>NC_061509.1:127148660-127312263 GCF_022539505.1 Lolium rigidum | reverse complement strand
TGGGCAATTTTTAACCAGAGATTTCATTCTTTCCCAAGCTTGAGCAACATGTTCATTATCTAATTGTTTAAAATTCATTATGCTACTCCTCAAAGATATAATTTTAGCAGGGGGATAATATCTACCAATAAAAGCATCCTTGCATTTAGTCCAGGAATCAATACTATTCTTAGGCAGAGATAGCAACCAATCTTTAGCTCTTCCTCTTAATGAGAAAGGGAACAATTTTAATTTTATAATGTCACCATCTACATCTTTATATTTTTGCATTTCACATAGTTCAACAAAATTATTGAGATGGGCAGCGACATCATCAGAACTAACACCAGAAAATTGCTCTTGCATAACAAGATTAAGTAAAGCAGGTTTAATTTCAATGAATTCTGCTGTAGTAGCAGGTGGAGCAATAGGTGTGCATAAGAAATCATTATTATTTGTGCTAGTGAAGTCACACAACTTAGTATTTTCAGGGTTGGCCATTTTAGCAATAGTAAATAAAGCAAACTAGATAAAGTAAATGCAAGTAAACTAATTTTTTTGTGTTTTTGATATAGCAAACAAGACAGTAAATAAAGTAAAGCTAGCAACTAATTTTTTTGTGTTTTGATATAATGCAGCAAACAAAGTAGTAAATAAAATAAAGCAAGACAAAAACAAAGTAAAGAGATTGAGAGGTGGAGACTCCCCTTGCAGCGTGTCTTGATCTCCCCGGCAACGGCGCCAGAAAAAGTGCTTGATGGCGTGTATTTCACACGTTCGTTGGGCAACCCCAAGAGGAAGGTATGATGCGCACAGCAGCAAGTTTTCCCTCAGAAAGAAACCAAGGTTTATCGAACCAGGAGGAGCCAAGAAGCACGTTGAAGGTTGATGGCGGCGGGATGTAGTGCGGCGCAACACCGGGGATTCCGGCGCCAACGTGGAACCTGCACAACACAACCAAAGTACTTTACCCCAATGAAACGAGTGAGGTTGTCAATCTCACCGGCTTGTTGTAACAAAGGATTAACCGTATTGTGTGGAAGATGATTGTTTGCAGAGAAAACAGTAAAAACAAGTATTGCAGCAGATTTGTATTTCAGTATAAAAGAATGGACCGGGGTCCACAGTTCACTAGAGGTGTCTCTCCCATAAGATAAAAGCATGTTGGGTGAACAAATTACAGTCGGGCAATTGACAAATAGAGAGGGCATAACAATGCACATACATGACATGATAAGTATAGTGAGATTTAATTGGGCATTACGACAAAGTACATAGACCGCCATCCAATCGCATCTATGCCTAAAAAGTCCACCTTCGAGGTTATCATCCGAACCCCCTCCGGTATTAAGTTGGTAACAACGAGACAATTGCATTAAGTATGGTGCGTAATGTAATCAACAACTACATCCTCGGACATAGCGCCAATGTTTTATCCCTAGTGGCAACAGCACAACACAACCTTAGAACTTTACGTCACTTGTCCCAGGTGTCAATGCGGGCATGAACCCACTATCGAGCATAAATACTCCCTCTTGGAGTTAAAAGTAAAAACTTGGCCAGAGCCTCTACTAGTAACGGAGAGCATGCAAGATCATAAACAACACATATGTAATAACTTGATAATTAACATGACATGGTATTCTCTATCCATCGGATCCCGACAAACACAACATAGAGTATTACGGATAGATGATCTTGATCATGTTAGGCAGCTCACAAGATCCAACAATGAAGCACAATGAGGAGAAGACAACCATCTAGCTACGCTATGGACCCATAGTCCAGGGGTGAACTACTCACTCATCACTCCGGAGGCGACCATGGCGGTGTAGAGTCCTCCGGGAGATGAATCCCCTCTCCGGCGAGGTGCGGAGGAGATCTCCGGAATCCCCCGAGATGGGATCGGCGGCGGCGGCGTCTCGGTAAGGTTTTCCGTATCGTGGTTTTTCTCATCGGGGGTTTCGCGACGGAGGCTTTAAGTAGGCGGAAGAGGCGAGTCGGGGGCCGGACGAGGGGCCACACCATAGGGCGGCGCGGCCCCCCCTAGGCCGCGCCGCCTTGTGGTGTCGCCACCTCGTGGCCCCACTTCGTATGTTCTTCGGTCTTATGGAAGCTCCGTGGAAAAATAGGCCCCTGGGTCTTCGTTTCGTCCAATTCCGAGAATATTTCGTTACTAGGATTTCGAAACCAAAAACAGCGAGAAAACGGAAGTGGCACTTCGGCATCTTGTTAATAGGTTAGTTCCAGAAAATGCACGAATATGACATAAAGTGTGCATAAAACATGTAGGTATCATAAATAATATGGCATAGAACATAAGAAATTATCGATACGTCGGAGACGTATCAACCAGCGGGGATGAAGATCTCCAGTTCCTCGCCGATGGGGAACTGGAATCGGAAAGCGAGGATGATTTGTTCCCCTGGGACGGCTGCCCCTCCTCTGAAGAAGAGGAGGAAGAAGACGACGACGACTCCCTCGAGGGCTACCCGCCAGCAAAACGCCTCCGCATGTGGTGGGACGACGACGACAGCGATGATGAAGCTCCCGTAGAGGGCTACGGGAGCAGCGACGAGGAGCCCACCGGCAGTAGTGCTGATGAGAGCTCCGAGGATGACGACGAGGGCAGCGATGGCCCGTAGACTAGGATCTACTAGTGTAGGCCTAGTAGTAGTAGATTAGTCAACAGACCCTTCTTTTGTTCCTCCTTCTTTGAGCAATCGGCTCTTTCTTTGTAAGAAATCCTGTTTATTAATGAAGAATTCCCCAATTTGATTTTGCCGATTCCTTTTTATGCTAATTTAGCCGATTGTCAACTCGGTCAAGGTTCAATGAGCCGATGGCAACGCATCGGTTCCCCATAATCCGCCCTTCACTTTTTCGACTCAGGAGTGACCGTGAACTTGGTCAATGTCTAATAAGCCGATGCTAACGCATCAGCCCTTCATTTCTTCAACTGATGCCCTTGAGTTCTGGTGGACAATGTGGAAGATCAACGCCTTTAAGAGAGCCCCAGAACCGCTGCTTGAAACGACTTGACGCTGAAGCCGAGACCTCTGGATATTCAGATATTCAGTGATAATCTCGTCAGTGATATTCTTCAAACCTGCCCAATCCCCTTGAAGAAGATTATGATGGAGGGCCAGCCGATGAAATCTCAATCGGCTTCTTAAGAACAGAATATCTACACAGTCAGTTGCCCCCCGAGCCTTGAGCCAACCAAATGTGCCACCATCAGCTTCCAAGTCATAATGCAGAGCCAGCCGATTTCAACAAAATCGGCTCCCCAGAGCGGAGAACCTTCGGGGTGAGCTGCCCCCCGAGCTTTCCAGTCCACTTCTTGCGCCTTGCTGATCAGATCGGCTCCTTTCCTTTTGGTGGATTGATGCAACCCATCCTTAACCTGATCTGCACGTCCATGCTGTTCTTGGTATTGGTCAGGGTTGTGATCCCTCAAACTTGCCCCAGCTGATATTGCGGACTCAAATACTTGCAAAAAGAAGTTGGGCCGGTCTTAAAAAATTTTGAATTTTTTACGGCCGATTCATGTATCGGCCCCCATACTTCAATACCCACCATCAAAGAATATCTTGGGCTATTGGGCATTTGAAAGACACTTCCACTTCATATCCTCGTGTTTTATCCACCTAGGTGCCCCCCGAGCCGATTCTTTCAAGTAATTGAGGGTATCGGCTCTTCAGGTATTCCCTGTTGGATCAAATGCTGAACCCAGGCAGAATGTATGGTGAGGATAATTTTGGCCGATTGCTGGAATCGGCCTCCATGTTGCTTGCTCGATGAAGGTTTTGTAATGTTCCTCCATAAATCCTTGGGGCCGATCACCTGGATCGGCATCGCCACGTTTTGTCCATCGATGTTGCTTTTGTTACACGGTCAGGCCGGTGGATAAAACCAGCCTAACCCCATCCTTTGTCACGTCGATGCGCTCGCAGTCGTCCAAATTGATGCCTGAGAGTGGATCTTGGCCTGATGTCTCCCAAACGTTCATGCCAGCCGTTGAAATCTCGGCTGAATCATCTGCGTGGACGACTTCTACTTCATCTCCATCCCACCGTATTAGGCATTGGTGCATCGTGGATGGAATGCAACGGTTGGCGTGGATCCAATCTTTCCCTAGTAGGACAGCATAGGAGCTCTTGCTCGTCGACAATAAAGAACGTCGTAGGGACGGTTTTCCTTCCTACGGTCGGATCCACGTTCGGAACACCTTGTGCGTCGGATGCTTGGCCGTTGAAATCGCTCGGTGTCACATTGGTCTTGATCAGATCCGAGCTAGAGCGTCCCAACCGACGTAGCATGGAGTATGGCATAATGTTAACTCGCCGCTCCGGTGTCCACCAACATCTTGTTGACGAAGCTGCCCATTGATGTAACCTCGCAAGTACGGGGCCTTCGGATGCTCGTAGCTTCTCTCTCGTGGCTTCTCAAAGATGACCGGCCGTGGGCCGCGATCAAGTTGTGCCACGGGTGCTTCGTCTAATCTCGGAGCGCTAAACTCCGTTGGAAGGATGAAGACCATGTTTGTGCCAGCCGATGTCTCATCATCGGCTTTATTTTGTCCGGGCGCCACTCTTTCCTTTGTGGCCGACCTTCTTCGTCCGGGGTTCGCTGAATTTTAGCGGCCGGATCAGGCCGCGCCTTCCTCAACGTGTGCAGGTATAACCTTTCAGCTTCCTCCAACCCACGTAGACGCTGAACCCTTCGTTTTTGGGAACGGCTGAGCCCATCAGGGCACCACCTTGGCCGATGATACTTGCCTTCTTCTTCATCATCGTCCTCTAGTTCCTCGAGATCTTCCACCCGAGCGGACTCAGCATGCTTGTTCCGAGGCGGGAGAGGCCCTAGACGTTTGAATACGGACACGTTAGTTGCATCCTTCCTCTTTTGTTTACATTCTGGGCAGTTGCCGATTGTAGGCAATCGGCTCATTCCTGAATCCCAGCAGTGTCTGAAGAAGGGGCAGTCCTAGTGCCTATCCTCGTCGTCTTGCTCTCTCGACTTTTCCTTGGCGTGGCGCTCATATCGCTCCTCGTCGCGATCATGCCGACGACGTCTCCTGTCGTCCCTAGCCAGACAATCTTTTTCATCATCGTCGTTGTATCGCCGATGTTGGTCGTATTGACCGACATACTTGTTGAGGAGGTGATCAGAGAGAGGTCGCTGATATCTTACGTTCCTCACTTCTCCCTCTGTGATGTAGCGCTTGCCATCGTGGCGGAGCCGATCGCGTGGAGCGGCTTCCTCTCTGTCCTTGCTATGAGAGCAGACTGCCCTCATCTCCGTCCTTACCGCAGTGGTGCCCGGGTCCTACCATGTTGATATTGCACGAGAAATCTGGCTGGCACCCTTCATGGTAAGTATACTCCACCATGTTAACGGCGGGGAAGGGGTGTGTGTCGACCTTCATGGCGTACTGGCTGAAAATTAGCCGCCCTTGTTCTATCGACATTTGGAACTGTTGACGCCACACCCTGCAGTCGTTGGTGGCGTGGGTGAACGTGTTATGCCATTTGCAGTATGGCTTTCCGTTCAGCTCTTGCACCGTGGGGATCTTGTGGCCTTCGGGTAACTTTAGCCGCTTCTCCTTGAGTAAGAGGTCGAAAATCTGCTCAGCTTTGGTCACGTCGAAGTCAAACCCTTTTGGAGGACCTTGTGGCTTAACCCACTTACAGGACACGGGGCTTGCCCCCCGAGTCCATTCAGCCACTGCTACCTCTTGATCTCCCGCAGCACCTTCATCTTCATCTGCCTCAACCAGGACCACCGCACGCTTGAATTTATCCTGGTAAACATCTGGGTGGCGCTGTTCATATGCTGACGTCTTACGCACCATGTGCGCCGGTGAAGGGTAGTCCGCTTGGGAGGCCACGTCCTTGATCGATGATGAGAGACCCACCACCGCCAACTCGATCGCTTCTTTTTCACTTACATGAACCGAATAGCATCGGTTCCTAACGGTCTCGAAGCGCTGGACGTATTCTGCCACTGTTTCCCCGCGCTTCGTCGTACTTGTGCTAGACCGGCAATGCCGGCCTCGGAAGCCTCCGAGTGATACCGCACGTGGAACCTGTTCTTCCAAGCTGCTTCCAAGTCCGGATTGAGTTTGGTGGCAGCGATGTGTACCACCCGAAAGCCGATCCTGTGAGGGATCGTGCGAAGAACCTCACACGCAGATCGTCCGACGCTGAGATCGTGCCCAGCTGTGCCAAATATCGGCTCACATGCTCGATGGAGCTGGAACCATCTGATCCATTAAACTTTGTGAAGTCAGGGAGCCGATATTTGGGTGGTAGCGGGATCAATTCGTACTCGTTGGGGTACGGCTTGGAATAGCCGATTGTCCTCCTTTTCGGCATCATGCCGAACTGGTCTTTCAGAATCGTACAAATCTGATCCGCGGTGATGGCTGAAGGCGTCGAACCCTGAAGATTCGCCGGGGTGGCATACTTAGCCAGCCATGCTTGCTTTTCCAGTTGCGAGACAAGCTGCAGGAGCTGAGCTGCGGAGGTTTGTCGGAGTGGCGTACTTAGCTAGCCACGTACGCTTCTCAAGATCTGTTCCCGACGTTCCTCCTGCTGTTCCGGAAGTCCCTGTCTGTTGCAGCCTGGTTCGAGAGTGCCCGATTCATGCAGCTCGGCACGTATGCGCACGTGTATCCGTGGGGGATCTCCTTGGGCGCCTCATGTAAGAATTGGTAGTCACTAGGGTCACCACCAATCTTGTAGACGACGTATGCCGATGAACTCGGCACTTCTGGTGCTGCCAACGCGAACGGCAGCGGTGGACGGGACTAGAGTGGCATCTCTCCTTGGTAAGTCCCCAGAGCTGGTCCTGACGGAGAATACTGATGGCTCATGATTTCCTGGATCACGCAGAGCGACACGCTCTAAAGTGTTCACCAGGCTCTCAGAATGGCGGTGCAGCGAATGAGCCACCATGAAGTTGATCTCTCGACGCGGCGACCCGGTGCGTTCTTCCGATGGGGAGGACAGGTCCACTCCATCGAGCGCGCTTCAGGTGAGAACCCCTTCCACCCGATGCCATGTGAGCGGGTTACGTGAAAAGAGACGATGAGGTCGGCTTCGAGGACTGCTTTGATCTCGTCATGCTTCTTCTTGAGGTCCTCAGTCAGATCCTCGTACTTGACCGGAGTGCCTTCCGCCATCTCAGATGTAGATGGCGATGCAGTGGATGTCGAAGATTGTCCCACCGGGCGTGCCAGAATGTGTTGCGGTTAGAAACCCACCGGCGGGCAGCGACGGGCAACACCGTAGAGCCGGGAATCTCCCAGGACTGCGGCTGGCCCTGGTCCCTCCGAGCGACGGCCCGCAAAGCCTTCCGCACGCACGTCCGATGCTGATGCAAGGGCGTGCCACCTGACCTATACCTGGTCGGGAAGGTGTTGGATGATGCCTCGCTTAGTTTCCTGCATGGCATACACGTAAACGTTAAATACGAGCCTCAATCGGCTCTCGGGTTGTCCCGTGAATCGGCTCAAAGAGCCGATCCACCCATGATACGTACGAGGTGTACGATCAGATGGTGGTCCTGCTTGATCAAGATAAAGCTGAAGCGATCTACTACGATTTGGGGTTTTCACCGCATAATCGGAACATCCTACTCGTGATCGAGCCTGGCGGCCACGCACGGTGATCGTAAACCGACCCTAGACAAGGCCTAAAAACCAACACGAAGTTGATCCTCGGAACATCCTGTCTAGGGCTAGCAAACTACACCCTAGGCGCCACTGGATCCTTCGACCCGTTTGTAAGGCCTAACAAAGCAGATATTAAACTAATCCTTGAAGAACGAGGAGCAATCATAACGGATCGGATCTACTAAACAAAGATCAAGCGGGGTGCCGCCCTTACACCCGTGATAGGCGTAAGGGCGACTAGATGCCTAAGGGTTGCACGACGATAGCATATGATACGAAGAACAATGCTAACCCTAAAACATCTATGATAACTACGTTGCTCGCCATCAAAAAGGCTTCGATACGAGCAACGCATGAACGACGAATAAACGTGTGCTGCCTAGATCGCAAGATGCGATCTAGGCAGCATGGTGCTTACCGGAAGAAACCCTCGAGACGGGGAGTTGGCGATGCGCCGAGATTGGTTTGTGTTGAACGTTGATTGTTGTTTATTTCATAAACCCTAGATACATATTTATAGTCCAGGGGACTTTCTAATTCAGGCGTGCACCTAACCGTGCACGGGTTAAACTCTAACTTCTAAACGACACGTATCCTACTATGTTACAGATACACGGGCAAACTAGCCCAAATTTGGTATACAAGGCCGATTCATGTATTCCTTCTATGTATATCCTTCAAGCCCATCTCCAATCGCGGCCCACCTCTGATCCGGTCAAATTCTGGTGATAACATGGCCAAATGTGTGTTGCTTCTGTGCTGCCCATTGCTACTGTTGCTATGCACTTGCTATGCTATCCTAATGCAATGCCTAGGTTTACTCGTCACATGCTTATGTTTGTCTAGGTCTACTACTGCTTAATTGTTTACTGGTGGTTGTTGTTGTCAGCAGTGGCTAACAGCCTGACACTTGTGATGCTTGTGATGCTCTTCTATGACTTGTACATGATCCATTTGATCCATTTGGTCAATAGATGCTAGTGGATAGGCTCTATGACTTGTTTGGCTACTGCTCTAACCATTGACTAAGCCTCCCAGCCTTTGCTGGTTGCCAGTTGGTTAACCTGTGAAGCCTATTGATGTGTGGCTATCTATCTGAATGCCTTGTGATGCTACTGGTGCTTTACCAATGACTTAAGTGCATACTTAGTGGATGATTAAGCTACTTGTGCGGCATTATTACTTGGTCAAATGGTTTTGGTAGCTCTGGTGTGCTTTATCGAAGCAATTGCTTTAGTAAACCTCCTGTGCATGTCATGCTATTGCCATGTGTTAACTTCGTCGGTTATAAGCTGATGAACCATTTGTTGGTAATGATTCATTTGCATTAATAGTTGCTTATATGGATTCTAGTATACTTTGGAATGAATTTGCTTTTCTGAACCTTCATGGTAATGAAGACAAACTTGCCTGTGTGGCTAGTTTGCTTGATAGGCTTGTACTGTGACCTCAGTAGCTTGCTACTGAATCTGGTTGCATCTTATTTGGCAATCTGGTGGGTTTTATGAAAAGATAAACAATATCCACAGTTGGGAATCATTTATATGAATGCCCTGTGGATGCTTTTGATGAAAACTGGGTTGATCTGATGGTTTAATACACCAAATGGTGCTAGGTTAATTAGTTGGCCACTGTTCTAGTTGCTCTAGTGTTTTGGATGGCTAGTACTCGATCTACTTATGCATATCCAGTAACTAGATCCCTAGTTCTTGGTCTGGCCTCTTCATTCCTAGCATCGCTTGCGAAATACCAAGTGATGACATACCCTGTGGAGCATCTGCTCCACACCAAGTGTGTGTATGGGCATGCTTATGATGGATTTGATCATGAGATCAATTTAGGTATGATTTATACCTTGTTCCAGCTCCTAGATGGTTATTTTGTGTTGGTGCAGTGCTTCTGGATTGTTGATTTGATCAACGACCCTTCACCTCCTAGCTCCTGGATGATCTTGCCTTAGGTCACCATGATCTATGGAAAGTTTGGTTTGATTTTGGGGTTGATTCTCTGGATGATCTAGGGAAATACCCTACTGGTGTGTTCTTGAGCTGTTCTTGTGGTTCTTCTTGCTGTTCTGAATGACTCAATCCTATCTCTAAACCATTGTGCTATTTATAGCACAGGGAGTTACTCTCCTTGGTCGACAGCACTTGTGTGGTTGTGTGTTGTGATGTCCAGCCCTTGCTTCACCTTACTCATGATGGAGAAAAGATCCTGGCCTCCCTGTGGCTTTGGTTGGGACTTGATCCCCCTGCCAAGGCTTATCTCATGATTTTCTATTTGTTTTTACTGCCCAGTGTCAATGACACTTGTTACTGGACAAACCTTTCTATTTGTTGCTCTCTTATGCAGTTTTCAAGTTGTACCAAGCTTTGGAGAAGATCAAATGAAGATTTGATGAAGACTTTAGCATAGAAATAATTTCATTGATGTAATCTTTATTTTCTTTCTTATTTATGTTTCATATATTCCATTTATGGTAATATGAAGAATTATGTAATGACAATGTAATGTGTATATGCAATCAATAATCTCAAGGTTTTGTTTATGAGCTTTTATATAAATTAGATATTCACTTATGAATTATTTGTGTAAATGTGATGTGCTTTTGAGTTATGAATTCATAATTCATTTATATATGGATTACTTTATACTTCTTTTGTTTGAATTCACTTTTGAAATGCCAAATCAAATGTTCTCCCAAAACCCTATGTTTCAAAAGAGATTATGTCGAAATTCATAGCACTCACACTCCTCTAACCCTAATAGCAACGAGAGAAACCTCGATCCCTCTTTGGTTTTATGCAATAAGGCACGAAAAATTCCCCCGTTTTGCGATGAAATGCACATCCCATTTCTAAATCTACCCTTCGTTGGTCCTATGTTCTGGGATATTACAGCCTCTCCCCCTGAACAGAAACTTTTTCCCGAAGTTGTGGTTGAAGTACCTGAATAGCTCGGAGTAGGATTTTCTGAGATCATCTTCCTTTTCGCAAGTTGCTTCGCTCGGGGTGATGCTTCCATTGTACCTTGCAGTAGTTGATTGCCCTATTCCTTAACTTCTTCCAATGATCTTCTAGTATCTTCGCTAGTCTTTCCACATAAGTTAGATCTGATTGCAGCTCTAGCTCTTCATTTGAAACTGGGTCATCTGGTGCTTTTGAACACTTCCTGAGTTGAGATACATGAAATACATTATGAATCAAACTCAACCTCTCTGGTAAATCTAACTCAAAATCCGTCTCTCTATTTTGGCTGAGTATCTTGAATGGTCCTATATATCGAGGACTTAGCTTTCCTTTCACTCCGAACCTTTTTAGTCCTTTCATCGGACTTACCTTCAAGTATACCATGTCTCCCACCTTGGGTGTTCCCATAACCTTCTTTTCTGGTCGGCATAAATCTTCTGTCGACTCTGAGCTATCTTGAGTCAATCCCTGATAATCTCGATGACTCCTTGTCTTTCCTTGATATAATCCGGTGCAAACTCTTTATTTTCTCCTGTTTCAAACCAACAAATTGGAGATCTGCACTTCTGTAACATCCCAAAAATTTCAAAACAAAGAAAATGAATTTCCCTATTTCCAAAATTTGGAACCAACAAAAACTTTTATTAAATTTAGTTGGATACATAGTGAGCATGCTTAATTCTTGTGCTATTGCCATGATTGTTTGTTGAAGTATTTTGAAATGATCTTAAACCCTAAACCTCACCCCTCTTTTCACCATCCAAGTTAAAACCAAATAAAAAGAAATTAAATAAGAAAAAGGCCTATGTGCCTATGACTATTTTAGTGAAACTTTTACTTAGACCTTTCTACCTTGTGTAGATGTTTTGAAAACATTAATCAAACCTACCTAGTGCTCAACAAATAAAATCCAAGTTGAAAACAAAGTAAATTTAAAAAGAAAATAAAAATGCCATAGAGGCATATGAGAGTAAATAGCAAATTTGTGAATTTCAGGATCTTGGCCCTAAGACTTGTGGTGAATGGTTGGATCACTCCTCTATACCATTTCAACACTCAACAACATCAATTGGGTCAAGGAAACCAAATCAAAATGGAAATAAATGAAATTTCCAACTTAGATATGATGATGGTCACACATGACATTTTTAACAACATACCCACTTTGAGCCCTTTTATTAAGAGATTCTTAAACCAAACCCTAACAACTCTTTGCACCTCATCCAAGACCTCATCAAGATGAACAGCTTTGGTGTTGACCACTTTGACCAAATCATTGACCATTGCTCAAAATAATCAAGCCAAGATGCTATGTTGAAACAGATTCTAGATTCCCTCAAAATTTAGAAATTTCACAAATCCATTCCAAATCTCAAACCAATGCTACACATTGCTGCCCAACATCATTTAGAACACATCCATCACAAAAATTGATCAAAATTCATCACACATGAGCCCTTAGCAAATAATCAAAATAAGTACATAGAGGTACAACCACTATTCCAACCACTATTGCCTACCTCACTTCTCTCCCCTTGTGCTCATCCACAATACCCGGTGCCCAAAACCATCTAACATGACCTCACCTAGTGTGCATGGTCACCTCCCATCACCACCATGCCCAAAATCATGTCATATGTCACATACAATATGGGCTTTGATCAAATGTGCATGCTCTAGACCCCTCCCCACCAGCTCACCTTGTCAAAACCCTCAGCCTCACCTCACACACCAGTGCTATGCCCTCAGAGACACGAAGACTTGCACAAAGAATCACAAATCCTGACCATGCCGGCCCTCATGCTCACCACCATCCCCAACACCACTCCACTCCCTCTCTCTCTCTCTCACCATGTCCTGGAGGATCACCTCATCACCCTGCATCTACTGGCGCAAGCCCTGGCCCAGGAGAGGACAACACACGCCAGGCCATGACGTGGTCACCACCCTCGACCTCGCCAGCGCGCGCACGGGCATGGCCACGGGCACGCCAGTGCACCTGCTCGCCTCGTCGCATCAGACCACCTCGCGACCTCTCCTTTCACCCACCTGCTCACCATGATCCCAGCTAGCCCCTGGACATCGCCATTGGCTCGCCGGAGCACTGTCGCCGTCATCACGGACGACGATCGTCCGCCACGGTCTGCCAGTACACGATGACGTTGCCGCCTGCTCCCGACCACCCCTGTCCTCGCCTGGATGCGCATCGTGATCACCATGACACCAGGAACAGAGCCCCACCCTCGCCAACGTCACTGAGACGTTGTAGCCTCACCGTCGACGACGACCTGCCCCGCTCCGCCTCGGTCCATCTCGCCCTATAAATAGAGCCCCTCCCCGAGCTATCCGAGCACACCATCGGCCTCCCCTCATCTCACTCGCTCTCCTCGACCTCTGTCTACACCACATTAGCCACCACGTCGCCACAATTTGGCCGGAGCCCGCCGCTGCAGCAGCTCGACGAAGCCGTTGATTTCCTCCACCCCAAGCACTGCCGCGACCACCCTCTGCCTCGCCATCGTCTCCAACGCCGATTGCCCGCCTCGCCGACCCCGCTGGACGCCGGTGAGCCCCCTATTGCAACCCCCCTGGCCGCCGGTAGGGTTAGGTCGCCGGTGAGCCCTGTTGAGGAAGAGGACGACCCTCAGCCGTCGATCTTCCTTTTCATCCGACGGCCCTCCTCGCGTACCGCTTCGGGCTGGGGAAACACTGGCTGACAGTGGACCCCGCCGTCAGTCCCCTCTCGTCCCACGTGGCAGCTCACTGGGCTGCCCGTTTAAACCCCTTCGGCCCGTTAGCATTTCCCGCCTAGCCGCTTTAATTCAAAATCGAATTATTCAATTTAACCGAATTCAAATACTCGGTACATTGCTAGAATTTAAATAGTTTCAAATCTACAAATCCAAATTTAGTAATTCAAAATGTTCTAGAAAGCTTATGAAATGCTCTAACCAATCCCGCTGGTTTCAATTAAAAATTCATTCTCGATCCTCTGCAATAAAAATGACAAATCAGTACCTTTTCAAATTCACATAATTATTTAAAATCAACCATAAACTATTTTGAGTTGATTCCAACTCCCATAAATCACATTTTATGTTGTATAATTTATTTTGTAAGAAAATACCATAGTTACTTCATATGATCATGGGCTAGAATAAAAAATTGGCTCTGTAGTCAATACTAGCCCATTTAAATTATTCTCAAATTTAGGATTTTAAATCTATGAGGTGTAGCACCTCATTTAAATCATCTTCCCAAGTGTTATGAAGAAATGAGATGACCCTTGTTGCATGGTCTCATGTTTGCTCACTTGAGGATATTAAATCAAATAGGATTTAAATGGTATGAGGTATGGAACCTCATTTAATTCATGTTTCTCAAAGGGTAAGTGTGAAGTGTTGACCTTGGTCAACATGTGATCCTACCTTGCTATTTTAGGAGATTAAATCTTAACAAGATTCAATGAGAGGAAATTATTTCTCCAAAGAACTAAAGAGAAAACCCTAATTCAATAAGAGGAGTTGTTTTCTAAACACTAAAGAAGAAACCCTAGTCAAATGTTGATAAGGTAGATGATGATGCTAGACCATCTTGAGTGATCCATTAAGGCTATTTAGGTTCTTTAAGTATTGATTTGGTGTTTGTATCCTCGTATTCGTTTATAGACGCTAGTACCGGAGACTATCAAGGGGAGGAGGTATTCTACGCAGAAGAAGAAGAGAACTTTGATCACTACCCCAATCAAGGCAAGCTATTACCAATGCAAGCTAGACTAATGCAATTTAGATTGTTGCAAGCTAATATTCTTGCCAAGTGCAAAGCTCTACAAGAGCAAGGCATCACCACATTTTACTTTATGCTTAATGGTCATATCCCCAGTTTTTACTCTACAAGCTTTATTGATTTTGATTTATCAAAGTTACTTTTTGATTCATGATTCACTTGGTTTAGTTATGGAGTAGTACAAGAGCATCAAACTTAGCCTAGAGCAATACACGTTGATTAGCACCCCTCATGACTAGTTGCTAGTGCTAAACTAAAATTAACTACTCTAGATGGGAACTTGTGAAAACCAATGACTTTGAAAACCTTGGAATGATGGGTCATTCTATTGAAAGATTTTGAAGGTGAATATGACTTGTGAATGACTTGGTGAAATTTACCAAAAACTGATGGTTGGGTTCGGATGCGATACCATTCCAATTCTTAAGTATCCCCACAATACCTGAATCTGGGTAAGGCTTAACTGGAAACTTATGTATTTTAGTATGGGTTTCCTCTAAACAAGCGTCATAGGGGTTATGCCAAGGCTGCCTCCCTTGAAAGTGAAATGACGTGAAATGAGGTGAATGTCCTACCCAAGCCCTGTGCAGTTCCCGGGTTGGGGTTTGCTCTCACTGGGAGGCCAAGCTCATGGGGAGAGGTGCCTATACTAGGGTATGTAAGTGAAAGGTTATGATTGGTAGTTCGCGCACTGAGTGCGATAAATCAGGGCTAGTTACCCCTGACGAACTATTGCAATTGTTGTGGCACAAGTGTACAACCTCTGCAGAGTGTAAACCTATTCGAATAGCCGCGTCCGCGGTCATGGACAGTTGGAAAGGCCATATTGTTCCGTCATCAGAACTTTTCCAAAATATGAATGGTGACTTGTGACTTGAAATTTGAACTATGACTTTGACTTTGAATCACCACTGAGTTGTGGGAATGACACTAATGTTCCCCCTTGAGTTAAGTTAGGCAAATGAGGAGTTTTTGTTTAAATAACTGTTTATGAAATAAAACTGGCTTTATGCAAATAAACTTAAAGATTAGCACCCCATTACTACAATTGATAGTGTTTACACTAGTATTAGTTTGCGAGTACTTTAAAGTACTCATGGCTTTGTCCCTGGCTATTCAAATGGCCAGACTATGAAGAGGAATGATGGCGTGTAACTCACGTTCGTTGGGAACCCCAAGAGGAAGGTATGATGCGCACAGCAGCAAGTTTTCCCTCAGAAAGAAACCAAGGTTTATCGAACCAGGAGGAGCCAAGAAGCACGTTGAAGGTTGATGGCGGCGGGATGTAGTGCGGCACAACACCAGAGATTCTGGCGCCAACGTGGAACCTGCACAACACAACCAAAGTGCTTTGCCCCAACGAAACAGTGAGGTTGGCAATCTCACCGGCTTGCTGTAACAAAGGATTAGATGTATAGTGTGGATGATGATTGTTTGCAGAAAACAGTAGAACAAGTATTGCAGTAGATTGTATTCGATGTAAAAGAATGGACCGGGGTCCATAGTTCACTAGAGGTGTCTCTCCCATAAAATAAATAGCATGTTGGGTGAACAAATTACAGTCGGGCAATTGACAAATAGAGAGGGCATGACAATGCACATACATGATATGATGAATATTGTGAGATTTAATTGGGCATTACGACAAAGTACATAGACCGCTATCCAAGCATGCATCTATGCCTAAAAAGTCCACCTTCGAGGTTATCATCCGAACCCCTTCCGAGTATTAAGTTGCAAAACAACAGACAATTGCATTAAGTATGGTGTGTAATGTAATCAATAACTACATCCTCGGACATAGCATCAATGTTTTATCCCTAGTGGCAACAACGACATCCACAACCTTAGAACTTTCTCGTCATCGTCCCGATTTAATGGAGGCATGAACCCACTATCGAGCATAAATACTCCCTCTTGGAGTTAAGAGTAAAAACTTGGCCGAGCCTCTACTAATAACGGAGAGCATGCAAGATCATAAACAACACATGGGTAATAGATTGATAATCAACATAACATAGTATTCTCTATCCATCGGATCCCGACAAACACAACATATAGAATTACAGATAGATGATCTTGATCATGTTAGGCAGCTCACTAGATCCGACAATGAAGCACGTGAGGAGAAGACAACCATCTAGCTACTGCTATGGACCCATAGTCCAGGGGTGAACTACTCACTCATCACTCCGGAGGCGACCATGGCGGTGAAGAGTCCTCCGGGAGATGATTCCCCTCTCCGGCACGGTGCCGGAGGTGATCTCCAGAATCCCCCGAGATGGGATTGGCGGCGGCGGCATCTCAGTAAGGTTTTCCGTATCGTGGCTCTCGGTACTGGGAGTTTCGCGACGAAGACCTTAAGTAGGCGGAAGGGCGGAGTCGGAGGGGTCACGGGGGTCCCACACAGCAGGGCCGCGCGGACCCCTCCTGGGCCGCGCCGCCCTAGTGTGGCGGCGCCCCGTGGCCCCACTTCGTCTTCTCTTCGGTCTTCTGGAAGATTCGTGGCAAAATAGGACCCTGGGCGTTGATTTCGTCCAATTCCGAGAATATTTCCTTTGTAGGATTTCTGAAACCAAAAACAGCGAGAAAACAAGCAATCGGCTCTTCGGCATCTCGTTAATAGGTTAGTGCCGGAAAATGCATAAATACGACATATAATGTGTATAAAACATGTAGATATCATCAATAATGTGGCATGGAACATAAGAAATTATCGATTCGTCGGAGACGTATCAAGGAACAGCAGTACGAGGAAGATGGACAGCAGGACGTCTACGACAACTAGGACCACTCCTGACGTCAACAGTTGCCTGTGGAATAGATGGACTACTACTACGCTACTTCGCTTCCGCTATGTGTTTTGTAATTGATCAATAGATCATCTATTATTGTAATGAGACTGGATCATGTGATCCTTTAAGTTGTAAGACTATTATGTGTTGTAATGCATGATGTGTTGTGATATCAATCTATTATGTATCGCAAAAACAATATTCCTGGGATTGCGAGGAATGGCATAATAGGCATCTGGACTTAAAAATCCGGGTGTTGACAAGTTGGTATCAGAGCCATTGTTGACCTTAGGAGACCCTAGTTAGAATGGACGTCTGAAAAACTTAGTTTCAAAAACCAATGAAGTGAATATTTATAAAAACTTATTGTCACTCTTACCCTTGAGATCTTTTTCAAAGTAAGAAAATCCATGCTCTATTTTCCTTGCAATACTACATAAAAGTTTGCACACTTGATCACTTAATTAACTTACTTATCCTAATTGCTCATAGATGGAGTACCAATGTGAGTCCTATCAACCTGGTCATGGAGGCAACCTGATGTTCGAGGAGGATTTGAAGCAACTAGTGGAATATTTAGGACGCCTGTATCCCGAGTTCTTCGGAGTACCCCTCAATAACCTGTCGGGAGGACCACCTCGGTGGGAAGTTACTGCAGATCTGAGAGGAAAGCTTGGAGCCCCAATATGGGAAACCATATGGTTTTCTGTAACGGGAAACACCTGGAAGGATGGAATAGCCAAAGCCATGCAAGAAGCCATTGCCCGTCTGTGCGGACAGAATGTGAACAAGCTCAAGAATACCCGCTTCATCTACTACCCAAGACATGATCCCATGGGAAGACCAATAGCCATGCCCCCGCACCCGGAGATGAACTACTATGTCGCATGCCTGGACTTTCTGCTGCACAAGACCCGCAAGGAGTTGGACAACGACCGTCAAGCACATTACCTCTGAAGATGAAGAAACCACCATGAAGAGTAGTATCACTAAAGCACTTGACTAGGTGTGAGTTTGTATCAGGATCCCCATGTATCGTAGAGCGATGAATGGTTCTTCAAACCAACGGTGTGTTAGCTTTGTAATATGTGATGTTTGGTATGAATGAAAAAGTGTTGTTGGTTTTACCCCCTCAACACTACTCAAGTTTTCAGGTTATGAACCTTTTTGAACTTTAACTCAAACAAACCATAGAAATTTCCCTCTTATCTTATCATGTATCTCAATGTTCAGATGGCCCCACCAACCCGCAGCACCAACCAGGACGCAATGATGCAGATGCTGCAAATGATGATGGCAGACGGCGAAGCCGAGAGAGCTGAACGTCAAACCAACATTGCCGCACTGCAGTAGATAGCTCAGAACAATCAAGTCCATGGAAACCATGATCACCCTGGATCGAAGCTGAAGCACTTTCAGAACACCAACCCACCCATGTTCAGCAAGACCGAAGAGCCACTTGACGCTGATGACTGGCTCCAGACAATGGAGAACAACCTTGAAGTTGTGGGAGTTGAAGCCGCGGAAAAAGTACTGTTCGCCACCCACTACCTGTCAGGACCTGCCGCGAGCCCGGTGGACAAGTGCCCGTGCAATGAATGCGGGACAAATGATGACATGGGAAGACTTCAAGCTGAAGTTTAGCAAGTATCATGTGCCCCAAGGACTGATCAAGAAGATGAGAGACGAGTTCCGGGAACTCAAACAAGGCAGGATAGATGTCCGTGGTGGAATACCACGACAGGTTTCTTACTCTGTCAAGGTACGCCCCGGATGAAACTGACACCAATGAGAAGAGGAAGGAAAGATTTCTGAATGGACTGCATGACGAGATGCAAACTGTGTTAGTGAACATTCCGTTCGCTGACTTGGAAGCCCTGGTGGACTCAGCCATACAGATGGAAGGGAAGCTGCATCAAGCCAATGAGAACCGCAAGCGCAGGATGATGAACCAGAATGGACCCCACCATACCCGAAGTACCGCAACAACTCACCTGGAGGATTTACCTCAAGACACAACAAGCCAACTGCTCAGACGTATCGCCCAAACTACGCCCATAACAACGGAGGACCCCCGAAGCCCGGAGGTAACAACAACAACAACCACAGCAACAACAACAACCACAACAACAACAACAGCAACAACAACAATGGGAACAACAACAACACCAACACTGGCCCAAGGACGGGAAGCAACGCTGTCCCCGTCACCCCGAAGGACAAGTCGACGATCACCTGCTATGAATGTGGAACTGTGGGTCATTACTCCAATGAATGCCCCAAGAAGCTTGCCAAGACTGCCCCCAATACCGCTGCACCTGCCCAGCAGCAGCGCCACTAGAAGGAACCAGAACAACAACCACGGCCGCCTCTACCACATGAATGCCACTGAAGCCCAGGAAGCACCCCAGGCCCATGCCAAGTATGTTTTCCTGTTAATCCAATTGCTCAATCTCTCTTAGGAACCTAACTTTTCTTAAAATCTCGGGACGAGATTTGTTTAAGGGGGAAGGGTTTGTAACATCCCAAAAATTTCAAAACAAAGAAAATGAATTTCCCTATTTCCAAAATTTGGAACCAACAAAAACTTTTATTAAATTTAGTTGGATACATAGTGAGCATGCTTAATTCTTGTGCTATTGCCATGATTGTTTGTTGAAGTATTTTGAAATGATCTTAAACCCTAAACCTCACCCCTCTTTTCACCATCCAAGTTAAAACCAAATAAAAAGAAATTAAATAAGAAAAAGGCCTATGTGCCTATGACTATTTTAGTGAAACTTTTACTTAGACCTTTCTACCTTGTGTAGATGTTTTGAAAACATTAATCAACCCTACCTAGTGCTCAACAAATAAAATCCAAGTTGAAAACAAAGTAAATTTAAAAAGAAAATAAAAATGCCATAGAGGCATATGCGAGTAAATAGCAAATTTGTGAATTTGAGGATCTTGACCCTAAGACTTGTGGTGAATGGTTGGATCACTCCTCTATACCATTTCAACACTCAACAACATCAATTGGGTCAAGAAAACCAAATCAAAATGGAAATAAATGAAATTTCCAACTCACATATGATGATGGTCACATATGACATTTTTAACAACATACCCACTTTGAGCCCTTTTATTAAGAGATTATTAAACCAAACCCTAACAACTCTTTGCACCTCATCCAAGACCTCATCAAGATGAACAGCTTTGGTGTTGACCACTTTGACCAGATCATTGACCATTGCTCAAAATAGTCAAGCCAAGATGCTATGTTGAAACAGATTCTAGATTCCCTCAAAATTTGGAAATTTCACAAATCCATTCCAAATCTCAAACCAATGCTACACATTGCTTCCCAACATCATTTAGAACACATCCATCACAAAAATTGATCAAAATTCATCACACATGAGCCCTTAGCAAATAATCAAAATAAGTACATATAGGTACAACCACTATTCCAACCACTATTGCCTACCTCACTTCTCTCCCCCTTGTGCTCATCCACAATACCTGGTGCCCAAAACCATCTAACATGACCTCACCTAGTGTGCATGGTCACCTCCCATCACCACCATGCCCAAAATCATGTCATATGTCACATACAATATGGGCTTTGATCAAATGTGCATGCTCTAGACCCCTCCCCACCAACTCACCTTGTCAAAACCCTCAGCCTCACCTCACACACCAGTGCTATGCCCTCAGAGACACGAAGACTTGCACAAAGAATCACAAATCCTGACCATGCCGGCCCTCATGCTCACCACCATGCCCAACACCACTCCACTCCCTCTCTCTCTCTCTCACCATGTCCTGGAGGATCACCTCATCACCCTGCATCTACTGGCGCAAGCCCTGGCCCAGGAGAGGACGACACACGCCAGTCCATGACGTGGTCACCACCCTCGACCTCGCCAGCGCGCGCACGGGCATGGCCACGGGCACGCCAGCTGCACCCGCTCGCCTCGTCGCATCGGACCACCTCGCGACCTCTCCTTTCACCCACCTGCTCACCATGATCCCAGCCTAGCCCCCGGACATCGCCATTAGCTCGCCGGAGCACCGTCGCCGTCATCACGGACGACGATCGTCCGCCACGGTCCGCCGTACACGATGACGTTGCCGCCTCGCTCCCGACCACCCCCTGTCCTCGCCTGGATGCGCATCATGATCACCATGACACTAGGAACAGAGCCCCACCCTCGCCAACGTCACTAAGACGCTGTAGCCTCACCGTCGACGACGACCTGCCCCGCTCCGCCTCAGTCCATCTCGCCCTATAAATAGAGCCCCTCCCCGAGCTATCCGAGCACACCATCGGCCTCCCCTCATCTCACTCGCTCTCCTCGAGCTATCCGGAGCCCACCGCTGCAGCAGCTCGACGAAGCCGTTGATTTCCTCCACCCCAAGCACTGTCGCGACCACCCTCTGCCTCGCCATCGTCTCCAACGCCGATTGCCCGCCTCGCCGACCCCGTTGGACGCCGGTGAGCCCCCTATCGCAACCCCCCTGGCCGCCGGTAGGGTTAGGTCGCCGGCGAGCCCTGTTGAGGAAGAGGACGACCCTCAGCCGTCGATCTTCCTTTTCATCTGACAGCCCTCCTCATGTACCGCTTCGGGCTGGGGAAACACTGAATGATAGTGGACCCCGCCGTCAGTCCCCTCTCGTCCCGCGTGGCAGCTCACTGGGTTGGCCCGTTTAAACCCCCTTCGGCCCGTTAGCATTTCCCGCCTAGCCAGTTTAATTCAAAATCGAATTATTCAATTTAGCTGAATTCAAATACTCGGTACATTGCTAGAATTTAAATAGTTTCAAATCTACAAATCCAAATTTAGTAATTCAAAATGTTCTAGAAAGCTTATGAAATGCTCTAACCAATACCACTGGTTTCAATTAAAAATGTGTTCTAGATCCTCTGCAATAAAAATGACAAATCAGTACATTTTCAAACTTCAAATAATTATTTAAAATCAACCATAAACTATTATGAGTTGATTCCAACTCCCATAAATACCATAGTTACTTCATATGATCATGGGCTAGAATCAAAAATTGGCTATGTAGTCAATACTAGCCCATTTAAATTATTCTCAAATTTAGGATTTTAAATCTATGAGGTGTAGCACCTCATTTAAGTCATCTTCCCAAGTGTTATGAAGAAATGAGATGACCCTTGTTGCATGGTCTCATGTTTGCTCACTTGAGGATATTAAATCAAACTAGGAAACATACCCGTGCGTTGCAACGGTATAATTAAAAAGTAAACTTTTGGAAAACGCCGACCCCAAATTACCCTATGGAGAAAGTCATTTTAATTTATTTTTAATTACTATTTTAGTCTCCTTTCGAATTTTATAATATATTCGTATTTGAAACCATATGCACTATAAAATTGAGGTAGAATAGATAGCAACCATGTTTTTTGAGATAATTAGCATCATTGCAGTATTATAAATACATTGGTTAATCAAGCAACTTTTCCATGTATATAATCTCCGTTATAGCGTAAGAACTCATCAATACTTTATGTGCATGTAATAGAGTCTAGTCTGCTAAAATAACATCAACGTCACAACAAGAAAGGGATCTTCAGTAGAGATGAAAACTGAAACAACAGATACGTACAGAGAAAGATAACTACTCTGTAGTCAATCAACAAGTATTTATGTGTAACACATGTAATGTTTTTAAGGAATATAATCGATCATCTCCGAAACTTCTCCATGTGCTCGGCCTGCAGGGGATGGCTCCGAAGCAGGCAATATGAATTAACAAAAGGAAATTCACACATAGTGCAGATACTCCTACATGAATATGAGGCAATCAAACACAGCTGAAACTACTGCGTTTAGCTAGGCTTGCAAGGTGTGTGCGCTGGCTACATTATACTTTCTGCATATTTCAACCATAAGGCAACCTGGGACAGCCTTTCGTAGCTTGGAGACGTTCCACTATCTAGACACATTGACACATGTTTTGTTGGCTGTTGCTACAGCAACTGCACTGTCTGATTCAGGTTGTGGTCAATTCCAAATTGCTGACCACCTAGGATTGCAAAAGCTTATGCTTCCTCCACTTCCCGGCACGACTCAATGACAGAGGATTTGCTAGGTGATTGCGCGCCAGCAGTTCGGCAACAGCCTGATGAAGGACAGATGGTCGCATCTAGGTTGATCTTCAGGCCTCTTTCGGCAGGGTGATGGAAGTGGAACCCAATTCTGGGAGAGTTCTCTTTCCTACTCGGTAGGACACAACCAGCATCAGCAGTTAATCCTCCCTCTTGCCGGCCATGGCGGAGATGATCCTTGGACGTGCTGGCACAGAGTGTCCGGCGTTTCCTGTCTGTCTCACTGTCTGTAGGCTATCTTGTACGGTATCCATAATTCCAAATCTTCAGACATAGAGGAAGGGTGCACGTCGTCAACTCCGCGTGCGTCCCTCTGGGTAATTCCCTTGCCGCGGAAGGTCGTCACACGTCAGTGGCCGTTCCAGCCTTCGGGGAGCAGGTGCTGTTACGGCGCGCGCCAGAGAGGGCAGTGATACATGGCGTCCTTCCGGATGCTGGGAGATCGAAGCGGACAGCAACGACAATGGGAAGCCGCGGCGCCTGGAGACCACCGGTAGAGGATGCCGTGATGGAGGACGTGGCTCGCCGGAGGATGCGTGGGGCGGAGCGACCAACATGGAGGAGCAGGCGGCCGGCTAGGAGACGGCAGCGAACAACGACGACGGAAGGCAACGACGCCGCAAGAGGACAACGGCAAGAGACGGGGCCGTCGCCAGAGAGAGGATGCGCAGGGTAGAACGACCCATCGCCGGAGGAGGAGGCCGGTGCAAGGTGGAGAGGGCACGTGCGATTTCGACCTAGAATCATCGTTCATATGGTGCCGCCTCATGGGAGCGCTCGTCTCGTCCATGAACCTTTTTTGGACGGAATTCATCACGGTGATTTTACTTCTGTTCGCCATGGTGGCCATATCGACCATACACATGTTGCACATCCTGCCATGGTGGAACGCCGGAGGGCAGAGGTCCTAGACGGCGGTCCACGAACTGGCTGTCGGCAGCGGGAGACGGAGGACGCATGAGGCAATTCTGTGCGTGAAAACAGAAAAGCGAGACGCGTGGATTACGCGATCCTGAGGACCTTCTCCCTGGCGGCCGCCTCAACGCGCGCGTTGGACTCGTTTTCCGGGGCTTCGAGCGTGGCCTTAGATTGGATTCCGCGAGCCCGAGCGAGTCCTTGATGACTGCGAGACGCGCGGATAGGAGGCCTTTTAGAGGCAGCCGCGGACTAACGTGTCCGTCATGAACTCTCAATCGTGTGTCTGGCTGTCTGCCGCGAACTCTCAATCGTGTTCGTCGCAAACTCTAAATTCTACGCGTACGAAGGCGGATGAAAACTTAGTTAGACGGGCCAAATCACGTGGGTAATTTCTCTCTTAAGTTCAGGGGTAAATCGGTCAAACAGCGACGACCTACCACGGTTGCATTGCAATTTAATAGTAAAGATAGGATTTAAATGGTATGAGGTATGGAACCTCATTTAATTCATATTTCTCAAATGGTAAGTGTGAAGTGTTGACCTTGGTCAACATGTGATCCTACCTTGCTATTTGAGGAGATTAAATCTTAAAAAGATTCAATGAGAGGAAATTATTTCTCCAAAGAACTAAAGAGAAAACCCTAATTCAATAAGAGGAGTTGTTTTCTAAACACTAAAGAAGAAACCCTAGTCAAATGTTGACTAAGGTAGATGATGATGCTAGACCATCTTGAGTGAGCCATTAAGGCTATTTAGGTTCTTTAATTATTGATTTGGTGTTTGTATCCTCGTATTCGTTTATAGACGCTAGTACCGGAGACTATCAAGGGGAGGAGGTATTCTACCCAGAAGAAGAAGAGAACTTTGATCACTACCCCAATCAAGGCAAGCTATTACCAATGCAAGCTAGACTAATGCAATTTAGATTGTTGCAAGATAATATTCTTGCCAAGTGCAAAGCTCTACAAGAGCAAGGCATCACCACATTTTACTTTATGCTTAATGGTCCTATCCCCAGTTTTTACTCTACAAGCTTTATTGATTTTGATTTATCAAAGTTACTTTTTGATTCATGATTCACTTGGTTTAGTTATGGAGTAGTACAAGAGCATCAAACTTAGCCTAGAGCAATACAAGTTGATTAGCACCCCTCATGACTAGTTGCTAGTGCTAAACTAAAATTGACTACTCTAGATGGGAACTTGTGAAAACCAATGACTTTGAAAACCTTGGAATGATGAGTCATTCTATTGAAAGATTTTGAAGGTGAATATGACTTGTGAATGACTTGGTGAAATTTATCAAAAACTGATGGTTGGGTTCGGATGCGATACCATTCCAATTCTTAAGTATCCCCACAATACCTGAATCTGGGTAAGGCTTAACTGGAAACTTATGTATTTTAGTATGGGTTTCCTCTGAACAAGCGTCATAGGGGTTATGCCGAGGCTGCCTCCCTTGAAAGTGACATGACGTAAAATGAGGTGAATGTCCTACCCAAGCCCTGTGCAGTTCCCGGGTTGGCGGTTTGCTCTCACCGGGAGGCCAAGCTCATCGGGAGAGGTGCCTATACTAGGGTATGTAAGTGAAAGGTTATGATTGGTAGTTCGCGCACTGAGTGCGATAAATCAGGGCCAGTTACCCCTGACGAACTATTGCAATTGTTGTGGAACAAGTGTACAATCTCTGTAGAGTGTAAACCTATTCGAATAGCCGCGTCCGCGGTCATGGACAGTTGGAAAGGCCATACTGTTCCGTCATCAGAACTTTTCTAAAATATGAATGGTGACTTGTGACTTGAAGTTTGAACTATGACTTTGACTTTGAATCACCACTGAGTTGTGGGAATGACACTAATGTTCCCCCTTGAGTTTAGTTAGGCAAATGAGGAGTTTTTGTTTAAATAACTGCTTACGAAATAAAACTGGCTTTATGCAAATAAACTTAGAGATTAGCACCCCATTACTACAATTGATAGTGTTTACACTAGTATTAGTTTGCGAGTACTTTAAAGTACTCATGGCTTTGTCCCCGGCTATTCAAATGGCCGGACTATGAAGAGGAACAGCAAGACGAGGAAGATGGACAGCAGGACGTCTACGACAACTAGGACCACTCCCGACGTCAACAGTTGCTCGTGGAATAGATGGACTACTACTACGCTACTTCGCTTCCGCTATGTGTTTTGTAATTGATCAATAGATCATCTATTATTGTAATGAGACTGGATCATGTGATCCTTTAAGTTGTAAGACTATTATGTGTTGTAATGAATGATGTGTTGTGATATCAATCTATTATGTCTCGCAAAAACAATATTCCTGGGATTGCGAGGAATGGCATAATAGGCATCTGGACTTAAAAATCCGGGTGTTGACAACTTCCTTCCATAAAGTGCTTCATATGGTGCTATTTGAATACTACTTTGATAACTATTGTTGTATGAAAATTGTGCTAATGGTAAATGATCCTCCCATGAGCCTCCAAAGTCTAGAGCACAAGCTCGAAGCATATCTTCAAGTATTTGGTTTGTTCTCTCCGTCTGTCCTCCGGTTTGTGGATGATATGTCATGCTAAAATCCAACTTGCATCCTAGAGCTTCTTGGAGTTGTTTCCAAAATGCTGACGTGAAGATTGAACCTCTATCTGAGACTATCTTCTTTGGTACTCCATGTTTGCTTACTATCTCCTTGACATAGATATCCACAAGCTTTTCTGAAGTATCTTTCTGATTTAATGATATAAAATGTGCACTCTTGGTAAGTCTATGATGGGGATATGCCTTAGGGGATTATCACCAATCTCACTCACCATGGAGTAAAGGGCCCAAGGAGGCTTCCAGTCGCCCGCACGACTGGGTGCCTAGGCCCTGTTGCGACTGGCCCGAAACTCCCAGGCCCCGGAGCGACTGGGCTAAAACCCTTGGATGGGCCGACTAGACGCCAAGCCCATGCGACTAGAGGAGGAGATTAATGGCAAGAGGAGCGACGGATCCCGGATTAGTAGCAACTGATGTGATTCAGACTTATCCTCATGTAACCCTAGATCGGGGGTGCCTATATAAACCCCCGAGCTAGCCCCTAGAAGACAGACCATCTTGGATCCAATCTCCCCTCATTGATCTTGGCGTAGCCGCCGACTGAGCCCCCCCCATTGTAATTCTCCACCGAGTAAAAGATCTAGCAGGACGTAGGCCTTTTACTCTCCGGAGGGGCTGGACCTGGGTAAAACCTTGCGTCTTGTGCACCTCGCTCCGCAGATGGTTGTGTCTCCTTGCCCCCGCATCAACGAAGTGCTGCACCTCGTAGCACCTCGCCGTGGTCATATCCACGACGGTGGCGCCCACCGTGGGGCATGGGACATCTGGCCTCCGAGCTATGGCGAGGCCCTACTCGCCTACATGCCGACCGGTCGCCTCCGGCAGGATGATCACCACGGGCAACTTCTTCCACATGTAGCCGAGCACCTACCGCCCGGCTTCATCGCCCCTCTCCCACGCTTGGATGGTGCCGGTCGGCACGATCAACCTCTTCGTCGGGCTCGCCGGTGTTAGCGACCCCACCGAGGCTCGCGCGGAACAACTGCACGACCCCTACGCGCCGGGGCAACTCCTCACCGCTACTCGCCCTCTCTCTGTCAAGGTGCATGTCGGAGACGAGTCGGCCATGGAGGACGACGCCGACTCGGTGGCCGCGACATCGGTCGCCGGATCCATCGTCGCAGCGTCACTCGGGGACTCCATCACCTTAGTCTCCCACCCAAGCGACTTCGAGGAAAACACCATCCTCCCTCTCTTCGACAGCGACTCCGAGTCCGACTCCGTCGGCGCCCCACACTACCAATACCCCACCGCCGTCTTCATGGCGACTGGCGATGAGGTGCCTCCTCCGCCCGACCCCTTCTCCACGCCCCTCCCCGCAACCGCGAATGCGACTGAGATCGAGGCGCACTGAGCGGCCCTCGAGGAGCAGAGGAAGAAAGAGCTGACCGAAAGGCAGAAGTTCCGCCTCGAGCAAGATTCGGTGAGAGCCGTTTCCCAGTATCGCCAGCAGCGCAACCGTGCGCGCATGGAGCGAGCCCGCGATCAGGGATTCCCCTCCGCTTGCCTCAACTTTCGAAGACCTGGACGGAGAGGTCCGAGCCATCCATATCCAGAACCACGGCATCCCAGAGTCAAGTCGAGCTGTCGCTGGCCGAGTAGCGCACGGCGAGCCACCGCCACCTCCACCACCACCACCGCTACCCGGGGGCCGGACAATCCCGCCTCCAGAAGTCGACGCCAACGGTCTACCCCTGCACTCGTCACCAGCGAACAACATGGCCTCCGCGCAAGCTGCCCTCGCCAACCTCCCAGAGATACGAGAGGGCGCCATCTTTGTCCAGCATGCCAAAGCCCTGGTCGCCAAGGCCCTGGAGCAGCAGCACGCAGCGGCGGACTCCCAAGGATGGCTCTACTCACGCTCATAGGCCAGTCGCGCTGCATCCTCTGCAGCGGCGAATCGAGAAGTCGCCAACATCAACAACTGTCCACCCCCCCGCACCGCGCGCTGCTCACTCATCCAACAACCGAGTTGAGCCGCGCCCCCCGCGGGCGATGTTCGCCGCCAACGGGAAGCCAATCGACGCACGCACGCACATCATCAACGACCAAGCTTGGCGAGCGCGCAACCGCTTGAACGAGCACTACGTGGACGAGCCCCCTCGCTAAAGCGCATTCAACCAGGTCGGCCCAACCTGCTTTGGCCCCATGATTAGGGGCGAGCCCTATCCTCAGGGGTTCAAGGGTCCCCGCGACATCGAGAAGTACGCTACCCACATCGATCCTACGGTCTAGACTGATTCGTACACCATGGCGATGGGCATCCAAGGCAACTCCGAGCTGCTCGCCGCTCGATACCTACCCCTCATGATGGACAGGCTCAATCGCCAATGGTTTAACACCCTCCCCCCAAGCAGCATCAACTCGTGGGAGGAGGCCCGCGCCGCCTTCATCTAGCACTTCGCCAGTGCGTACACCCAGGCCACCACCATCGAAGACCTAGACCGCTGCATCCAAGGGCCCCGCGAATCAACTCGCCGGTGGGTTCAGCTGTGGCAGGACATGTGGACGACCTCAAGTGGCATCAACACCGACACGGCGATCTACTGCTTCCGACAGTGCTGCCGCTACGAGCCACTCGGTGCCAAGCTCAGGCGCCACAGCCGTGACCGCTTCTCCATGGCTGAGCTGTTCAATATAGCCCAGCGCTACGCCGATGAAGACCCTACAATCGACTCGGACGACGAGTACGGGCAACGGCGCAATCGCCGCCCTATCCGAGCGGACACTCGCCGCGACGACTACCGCTTCACTCGCCCCAGCAGCGGCAAGCGCCGCGCCGATGGCGGTAGCTCCAAGTTCGTCGCCAACGCCGACTTCAGGAAGCGCGACCACAAGTGCTCTCACCGCGACAACCGCGGCCCAAGAGAAGATTGCCCCCCAGGCAAGCGCTTTGACGCCCACAGCCTGTTGGACGCCCCGTGCATCTACCACAGTAAGGAGGGCAAGCCCTCCACACAAACGACCGCCAACTGCTTCTCCCTCAAGCAGAATGAGAAGGCCCGCCGCGCCAAGGAGAACGGTGGCGGCAACCACACCAAGGACCGCAACAAGGACCAGGACCAACCCAAGGAGGACGGGTTCGGTCGCAGCATCGGCTCGCTCCACACCTTCACTGGGGTCGGCGACCGCCGCGACAAGAAGGTGCTCGCACGCGCAGTCGCCGTGAACGCAGTCGTCACCAACATTCCCTGGTGGCTAAACTGGTCCGAGCAGAGCATCACGTGGAGCCGCGAGGATCACTCCCCACACATCGAGTACCCAGGGCGGGTGGCGCTAATCGTCAAGCCGAAGGTCGCCGAGTACTGGCTCCCGAAGACCCTGATGGATGGAGGAAGCTCCATCAATATCATGTACTACGACACCTTCCGGCGGCTCGGACTGCCCGACTCGCGCCTCGAGCACACAAGTGTCACCTTCCACGGCATCGTCCCCGGACGGAACGCTTTTCCATTCGGCAAGATCACGCTACCGGTAACCTTCGGCATGCCGGCAAACTACTGCACCAAGCGGATATCCTTCAAGGTGGTCAACTTCCGCAGCCCATACCACTGCGTCCTCGGCCGCCAGGTGTTCGCCAAGTTCATGGCTATGCCTCACTACGCCTACAACATGATGAAGATGCCCGGGCCACGCGGCGTCATCACTGTCAACGGTGACCCGGACCTGGCCCTGGAGTGCGAGGACAACGGCGCCATGCTCACTGACGCCGTCATCGCCGCGGAACACGACAACACTGCCGAGCGTGCCAAGTACCCGGTCGACCGCAACGACCCTGCCATTGTCGAGAAGCCGACTGAGCTCAACTCGTCTGCGGCGACCTTCAAGCCAACGACGAACACTCGCCAAGTAGATCTTGTAGAAAACGACTCGAGTAGGCAGGTTACCATTGGGACGGGCCTGTTCGCCCAATAGGAAAGCGCGCTCATCAAGTTCCTCCGTGAGAATCAAGATGTCTTTGCATGGAAACCTTCTGACATGCCAGGTGTCCCGAGAGAACTTGCTGAGCACAAACTCCATGTTGATCCCACCGCACGTCCCGTCAGGCAAACGATGCGACCCGTGGGTGAAGAACGCCGACGCGCAATCGCCAAAGAGGTGAACCGGCTACTTGCCGCCGGCTTCATCATGGAAATCAAGCACCCCAAATGGCTGGCGAACCCAGTCCTGGTGCTGAAGAACAACAAGACGTGGCGAATGTGTATAGACTACACAAGCCTCAATCGTGCCTGCCCCAAGGACCCATTCGTCCTCCCGCGAATCGACCAGATTATTGATGCTGTCGTGGGCTCGGAGTCGCTATGCTTCCTCGGTGCATACTCCAGGTACAACCAAATCAAGATGGCAGTCGAGGACCATGAGAAAACAACGTTCATCACGCCACTCGGTGCCTACTGCTACACAGCCATGAACTTCGGCCTCAGGAACGCTGGAGCCACCTACCAGCGGTGCATGAACAGCTGCCTCGAGAGCCAGATCGTTCGCAACATCCACGTCTACATCGACGACGTGGTGGTGAAGTCGACTCGGCAAGACGACCTAGTCGCCGACCTTACCGAAACCTTCACCAATCTACGGTGCTACCAGATCAAACTCAACCCCCTGAAGTGCACCTTCGGGGTCCCCTTGATAACGCGTCAAGCACACGTCCGTTGGGAACCCCAAGAGGAAGGTGTGATGCGTACAGCAGCAAGTTTTCCCTCAGTAAGAAACCAAGGTTATTGCACCAGTAGGAGATGAAGGCCACGTGAAGGTTGTTGGTGGAGGAGTGTAGTGCGGCGCAACACCAGGGATTCCGGCGCCAACGTGAAACCTGCACAACACAATCAAAGTACTTTGCCCCAACTTAACAGTGAGGTTGTCAATCTCACCGGCTTGCTGTAAACAAAGGATTAAACGTATGGTGTGGAGAATGATATTTGTTTGCAAAGAACAGCAGAGAACAATGATTGCAGTAGATTGTATTTCAGATGTAAAAGAATGGACCGGGTCCACAGTTCACTAGTGGTGTCTCTCCAATAAGATAAATAGCATGTTGGGTGAACAAATTACAGTTGGGCAATTGACAAATAGAGAGGGCATAACAATGCACATACATATCATGATGACTACTATGAGATTTACTTTGGGCATTACGACAAAGAACATAGACCGCTATCCAGCATGCATCTATGTCTAAAAAGTCCACCTTCGGGTTAGCATCCGCACCCCTTCCAGTATTAAGTTGCAAACAACAGACAATTGCATTAAGTACCGTGCGTAATGTAAACAATACAAATATCCTTAGACAAAGCATTGTTGTTTTATCCCTAGTGGCAACAGCACATCCATAACCTTAGAACTTTTTGTCACTGTCCCAGATTCAATGGAGCATGAACCCACTATCAAGCATAAATACCCCCTCTTGGAGTCACAAGTATCAACTTGGCCAGAGCCTCTACTAGCAACGGAGAGCATGCAAGATCATAAACAACACATATATGATAGATCAATAATCAACTTGACATAGTATTCCATATTCATCGGATCCCAACAAACACAACATGTAGCATTACAAATAGATGATCTTGATCACGATAGGCAGCTCACAAGATCTAAACATGATAGCACAAGAGGAGAAGACAATGTAATATCCCAGGTTTAGAGGCTATAAAATGAGAGAACACCAAAGTGTGCATTGCATTCATGCATAGAAAATCCGGGGAATTTTCGCGCTTTCAAATAAAACTTACCACAGTAACTAAAGTTTCACTTGACTTGCTGGAACTGAAGTAGATCATCAAGTCAAGCGCTATAAACTTCACTGTGATCTTTGCTAAACCCTTATTTTGGGTAGACATAATTTGATCCATCGGTTGGATCAAAAAGGAACTAGAACTATTACACAACACTTAAAAGTTAGCAACTTCCTTTGTGTGTAATTTAATTCACTTCTAAACTTATTACCAAATAAGGTAAACCACAGGGTCTAAAGTGCATAAATGCCACACATTCTTATTTAAATCATAACTTAATAAGTATATGGAATATCATAAAACTAAATCCATTTACATTACGAATTATAGTTCAAACTATTTGAATAAAACTAACTATGAGTATTTTGAAACTCATATGATCATGCCTAGATGAATTCAAACACCAACTATCCAAACTTGAGAAATAACCCTCAACCTTAACCTTTTTACCAATATTATAATGTAAATCCAATCAAAGATGGTATGATGACTCATCCACAATAATAAAACCATCCACATGATATTTAGTAGCAAATGCCACTTGGCTATCCAAAAATAAATCATATGAGAGGATAATCTCAATGCCATATGGGATGAAAATATCTACATGACTTGCATCCCAAGCTTTGCCACCTCATGCTCAAAGGATTGCTATGGATGAGGGCATGACAACCAAGCACCTTACTCATCAAACCAACACAAGAGTCACCACCTATGTGTCATGATACTAGAGCTTGCCCAAGCCTATAAATAGAGCCACACCCTTCATCCATTTGATCATCAAGTACCATCATACATGGGAACAAACACATAGAGCCACTCCATGTGAATTAGCTAGAATCAAGATGAAGAAGCTAGGAGGTGGAGGCATACCACAAGATGCGGGTTTATCAGATTTCCTGAAGAACAAGCTACAGAAGATTTCAAGGTAGAATTCCTAGGCAAACCATCTATTTAGAGGATCATATCATCATATCTTTAGTAGGACCTTAGGATATTCCAAGACATTGAGAAGTGAGAGAAGTTATAATGCTAACCATAGCCATATCTATCCTAGAGAATACTAGAGTAGTATTAAATCTTATTTGTTCAAACCAACCTTTAATCTTGGAGGTGAGATCCATATCCTATTAGTGATCACCACTAAAACCATAGATCACATTTGAATAACAATTCAAATATCCCTTTTGAATTATAAGTAGAACCCTGCCATGCCTCATGCCTATTTATACTTCAACTAGTGAGCATTACCAAAACCCTAAACCTTTTCACATAGGATTCAATCCACATAAAATAATATGTACTAACTTGTGCATCATGGATCACAAGTATAAACTAAGCCATATGTACTTAGGACTAAATATCATTTGGTGAGTAGAGTGAAACCAATGTCCCAATCATCTTCTTAAAACTTAAGAACTATCATTCACATAAAATCATTAACCAATTCCATTTCCTTTACCATTTGTTAAACCCTAGCCATAATTAAATTATATGTGAATTATCACTATGGTTAAGCACTAGAAAAATAGAATGTGTTCACCATGCACATGTTCTAAATTTCAAATCATTTAAATAGATCTGGTTCCTAAATTAAAAAGGGAATTGAAATAAATAACTAAACCATTTATATTTTACTCAAGCCTCACAAGATATTAATTAAATCCTAAACTAAATGTTTGTTTAAACAACAACATTATACAGTAAGCATGACTATCAAATTGTTTTGATATTCAAATAATTTAGGAACTACAAAATAAGACAGAATTCAAATTTGAAAGCAAATAGCAAATTTAAATCAGTAAATAAAAAAAACAGGAAATGAAAATTTGAAATAAGAAGTGGAGGGAAACTTACCCTGGTGGCAGCCCATTACCACCACGTCGCAGCCCAGATCCGCACCAGCCAAAGCAGGCCAACGCAGCCCAGACGCGGCCCAGCCCAAAGCAAACACCGCTTCGGTCGCTTTAATATTCGTGCGAGGAGAAAAGCTTCGTCCTTCTTCTTCCCCGGCGTCGACAGCGCGTTGGAGACAGTAGGCCACGACCTCCTCGCCGATAAGGATGACCTCGGACGCCGCAGAAGAACTCAGAACCTCGCCCTACTCTTCTCGCGTCCGAGCCTATCCAAAAACATCTCGATTCGTGCTCGTTTGCAGTATCAATGTCACCGCCACATCTCGGCCGTCGCCGGCGGTGAACTTACCAATTTGACCTCGCTAAGCTCTATAAATATGCCTGGAGCTTCTCCAGGAAACCCTAGAATCCCGCCGCCCATCCATTCTCTCTCAGTCGTCCTCTATCTCTCGCATTCTTCCACTTTATGTCGCCGGTGTCAAGGAAGAACTCGGCGGTATAGGCCACCTCAGCCTCCGGCACATGGTCGAGGAGGTGCGCCTTGGCGTGTAGATCATCTGGGAGAAGCCCAGCATCATGGGGAGGTCGAGGCAACGCGAATTCGAAGATTCCCTTTTGCAGTACCTCGCCGGTAATGGTGAAATCGAGCTCGTCTCCGTCGGCAATCGTCGTCTTCGACCACACCATCAACTTCACGGTGAGCTTGCGCATCTATAGAGCCAACTTTCGCTTCCTAGCATCATTCCTAGCTCGGGTTAGCCGTTTGGCCGGAGCAGCGCCGCCGCAGATGTCTTCTCCGGCGATGCTCCGGTGAGTATTTCGGTATACCGCCACCACCATCGTGCTCAGCAGGTCGAGGGGTCCAGAAACATGTAGTAGACCATCTCGGGGAGCCCGAAATCGGCGTCGCCGTCGCATTCTGACTCGCCGGAGTCAAGCCGCCGGTGATGTCGACGTGGCAGTGGGGCCGATGACCTGTTTGACCCAGTCAAGGGACCCACCTGTCAGTCTGTGTGTGTGTAACTCGAACCGGTACGTTTAGTATTTTCGTTTTAATTTCAAAGTACAAAAAAATGTTGAAACTTTGAAAAATCATATAAAATTCATTTCAATTCAGAAAAATATAAATAATATATCAAAATGCTCACAAAAATAAACTCTATTCAAATAAAATATAAAACAAAAATGTGTGTCAAAAAAAAATCCACTTATTTTTAAACCTTATTAATTATGCCATTTCAATTATTTAAAATACAATTTGAATTCAATAATTAGTGAAGTTTCAAATTTAAATTTTAACTATTCAGTAACTAATTAAAATGTTAAGATTAATTTTCTTTATCATATTTGCATTAACTTAAATATTAGTGGTAATTCATAAACCCTAACTAGTAATTATTTTAATTCTTAAACCCTCTAAAAATTAATAGCATGTTAAAATTATGAATAACTCTATTTCAAGTACTTAATCTCATTAGTTCTAGTACAAAGTATTACTTTAAGAATTGGATCATAATTTAGAAACCCTAGTTTTACTATAAGTTAGAATCTGGATCCCATTATTTCATGTGATCATTCCACCTTAGAACCAACTCTAGAACCCTAGATATGTGTCACATATGATCATATGAGATTTACTGGACATATAGAACCCTAATAAGCAACAATTGAATGCATGCTTAGGATCCACTAGCATAAAACCAAGTCACATGAGATTATCATTTCATGTTCCTATTCTTAATTAAAACCTATATGATCCAATAATGTCACCTAGGTATAAACCCTAACTTGTTAATTGAATTAGTACCATTGATCACCACTCCTATATACCATACCATTAAGATCAACCTCAATCATTAAACCCTAGTAGAACCATAATGATAAACCCTAGTACCAACTTTGTGTAATAATTCACAACACATGTTCCAATCCAACTAAACCTTACTCAGGAAATGATAAACCACTTAACTTAGAAACTATTAGAGATTATTTGGTAAAGCAAATATGAAGTCATAGTAAACCCTAACTCATAGCAACACCTTGATAACCATCCTTTGATATGATGCTTAGGAGAAACCATAGTAATAAACCTACTAATACTTGCTACATGTAGATCACTTCTACTTAAGCACCAACCAGTCCTATTAGTAAACCCTAATAGCACTTAGCTCCTATTTAAAGTAGTTCATATTCTTATTTTAACCTGTTGTTCAAAAGTTATTCTTTTGAAGTACAAATGTCAATCAAACCTTAGAAGTCCTATTCTTCTTTGAAATACTCATTATTTCTTAATTAACATGTTCTTCAAAAGTTATTCTTTTGAAGTATAGTATAAGTAATCATCAACCATGTTCTGTAGAACTTAAAAATGGACAACTGTTCTTTACATATTATTCCACCAATATTCTTTATATGAATGATTGTTATGATGTCATATATCACTTGGTTATGATGCTAATATAACCAAACCCTAATAAGAACCTTGTTTGAGAACCATTCTAAAAGTGCAACACACCCTAAAGAAATATTTACAAATCATCCATCCTAAATCATCGAGATTAGGTTACGCTCGGGACGATTGCATCTCATACTATGCATTATAGCATTTTTGCCAGTTCTTTAAACATTGTCCTTACCGGACGATGATGGTATTTAAGCATTTGGAGTTATCATGTATCGAAGCTTTTGCCTGCATAATCTTGCAGTCAAGAAAGGCAAGTTCATCGGTTGCTCATGTCATTTGATTATTTGTATCAAACTATATGCAAAGTACTATACTTATCACTCATGCACTGAAAAACAAAGTATTATTTTACAATTATGAATATGACTATGTGGTGGGAAATGGAACCATGGTATGTGTTGATATGGTGGAGGTTCCATTGCATGGATACTACTCATCTAGGACTAAGTACCAATGCCGTCCAGTGATTCTAGCGCCGTACATATCGCGTTATCCATAAGATCTATAATGGCTCGGGGAAGTTAGTCGTATCTTTTCCCTTACGCACGCCAACGGATCTGTAGAGCCGGTGGGGTGTTGGAGGCACTGCCGCAATAGGTTGGGATAGCCTTTTAAATCCCCATCCATTAGTGATGATAAGCTCTACGATCTATGATGGATTGTCCGGAGTACACCGTGAGTAAAGCCGTATTATCGGGAGAAGTCTACTGGGGGTGTACGGTCGGACAAAAGGGTGGGTTTGCAGGGTCGCGGAGAAGGCAGTGATTGGCTTGGATCTTATACTGGGCCTCACACCAAAGGAAGTGTGGACGGGGACATACTCTCGGCCGGCAACATGGTTAAGATCTCTTGTGGGGTAAAGTAACGCACCTCTGCAGAGGGTATCAAGAATTGTGACTGTCACTCCCTGTTCTGGGAAGGGAACTGCGAACGCGGCAGGAAAGGAACTCCACAAAGTTCTGTTCAACCTGTGAAGACTGACGGGCATAGTTTTCAGAATAAAATAAACCTTTGGAAGAAACGTTTATGAAAATTTGCATTGGCCTATGACTTTCTGGTCTATGGCTGTAGCTAGTGCATGATACACATATTTCCTAATATGAACTTGCTGAGTACGCTCGTACTCATTCTATCCCATTTGAACCCCCTTCTTAGATCAAGGCACCGAAGGAGAAACTACCGTGGAACTCGAAGACAAAGGAGTCAACTGCAACAAGATGGAGAATCCAGTCAAAGAAGTCAATGGAGTCAACTTGTGCATCAGCTAGAGTGGAGACTTAGATTAGTAATAGAAGGGAACATTTCCCTAATCCTAGCACCTAAGTAGCTAGAGTTCTATAGCAAGCCAAGTAGCTCTTGAACTTGAGTTAGCAATAAGATAGACTACGAGTCGTTCTTCTGGAGCTTTATTTGAAGTTTTACCTCACTGTAAAGTAGGAGGTTGTGTTGATCTTATGTAAACAGTTCGTGTGTACTTCTATAGACATACCTTGGACTCGCATATGTTTCTGTTGTACCACTCTTAGAGATGTAATATGGGTGGAACGGTGTTTCACTTGTGTTATGTCAACGACTTGTGTACTACACCATGCAGTGGTACGCGGGGTCACCACAGACAACCATCTAGATACTGCTATGGACCCATAGTCCAACGATGAACTACTCACGCATCAGTCCGGAGGCGGGCATGGTGATGTAGAGCCCTCCGGTGATGATTCCCCTCTCCGGCAGGGTGCCGGAGGCGATCTTCAGAACCTCCCGAGATGAGGTTGACGGCGGCGGAGTCTCAGTATGTTTTCTCGTATCGTGGCTCTCGGTACTAGGGTTTTCGCGACGGAGAGATTAAATAGGCGAAGGGGCAGAGTCGGGGGACGCTCGAGGGGCCCACCCCATAGGGCGGCGCGGCCAGGGGTGGGGCCGCGCCCCCCTAGGGTGTGGCCGCCTCGTCGCCCCTCTTCGTCTCCTCTTCGGACTTCTGGAAGGCTCCGTGGAAAATAAGACCGTGGGCTTTTGTTTCGTCCAATTCCGAGAATATTTCCGTGTAGGATTTCTGAAACCAAAAACAGCAGAAAACGAGAGCCGGCGCTTCGGTATCTTGTTAATAGGTTAGTGCCGGAAAATGCATCAAAATGATATAAAGTGTATATAAAACATGTGAGTATTTCATAAAACTAGCATGGAACATAAGAAATTATAGATACGTTTGAGACGTATCACCCCTCTGGACAACTACTCGGCTATGTCATCTCCAAGCGCGGCATCGAGCCCAAACCAGACAAAACGTCCGCGGTTATGCGAACCAAGAGACCAACCTGCCTGCTCGACGCGCAGAAACTTGTCGGTCGAGTCGCAGCACTCAGTCGCTTCATCCCCCGACTCGGCGACAAAGCCATGCCACTCTACCACCTTTTGAAGAAATAAGACTCATTCGAGTGGACGGCAGAAGCACAGAAGGCCCTAGAAGACCTCCAGAACGCCCTGAGAAACGCTCCCATCCTCGCCACTCGGCTACCACAAGAAACCATGCTGCTCTATGTCGATGCGTCCAATCGCGCCATAAACGCAGTCATGGTAATCGTGCGCAAGTAAGAAGGGAAAAGTGCAGCTCACTCAGCGCCCAGTGTATTACATCAGCGAGGCCCTAACCGAGTCGAAGCGGCGGTACCTGCACTACCAGAAGCTAGTGTATGCCGTACTCAGGGCCCAGCGGCGACTCGCCCCCTACTTCCACGAGCACCCCATCAAGGTCGTCGCCTCAACACCACTCGCTGACATCATTCTCAATTGCGACGCAACTGGCCGAGTTGCCAAGTGGGCAGTCGAACTCGGTGTCCATAACATCACCTACGAGCCGCATCGCGCAGTCAAATCTCAGGCGCTGGGTGACTTCTTCGTCGATTGGGAGGAAGCTCAGCAGCCAACCTCCCCGGCAAACCGACCCTGTACTTCAATGGTTCCAAGAACCTCGAAGGAGCGGGAGCAGGGATCATCCTCATCTCACCAAAGGGCGACTTCGTGAGATACGTCCTGCAGTTACAATTCGAGCCCTGCACCAACAACATGGCCGAGTACGAGGCACTCCTCCACGGCATGCGCATCGCAAAAGAGATGGGCGCAGAAAGGTTGCATTTTTTCGGCGACTCCAACCTCGTCGCCAGCCAAACTTCCGGCACCTGCGACGCCACCGACACCAACATGATCGCATATAAGCGAGCGATGAGACCAGGCTGGCACCGGTTTCTCTAGCCACATCGTCGAATGGGTCGACAGGCGTAAGAATGAAGAAGCAGACGCATTGGCCAGGCTTGGTTCCAAGCGACTGCCACCTCAGCTAGCGTCTTCCTAGACATCCTCACCCACTCGTCGGTGCGAGTACCCTGGGAGATCGACATCACCGTGCCACCCGTACCCGACTCCGTGCTAGTCGCAGTCGTCTCCGATGCTGGGGACTGGACGTAACCATACATTAACTACCTCGAGCGATAGGTCCGGCCAATGGACGAGACCGAGGCACGCATGCTCGTGCGCCGCTGCAAGTCCTTCACCATCATCAACAACGAGCTTTACAAGCGCAGCATTTCCGGAGTATTTCAGCGGTGCGTCACCGCCGAGGAAGGTCGCAGGATCCTGCGCGATATCCATGCAGGGGACGGCGGCCATCACGCGGGCGCACGCTCGATAGTGGACAAAGCCTTTCAGCATGGCATCTACTGGCCAACGCCGACGCAGTCGAGCTCGTTCGCGCGTGCGTTGGGTGCCAGAAATACACGAGTCAGTCGCACATGCCGGGCTCGGCACTGAAGACCATTCCCCTCACCTGGCCATTCGCCGTGCGGGGCATGAATATGGTGGGGAAGCTCAAAACAGCCCCCGGCGGGTAAACCCACCTCCTCGTCGCCGTCGACAAGTTCACAAAGAGGGTAGAAGCAAAACATATCAAGAAGTGCGACAGAAAAACTGCCACCAAGTTCTTGCGGGAATTGATCTATCGCTATGGATACCCGCACAGCATCATCACCGACAACGGCACGAATTTTGCCAAAGGAGAGATCGCCGACTTCTGCGAAGAAAACGGAATCCGGCTCGACCTCGCCTCAGTCGCACACCCCGAGTCGAATGGCCAAGCAGAAAGAGCGAACAAGAGCATCCTCCATGGAATCAAGACACGACTAGAGGTACCTCTAGAACGCGCGGCCGGGTGCTGGGCGGAAGAACTTCCCTCCGTACTTTGGGGCATCCGCACAACCCCGAACAGGTTGACCGGCTACACGCCCTCTTCCTAGTGTACGGCGCCGAGGCTGTCATGCCCACCGACATCGACCACGAGTCCACGACTCGCCACGAGTTGCAAACTACGCCGAAGAAGAAAACGAGCGCGCTCACCAAGACGGCGTCGATCTCGTCGATAAAGAACGAGATCTCGCGCTCTCTAGAATGGCCATATACCAGCAGGGCCTCTGGCGCTATCATAGTCGCCGCGTCCGTAGTCGCTCCTTCCAAGAGGGCAACCTCGTCCTTCGGCTAATCCAAGACAAGAAAGGCATGCAAAAACTATCTCCTGCATGGGAAGGGCCATTCGCCGTCAGCCGCGTACTCAGCAACGACGCGTATTACCTCACTGACATCCGCAAGGACGACAATGGCGAACCACTCACCAGGGAGGTCGAGCGCCCCTGGTACACCTAATCGCCATGTAAGCAGTATCAGAATGTCAATAAATATATTAGTTACTCAATTTGCATTCACCGACCGACTCGCAATCGTGCAATGCATGCAAATATCTCCCAAGTCGCCGTTACGAGCTAGCTGCCAAGCGCGCAGCTCAGGAACCGGGAGACTTTCGCTTGCTCGCTCGCCGGTAGAGCAATCCATGAACAGCTAAGTAGCTCGGCTAACAAGAGCGCGGAGTGTAGGTCAGTTGCAATACTAGGACTGGCCCACCCCCGTACTTACGCCGTCAAGCAAAAATGGCGACTGGATCTCACAGCAGGGTCACTAGCTCGACCAGCCCTTCGGGCCCTAGCAACCGTATAGTGCTACGCCATACAACATGAAATCACCCTCCTCTACCTTAGGCAGGTGACTTGAAAAGGCTAAGTACTTTGACCAGGGACTCTGCAAAACGGACCCGCGGCTCGCCAAGGAAAACACGCCAAAAACAAGAGCCCCCTTTGGAGTCGCCATGCGGCTGGCCCAACGGGCCACGACGAGCGGCACACTACAACACACAGCGTCAAAAAATGCCAAACTCCCCTACCCTTGAGGCAGCTATTCGCACTATAAGACTACGTACTACGACTGAGGACGCCCAGCTCGATCAGAAAAACAGTCATGTTGATAGCCCTCATTGGGGTCGCTAAGCGACTGGCCTTCGGGCCATGGCGAGTAAGCTCGCCACGAAACAATTCAACATACGACACAAATGATATCCAAACTCGCATTCTTCAGACAAGGTGAACCAGCTCTGTATACAACCTTGATTACTAACCAAAAGACCCGTGAGTCGCATCCACAGACTCGCGGGAACAAAATGTTATGTTACAGGTCGGAAGGGGGCATTCCCCCACAAGAACGGATCTACCCTACTTGGCGGAGCTAGCCTCGTGGTCAACCACCGGCTCCGCACCACCGTCTCCATGGAGGAACTTGGGCGTGTACTTGACGACCGGGTACGTCGACAAGGAGTTATTGGCGGCCGCATGGAACAGACGCACGGCCGGAAAGTCCTTCGGCCCCCCCAGACCCCTCCTTCTCAGCGTCCTCCGGCGCCGTCTGGCTGGTGATGTGCGTCTCCAAATCCGCGGTCACCGAGCACGCGATCGGCATACGGGCGGACCGCGTCCATATGGTGCAGCACCTCCGTGACGTCGAAGTCACCGGGTCTCGCACGGGAAGCCCGTCGTCACCTCCTCCACATCAAAGCCCTCGGAGTAGTGGGCGAGCACCATGCTTAAAGCCATGGTGATGGCCACTCGGCACGGGGAGCAGCGCAGCCAGTCCACCACCACCGGGACGTCGGAGACGGCCTTGAAAACCGACGAAGCATCGCGCGGGATCCTCTCTCGCGGGCTCAGATACTGGAGCGCCGCCAGTATGTCCCCCGCACACTTGATGATGCGTGCCGTCGTGGTCTCCAAGCACTCACGGGGGGTCGCCGTCTCCACGAAGTCGCACGTCCCTGCTAGACAAACACAAAGTCAACACTCGTCAAAACGAACTCGCCACGCTCGGGGACTGGACCCCCAAGCGGACTCACCACGCTCGGGGACTGGAACCCCAAGCGGACTTGCCACGCTCGGGGACTGGACCCCCAAACGGACTCGCCACGCTCGGGGACTCGACCCCAAAGCGGACTCGCCACGCTCAGGGACTGGACCCCCGAGCGGACTCGCCACGATCGGGGACTATCACCTCTGCGACGAAAGGGGAACAATGCTTACCAAGGAGCTATCGCGACATCTCCCGGACGAATGCCACGAAGCTGGTCTTCTCCTATTGCACCGCAAAGATCGTGGCATACGACGCCTCCTTCTCCGCGGCGAGCTCCTTGGCATGCAAGTCTTTCAGCGCCGCCAGCTCCTCTCGCAACGCTGCAACCGCCGCGCGCGCAGTGTCTCTATCCTGCTGCGTGGCTGTGACCTTCCCCTGGTGTTCGGCGATCACGTCTTCCAGCTCCTTGCTCTTGCGTTCGAGGACCTTGGTGAGGTCGGCAGCCTCCGCCTTCGCCCGCTTCACCGCAGCATCAGTTTCCTTCGCCCGGAAGTCAGCTTCCCGGTAGAACGACTCCTTCACGTATCCCTCGCGGGCTTCGGCAAGGGCCTTCTCGCGCGCCTTTGCTACAGAAGAAAGGCAACCCTGAGATACTCCCAAAACAGCAACACAACAGTCAAGGGTCTAGGAGAGGGAAACTCACTACCCATGGCTGATGATTTTTCTTCGCAGCCTCCTCCACCAGGGAAGTCAAGCGTCTCACTTCAGCCTGAAAGGATTATCAAATTAAGCAAGCATCAGTCATCCGGTCACCAAGAATGGAAGGCTCGACTGGGGAGAACTGTGGGGAACCATACTACATGACACACGATGCTCACCACATGGACATCGTTGAGGCCCGCATGCAACTCAGTAAATGATAAGGTCGAAAGTGGCGGTTGGCGGGACTCGTGCACCTCGTCTCCACGCACAACTGCCTCTGTCTACGGCGCCTGCTCCGTCGGCGCGATGGGCTCGTCATGACGATCGGGGTATCTCTCCGCCTTCGTCTGCCACTCCTTCAGTCGTGCCGTTGGAGAACCACCTTCGTCATTGGTGCTTGCCTCATTCTCCACTTCCGGGGGCGCGACTGGGTGCTCATTCTCCGGACCCTTTCCAACCACGGGCTCGATGTCTGTCTTCATGGCCGCGGCCCGAGTCGCACCCGCCGAGGCCTCGTCCCCGACGGCTGGCCCTGCCGAGCTAGCGGTCGCGCCAGCGGGCTTCTTCACAGACGCGGTCTGCCCGCGCGACGATGCCATGTCCACGGGGCCGACCGTCGCCTTCTTCATTTCGGTGACCTTCTTTGCCTCGACCGCCCTTGTGGCCGTTGCTCCGCGCGCGGGACAACCTTCTTCAGGACCTTCTGCCTGGCCCTACAAGAATCCACTATGAGCTTTCCGACAGTTCAACAGATAACGAATGGGTGAGACAGAACAGGTGACACTTACTTCACCGTCGGGAGCGTATTCACGCCAGGGCCGACCCGCGCTCCCGCGTCGAGTGCAGCCTGGAGGGGCCACCGGAGCTCCATGGCACCCTCCAGGACGGTCTGGCGCAATCACTTAGCTCGCGGCGCATCGGTCTCCTTGGCGGGCCCCTTCCCTTCCGGAGGCGAGTTTGTCTCATCCTCCTCCTCCTCTGGAGGACTTTGCGATGAGGAAGTCCCTCCTCTCTTCGAGCTGCAGGGGAGCCGAACATAGTCCCGCACCTCGGAGTCGGACTCCGTGCGGTCCCCGTCGTCCTCGACCTCGTCTTCGTCGGCCTCTTCGCCCTCGGTCATCTCCGGGGGTTCCTTCCCGGCGAGTGGGGGAAGGTGGTTGGTGATCTTCTGCCACCTCTGTGTCATAACCAAAAGAACGCGTCAGAAGCCTCGCCGACCCCGTCTACCCGATTCAAAGACAGGAGAAGTCATTTCGTACCTGGGGCGCCGGCTTGTCCTCAGAGAAGGGCTACAACCCGGCATCGAAGGAGGTGAAGGTGGTCGTGGTGATCTTGGCGAGTGCCTTTCGGTACTCACCCTAGCCCCACTCGACCGCAGTGGAGCGAGTGCAGTCATTCTGCCCTTTGTACTCCCACATGTTGGGTCCCCGGCACCGCAGAGGAACCAGGCGCCGGGCGAGCCAGCAGTTGTACATGTTGGCGGCTGTCAATCCCGCGTCCTTCAGTGCTTGGATCGACGTCCGCATCGTCTTCACCACCTCTTCCTGGTCGCGCGGCAGCGACCGCACATTGAGGCGCCGGGGGACACTCGGCTCAGGTGAATATTGGGGGATATGAACTTCCCCCGGTCGGGTGTGTTCCTGGGCGTAAAACCAGAACTTGTGCCATTGTGCTTGCGCCTTCTTCGGGAGCGCCATGTCGATGAAGCTTTCCCCGGACTTCACCTGGAATGTGATCCCGTCGTTGGGGATGAGCGATTGGTCGCTCTTGCTCACCCGGGTCGCTCGCCCATGGAAGATCGTCACCCACAGCGGGAAGTAGGGCGGGCAACCCAGGTAGCACTCACACAGCGCCACGAACAGGGCGATCTTCCGGACGCCGTGCGGCCCGAGGTCTGAGATCTTGATGTCGTAGAACGCCAGGAGTTGGCGCAGGAAGTCGGAGGTGGGGAGCGCGAAGCCGCGATCGAGGAAGCTCGTGAAACTAACAAACTCCCCCGACCTTGGTCGCGGCTCCGTTTCGTTTGCTACCGGAACCCTCCACCGCTCATGCTAGAACTCGGGGATGATCCCCGCGGAAATGTATGGGAGAAGAGACTCGCGAGTTACTTTGGACTTGCCCCATCCCTGGGCAGCCATTGATGCGCTCTGAGCTTGAATGAAGAGAAAAGCAGAGGGAGATGAAGGAAAGAAGGAGGGGGAAATGCGGCGGAGTGAAGAGCCCTAACCCTCGGAGCAACCCTTTATACCGTCGCACTCGCCCGATTTAGGGAACAAGATCCACCCTTCAATACCGTTCCGAAATCGCCGCCCGAAAATCAACGGCCGAGATTTGCGCCGGATTGGACTGCATAGCCGTTAACTAGCCGTTAGTGGTCTTGTCAAGTCCAACGGTCAACAGCGCAGTAACGGCTTGCACCTCGATCAACGTGAATCTAGCCGTTGGAGCCTCCACGTGTCTCCTCAGGACCATAGATGCCAACTGGCAAACGACGACTGGCCAACGCTGACTGTCTTACGTCGACTGGCCAACACCGACTAGCCCATGATGACTGAAGACTGGGACCCTGGTCTTAACCTTGTTTTTTCAGGAGCCCGACAACGATTCGCTTCGATCTATCGGCAGACCTCTTCAAGTTCTACCTCAAACCCTCGCTTCTTCATCGCCGCACTTGGGGACTACTGATGGGGATATGCCTTAGGGGGTGTATCACCAGTCTCACTCGCCATGGAGTAAAGGGCCCAAGGAGGCTTCCAGTCGCCCGAACGACTGGGTGCCTAGGCCCTGGTGCGACTGGCCCGAAACTCCCAGGGCCCGGAGCGACTGGGCTAAAACCCTTGGATGGGCCGACTGGACGCTAGGCCCATGCGACTAGAGGAGGAGATTACTTGCAAGAGGAGCGACGGATCCCGGATTAGTAGCAACTGATGTGATTCAGACTTATCCTCATGTAACCCTAGATCGGAGGTGCCTATATAAACCCCGAGCTAGACCCTAGAAGACATACCATCTTGGATCCAATCTCCCCTCATTGCTCTTGGCGTAGCCGCCGACTGAGCCCCCCCCCCATTGTAATTCTCCACTAAGTAATAGATCTAGCAGGACGTAGGCCTTTTACTCTCCGGAGGGGCTAAACCTGGGTAAAACCTTGCGTCTTGTGCACCTCGCTCCACATATGGTTGTGTCTCCTTGCCCCCGCATCAACGCAGTGCTGCACCCTGTAGCACTTGCCGTGGTCATATCCACGACAGTCTATCCATGATAACCCATATCATATCCTTCCTTTTACTGGTCATTGGTAATCCGGTAACAAAATCCATTCCAATCTCATCCCATTTCCATTCCGGAATATCCAAAGGTTTAAGTAGTCCAACAGGACTCTGATGTTCCGCCTTCACTCGCCGACACATGTGGCATTCCGAGACATACTTGGCTATCTCCCTTTTCATGTTGTTCCACCAGAACATCTCTTTCAGATCCATATACATCTTTGTACTTTCCGGATGTATTGAGTAAGGTGTCTCATGAGCTTCCTTAAGTATGATTTCCTCAACTTCTGGATCATCTGGTACACATATCCTCTTTTGAAAATATAATGAGTCAAATTCTCCCACATGGAATTCTGATGGTTTTCCTTCCTCTATCCTCTTAATTTCCTCTTAGATAAATGGATCATCAACTTGTTTCCGAATGATCTCATACTTCAAATCAGAATACATCTCATCCATAATCCTCAAGGTTGCTACACTTCCTAGTGCATCACCTTGAATGAGTAAGATCTGAGCTTCTTCTAGTTCTTTTCGAAGTTCCTTTGGAATTTCCCATTCTGTAGGTTGATTCTCAGTACTTTTTCTACTCAAAGCATCTGCTACTACATTAGCTTTGCCTGGGGTATAGTTGATTGTAATCCTCGACCAACTCTAACCATCTTTTCTAACTCATATTTAATTCTTTCCGAGTAAAGAAATACTTCAAACTTTTATGATCCGTATATAGCTCACACTTGGATCCATAAACAAATTTCCTCCAACTCTTCAAAGCATAAACAACTGCCGCCAACTCTAAGTCATGTACTGGGTAGTTGTGTTCATGTGGCTTCAGTTGTCTTGATCCATAAGCTATCACTTTACGGTCTTGCATTAAAACACATCCAAGTCTATTCTTGAAAGCGTCACAATATACCGTATAATCATTTCCTGGTTCCGGAACCGCTAGTACTGGTGTTGTAGTTAACTTCTCTTTAAGCTTCTGGAAACTTGCTTCACACTCTTCAGTCCACACAAATGGGGTGTTTTTCTTTAATAACTTGGTCATTGGTCCTGCAATCTTCGAAAATCCCTCAATGAATCTTTGATAGTAACCTGCCATTCCAAGGAATCCTCTTATTTCCTTAGCAATCTTGGGTACCGTACGTTATACCCTCTTTGGTTATGACATGTCCATGAAATTCTACACTATCCAACCAAAACTTGCACTTGCTGAACTTAGCATACAGCTGATGTTCCCTCAAAATCTGATGTTCTTCTTTGTCTTTGGAATATATCAGAATGTCATCAATAAATATCTTGTTCATCAAATTCAAGAAAATAGCTGGTGCATTTGTTAGTCCAAATAGTACAACCAAGTATTCATGGTGTCCATATCTCGATACAAAAGCTATTTTCAGAACATCTTCCTTCTTAATCTTGATTTGGTGATATCCTGACCTCAAATCTATCTTCGAGAAGACTCCAGCTCCTTGAACTTGATAAAAAACAGATCTTGAATTCTGGGTAAAGGGTACTTGTTCTTGATCGTTACATTATTGAGATTCCTATAATCTCCACACATTCTCTTGCCTCCATCTCTCTTATCCACACAGATAACTGGAGTTCCCCATGGTGATACACTTTCTTGAATAAATCCTTTCTGTTCCAGTTCATCAATCCGTGCTTTCAACTCCACTAACTCCTTTGGTCCCATCTTATATGGTGGTTGAGCTATGGGTGTTGTGTCTGGAATCAGGTCTATTGTGAATTCTATCTCCCTATCGGGTGGCATACCCGGTAATTCCTTGGGAAATACATCTTGAAACTCATTCACCACTGGAATTTCTTCAATCTTTACCTCCTTCAAACTATTAAGCTCCAATCCTATCTCCAACTGAGTGTATTTGTCTCCCTGAAACACTATCTGGCCTCCAATGAAATTGCGGAGTGATACTATTTTGTCTCCACAATTTATCACTGCTCCATTCTTTGTCAACCAGTCCATCCCTAGGATGACAGATATATCCTTCATGGGAATGATGAAAAGTTCAACGAAAATACACACATTCACATATGGTTATGACTTGTGCCTCTTTCACGTGGGTTACTAAGATTCCCCCCCCCCCCCCCCGCGGATAAGACAATTATGAGATATTCTAGTTTTGAACATCTAATCCCGTATTTTTCCATAAATTCCCATGCAAGGAATGAAGTAGTTGCTCCCGTATCAAATTGTACTTTGTCAGGATGAGTAAGAATGCTGAGCGTACCTAGAACTGCTTGGTCCGACTCTCCAGCTTGCTCTAAGGTTGTCCAATTCAGCTTTCCATACACCACTTTTCTCATCAATATGATCCCTAGTAAGGTTATTAAGCTTGAAACACTGCTTGTTTGCACAACCTTCGTTCCTATAACACGCGTAAACTAGAATTTTGCTCCAACCAACATGCTTTCATTGGTTATAGTCCTCTACACAATATATGGATGTTGATTTTGGTGAGAACGCATTTCCTTTTGCCTCTCTCCATCCAAATGTAGTGGCTCAACTTCGCTCCGAAATTCTCCTTTTACGTAATGATGTCTTACATGAACATGGGAATGCATCTACCAATGATCAAATGCCTAATGTTCTTTATATACCTATGTATAACCATGCACCACAATTGCTCCTATTCACACTATAGATCCCAACGCCGAAAATTCGAGTTCAAATGCTGCTACCAGCACTTCAAATAGTGCATACATATCCATGTCTGCACAAAATGACACGCATGGCGCTCAGGAGATGGTTCTCCCGCATTGTCGCCCCCGCACGAGTCGGGTGCCACCACGTACGTCTCCTACCCGGTACCCTTCTCCACCTAATTCTCTGCGCGGTCCCCCCGTTGCCGACAGGGTCCGGCAACGCCTCTAGCTCTCCCAGGTCGCCCCACGAGCGTGCGCCTGCTGATGACAACGACAGTTCGCTGTCCCCATCCTCTGCAGCCGGATCTTCTGTGGCTGCCTCCTCAGCTGGTCATGACCCTGTTTCGCCTCAAGCTCCACCACGGCCTCCTCCTCTTGGTCCTCGGACCCGGCTACATCAAGGTATTCTTCAACCTAAACAATATACTGATGGTACCATTTGGTCTGCCATGTTCACGTCTACAGGTCAGCCTAGCAAGCTTTCTGATGCGCTTGCGGGTGCACATTGGCGCAAAGCTATGGAAGAGGAATATATGCTCTCCTTGAAAATAAAACCTGGCACTTGGTTCCTCCCAACTCCACCAAAACTCTAACAGACTGCAAATGGGTCTATCCTATCAAGAAACATGGTGATGGCACTATTGATTGTTACAAAGCTCGTTTGGTTGCAAAATGTTTTAAACAACGCTATGGAATTAATTATAAGGATACTTTAGTCCAGCTTGTCAATGCAACTATTATCAGTGCTTGTTCTCGGTAGTTGTTGTCTCTCGTAGCTGGAAATTTTGGCAGCTAGGTGTCAAGAGCGCGTTTCTTCGTGGCGTTCTGGAAGAGTAAGTGTACATGAAACAACCTCCATGTTTTGAGAACTCTCTCACTCCCCATACATATGAAAACTTGATAAAGCTCTTTGTGGTCTCAAGCAAGCTCCTCGGGCATGGTATTCTCGTTGCGCCGTCTACGCAACGGTGAACCCGCACATCGCTGTCCTCCTTGCGGGCACCGGTGTTGTCCTGCAGCCTTCTTCTGCGACTCGACGATCGCCCACTGATGCGCCGCCTGCTCCTCCGGGTCTGGCCCATCATCATCGAACCAGTCAAAGTCGTCGTCGTCATCGTCCTCCTCCTCCTCCTCCTCCACTTGCTCCGCCACCAACGCCTCTGCCTCCCAGGCCACCGCTTCCGCTGCCGCCACCTCCTGCTCCAGCTCCTCCCGCCGTTGCCGTTGATGGAGCTCCCAATGCACCACCACTCGTGCAGCTCGTCCGCATGCCACTGCCGCTGCAGCTGCTCTGCACGTCACCACTCGCCCATCTCCTCCGCCCGACGGATGCACGTATCTTCCACCGTGGCAGCGTCGAACGCCGCTATGGTGGTTGCTTGCGCTGCCTCCTCCGACGCTTCATTGTCCGCCAGCTCTAGGTCAATGTCGAACTCCAGTGGTGGTGGAGATGGAGGTGGAGGTGGAGACGGTGGTGGAGGCAACTGGTCGCCGTCGGGGTGGCTCATCATTGCGTAGGTGGTGAGCAGGCGACGAGGCATGTGTTGCGGTGGAGAAAGGGATGCCGGCGGCTGTGGTGGCGTCCATTGAGCAGAGGAGGCCTTTTATAGGGGCCGGAGACGCGAGAAGAGGCGGGAAGAAAGCGCAGGAAGAGGCAAGAAGCCACGGGAAGAAAGAGCGGGAACACGCGGTGGCGTGCGAACTGCAGCGACGCGTAGAGGAGGAGCAGAGCCGCGTCGGGGAGGCGCAACGCCGACGGGATGTCTCGCCTGCCCCTCTGTCGCCATTAAGGCAAAGCTACGACGCTTTGTTTGTGTGTCAATGACACGTCGGGCCCGCCACTCCTCGCCACGCTTCGCGCTTTGTCCGGCGCGCTCGAAGCATCCCCTATGGAGCAGGGACGGGCTCGGGATGCCGGACAGCATATTGGGCCACGCCTGGCGGAAAGGGCCTTTGGGGCACGCGGCTGGGGCCGATAAAATGCCTGGCGTGCCCCAAAAGCCTTGGGGGACGCGAATAGAGATGCTCTAATGTGCCCACCGCGGTTCTCCGGGAGCACACCATCCCTTACAGTGATTTTGAGCTTGACGATGCATCCAAGATCAAGAGAAGCCTGCATCCCAGCAGCGACAAAGATTCATGCCCCTGGGTTTGCTGCGGAAACTAGACAACCGCCTCGCATTGTCGCCGATTCTGTTTCCGATGACGAGACGTCGGCAAGCGCGAGATCGACCGGCGGTGGGGGCACCTCGGGAAACTTCGATTCAACTCCTCCACGCTCTTGCCGTTGACGAAGAAAGGGGATAGAACGGAGATAGGGCGGTGATCTCGGTGGAGGTTAGGGCGGCCCGTAGTGCCGCAAGGCGCTGAGGTAAGAAAGGAGAGACCACGGGACTGCCCGGTTGGTGCGGTGCGTTTCGTTATCTTTTTAAGGGTGCGCAGACATGAAAGTGAAGTCGTGGATTTTGAGGGCTTAAATTGCAAAATGTGGGCGACGTACCACAGTCGTATCGGTGTTTTATTAGTAAATATTGAGATTGATTATCATTTTGTTCGGAAACAAGTTACAAATAAGTTACCGGATATCAAATTTATCTCCAGCAAGGATTAGCCTGCAGATGTATTCACAAAAGCTTTGCCTGTCAAGAACCTTCATGATTTCAGGCGTAATCTCAACCTTTCTTAAGGCAATATCTGTTCAATATCTATTCTTCTAGGTCTCCTTTCTCTGTACGTATATGGATATGGAGTAGTACTCCAATCCTATACGAATACCTCTCAATGCATTGCCATAGTGGGGTTTTTCCACTCATATATTAACACGTACCCGAGCCCCCAAAGGGGGTATGGTTTTCTGCCCAAATTACAGGGTGGATAGATCGGTATAACTTGGACACTTCGGAGATGTCGCAGTAAGAAAGTGGCATTTGTTTTTCACAGTCCCATGGAAAGAAATATTTCGCTCCATACAAATTACAAAGATTTTCTTGTGATGTACAGGGTGATAGACAGAGAAAATTAAGATAACACATTAGTGCAACTGCAAATTCAGCAGCATCTGTCACTCAACATCATAAATTATAAAATTGTTGAAAGCGATAGTGCTTTGCTGATAAATGAGCTGAACATGAATGTGAGAACCAAGTCTTGCATTGCTGACACCGTCCAAGAAATCAAAAACTCCCTCTGGTCCTTCCAGGAAGCAAAGTTCTCCAAGATTAACAGAGAGGCAAATAAGGGTGTTGATGGTTTAGGCATAGTGCGTTGAGTGATGTGGTGTGGTTGGGGGGTGCCCCACTCTGTGTGGTGGACTTGCTGTATCAAGATTGTAAAGTTACTGACAATGGTTCTGTTTAAAAGAAATGCCCTATATTCAAAAAAAAAACATCACAGGTGGGGAACCTCTCCCCCCCGGTGACCATTCGAAAAAAAACATCAGAAATTATAAAACATGAACAGTCACTTTTGGAACTTCTGTGCCTATGATGTGCGGGTCCAATGCTGGTCATGTTTTTATTTGCAGGGGAATCTCAGGAATAGAGGCAGCATTGCACTCATCACAAGTACATGAAAAATGGCTCCGTATGACATAACATAAACTTGTTTCCATTCTAGAAAATGGAAGTCTTATTACAACCGAGGAACTGCATCGACCTTCACGTCCTCTTCGACATCGGGAACATAAAGTTATTATATGATCCTTAAAACACAAGGACCAATTTAAAATAAAGGATGAAGTAAAGTAGAAGCCCACACCGCTTCTAACTACCTACTACAATTCGGCGTTTTTTCGCACAACTCCGCAATACAATGTGCAAGAACCATGGACTGATGATCATCATCTGGCCTGCACAAAATGCGGAGAGATCTTTGGCGCAGGTGGGGCGAACAAAGGAACTAATATTCTTCACCTAACAAAGTAGCATCTGGATTGAAATCCTGCAGTAAGAAAAGAAGTTCAGATTCAGATGCACCTGACGTGCTCAGCAAATTCATAGGCAGAGCCTGAAATGTAGGCAGAGTGAATGAGAATAGTTGTTACCTGACTATCCATGCTGGCAAAAATATCCTCCAGAAAGTTAGAAGTGCTGTAGGTTGGCTGATCATTAGAAGCTTGCTGCCCAGCTGGGTCATCTTGCACAGGTAGAATGCCAGATGCACCCTCCCCGCCATTAAGCATCTGAGTTTGCGGTGCGACAGAGCTGTCCAGATGGCCAGGTAATGCAGAGATGCTGCTTCCACCACCATTAACCATCTGAGATGGCGGCACGAGAGAGCTATCCATATAGCCAAGCAATGCGGAGCTGCTGCTTCCACCACCATTTACCATCTGAGCCGGCGGCGCGACAGGGTTGCCTGCCTGAAGGTTAGGCGATGGAGAGCTGGTGCTTCCGCCATTGACCATCATCTGATTCATCGATGAGAAGTTGGCATTGGCCATCTCCATTGGGGCTGTGTTGCTTGCCATGTTGAATAATGGCATCATCTGCTCACTATAGACACCCACCGATGTGGTGTTGTTGATGTTGGCCCCTTCCATCTGATTCTGCAGCTGCTCATTTTGAAACGAGGCCATCTGGCCAGATGAGGGTGAAAAGATTGTCAGTTGATGGTTGATCTGGGGGAGGTTCACGTTCTCCTGTGATGATGGGAGGAGAGGTGTCGTGCCCATCAGTTCTGGAGGCTGCACCGGGAACTGGTTTGCAGGTTCTAATAGCCCACCATTTGGCATTTCTGCTGGGAAGTAGGAGCTGCCAGGATGGGAGGAAGGCACCACGCTTGTGTTCACCTCCAATAGTTTCCCACACAGGACGCTCTCGTAGGCTTTGCGAGAACGGATACGAGCAGGGCCATGGATACGAGGAAATGCATCCTGCATTGGGTGATCTGATGTCTTTGCCAATGGGCCAGAAGCGTCGCGGCTTCCTGGCATGAGGCCAGCATTACCGACTGTGCATGTGGCCCAGTTCCTTGGCTGAACATAAAGACCTTGAGGTGCTGCGTATAGATTTTGTGAACCACAGGAATACAGGGCTGACGACGGTGGGAGTGGGACTATCTGCTGACCCATGTCCATGCACGAGTTCCTCCGCTCGAACAAATCACCCAGAGGATTAGGCTTCGTGGGGTCATCGATTACTCTTTTCAGATAGAGCCGATACTTCTGAAATGAAAATATATATGCAAGAACATATATATGAGATTCATGCTCATGGGAAAGAAATGGAAGGCATGCGCGAAGCAAAAAAGATATGAAGGTGTTTCAAAAGCGCTAGATATGTTGGGGCATGCAACATATCAGATATGTCCCATATTTTCACAAAGGAAACGTTATTTTCTTACACACATCTACATAAAAGATGCATCACTAAAGGTTGGACTAATAAACGAAAATCTGTTAATCTGGAAATAATATGAACAAAAGCATAAGGATATATAGAAGTTAAACCTGTAAGTGGCTCGAAACACTCTCCCTACTAAGGTTATGGACATTCATCATTTCTAATATTGCCTTTGGAACCGCCCCTGCATTTACGTAATCATAACATTTTGTTACTAAAAAATCCAAGAACCATAAAATTAATTTTGGTGAATAAGCAATGAAAAAATTGTGAGATCTTACGATCGAGGCCAAGTCGGTTGACAACTTCTAGGAACCTGTTGTGCAGGTCACCGGTCCATGACACCCTTGGTTTCTTCCTGGTGGTACGCACACTCCTGCTTTCTCTGTTCTCATCAGAGACTTCTCTATCAGTTCTCTTCTGCTTTGAGCACTTCTTACTCTTTGCACCACCCTCAGCAATCACTGGTTGCCCCACCCTCTGGGCAGCATCATCACTGTCACTGTTGTTGTAGTTCACAGCGACGTGGTTTTTCCTTACAACATGCTGCCATATATTTCGATATCATTGATATCCACAGGTTTCACAATATAGTCACACGCCCCATGCTTTATCCCATTGTACACGGTTTCCTTTTCTCCATTCACGGATAGCACATCGCGTGACATAGGGCCGGAGACTAAGCTTTGGAATTTGGAAATTTAAAAATTATAAAACTTGACATCGAATTATCCTCATGAGTCCAGATCAAATATTTTAGTTCAATATTTTTAATTACAACCCAATTGTAGAAGCCAATATGTTACACATGATGAGAAAAATTGCATCACGACAATAGTTAGTTTGATGCATCAAAGTAAAACAAACGGGGTAAAGTTTACACACCCAACAGAAAGAATCAGAAATAATGGCCACATACCTAACCGTAACTCAATGCATATATAGAAACCATCACACCATGTTCATGACTTCTAATTATTGCTGAACTTCAATATCAAGTACTGTTATTGACCACCTTTTTTCCCTAGCCTATTAGTAGTAGCTACCGTTCCAGGAAATTTTCTTATACATGTAAAGCGGTCATCTAAAATTTCAGGTTTTGTATGATATTATTATCCGCATGGCAAACAATTTTATTATTAAAATTTAGTCAAATAAGTATGTGTTTTAGTTACACTTTCTCTAAAATTGATGGAACTACAAATTTATATGCCATCCATATGCTAGATCCAGTCAATACATGTGTCTGCATAAAAGGGGCTCTCAAGTGAGGTATAAAAACTGTCTCTTTTTTAAGCATGAAGAGAACTTAGTTAAAGCGGAGACTTTAATAAATAATTACTGGAAGACCCATCATGAGTTCAACTAATACACACATGTATCTGTTTATTTCGATTTTCGTATCTCTGGTAATAGAACTGCAGAGTTCATGCATTACGTATAAAATTAATAAAATAAAATCATCTAGAATTATATACCACAAACCCGTATGAACCGACATCCCACCCCCACGTAACTCATGTGTCGCTCCACCTCCGCTCCACTGGCCGTCCGATTTGACCGATACACGGTCAGATGGGACCACATTGGTTTGGCCTAAAATTGGATTCTTTCCAAAAAAAAAAACTAGGATTCTAGTAATAATAATGACCGAGAGGCTCCTCATATGAGTCGCCATCTCCCAATACTCCTAATAGTAACCATCACCACCATCTGCTCGCCAGTCGTCTTGTCTACCACCCCGCCTTCATGAACCACCACCACAGCCGGTCCCGCCATCCCCACCTAACATATGTGTCTCTCCACCTTCGCTCGGCTCCTCGCTAGCCATCCGAGCTAAAAGACGAACACTTAGATGGGACCGCATTGCTCCATGCCGATACAGATGATGCATAGATGTGACTGTGTTGCTCCATGTTGATAAACATGATGCATTAGTTTCGTAATAACTTAACAAAAAGTTGCATGTCCCCAATTCGAGAAAAATTTGTTTGATTTTCTCTACAAAAACTAGGAAGTGTGTGTGCGCAACAACACATATATGCACGCCTTCTATACAACTCAATGCATTTACTCGTACCATATATAGAAACATTGCTAACCTCACGAGTGAGGACTAATAAACATTCTTAATGACCATGAGCTAGACAACAAATAGTTAGTAAAACACGAGCTAGCAAAGCTGGACAGTGCAAGAGAGATTAGTTATACTGATGACTGGTAGATCCATCTCGAGGCCGATGATCTTCAGGAGCTCGAAGCCATCCATGTTTGGCATGTGCACATCGGTGATCACCAGGTCGAACTGCTCCTCCCGTTCCTCCCTCAGCATCTTCAGCGCCGTCATTCCGTCCATCACAATCGTCGCTGCATCAAACCCAATGAATCAAGCATGGCAAGGATTACTCCTAGCTTCGACTGGTTCTAATGGGTTAGGGCAAAAGGAGAGGAGGAGGAGGCAGATCGAGAGCGCTCACGCTTGTAGTTGCACTGGCGTAGGACGGCCGCCAGGACCCTCAGGCAGACGCGGTTATCGTCGACGGCAAGCACGCGCAGCCCATTCGGGAAGTTGTCCTCCGCCACCACTGCCGGTTCCTTTCCATGCCTTCGGTCACCGCTGGCCATGCCTAACATATAAAATGAAACAACACCCACAATTAAACAAACATATAAAAGGAAACAACGCCCAAAATCGCCCCTAAAACCCCCACCTTTCCAACCTTCCTCTAATGGCTCCCTCGATGGAAGAAGAACAATCTACTTGGACAGAGAGCGGAGATCATGGTGGATGGTCTGTAGGACGTGCGGGAAGCGCAATTTATAGGGCGGGGAACCCTGGAAAGGTGCAGTGGGAATCGCGCTGTGGTCCCCTACCAGAGAGGGAAGGCGCACACTCATGCGCCACGTGCTGCCGCCAATCTTCTACTCATTAATTTCTATTTTGTGGTGTTACAATTAAATTTTATCACTAGCGTTTGTCCGTTTGTGATGTTGCCCATGGGAGGGGCAGCAAAACCACGGGCACGCTGCTGGTTTTTCGCTTCAAACCAAAATTGGGAGCGGTAGTGAGATCACCCGCTGCAACGAAAGGGCTCATATTCGTTCATGGTAGCAGATATATATAGAGAGAAAGTCAGACCTTCCTCCAGTCTACCATCATCAATGCACAGAATTAACACCCGTAAGTGTGCCTAATTAAATTACACCTAGTTTTTGTTTGTTTTACGTTTCTTGTTCTTTTGGTAAATGGGGTGGTCCCCTTGAACTCGTACTTGTCCATAATTAAACTTGCCCCTTTTTTTAGCTAGTGTTTATCAGGCAGATCAATAATTCTAAGACTTACATACCTTTTGGTTGGCTCAAATAATTTCACCTCCCGTGAATTTTGGGCCATAGTTGCTCAACCTGACCTCCACTTCATTGTGTAAGTGCTTCCCTGTAACAAACCATCCATAGATGTAGCATTATTGGGCCCAAAATTGCCAAGTCGACCGTAAAAATTCATAAGATGATTTTTTGGGTGAATCAGATCCATTGTATTGATAAATGATCAATCCAATCTTTCTTAAGTAAGCGGTATGTGTCACAGCTTATCTGGTGATATAAATGATTGCATGGAGTCAACGTATCGCGTGAAAATGGAGAAATGACAAAAACTCCGTACTGAGTGAAACACCGCTGGAAAATGCGAGGTTGCTCGAGGCGATAGATGCTCTCGATTGATGCCGTGTTTTCATTGGTTGAAAATACGGCGACGGCGCATGCATCGTGAGATGAAGGAGACCCACGCAGACAGTGGAGCCGATGTGAGCTAAACCGAGCGGCATGACCTGAAGCAGCCGCGTGGAGCGACCTAACGCGGCAGTGGCGCAACACATAATTGGACATGCTCGAGAACTAGGAGCGGAGCACGACTATGGACAAGGCGATGATGGTGATGGTGAAGGATGGAGTGAGGACGATGATGAATGAGGTCGGCATTAGTGAGGAAGGTGGACCTGGTGCTGATCGTGGAAATACGCATATAGGTGGTTGGTGAGGGAGCACCTGGAGGAAGTGTATGTAGCCCTACCGAGGAAGACGTCGCAGAGAGAGACGAGATCTCCGGTGTGTGTGTGTGTGTGTGTGTGGAGTGGGGGTGATAGGTAGCCGGGGAGGGGATCAGATCACTGTAGATTTTTTCCATATAACATGCTATTGCCGGCTATATATAAAGTTCCAGGACATCCAACAAGATTTTACACCAACGAGTTTTTATGAGGTTCCATCACACATAAACATGAACAAACCGAGTTTTAAAAACAATTGTGGAAGAAACAAAAGGAGCAGACATCGCAGGAGCTGCCAGACCTAGGAGGGAGAAATTTCTCTTCCCTTCGAAGGCACCATGTATATTATATTGTACTCATTAAATATGACAATTTAACGAGAAGAATACCCTGCCACCACATTGGTGCCACAAGTACCGTGGATGACATAGGCATCCCCAATGGGCCTGCCGAAGATGGTACCCAGGGTTTTACTGAAGGCCCACGACCCGAAGATTATAAAGCCCGGAAGCCCAGTTAGGAGAGAGTTTGGAAAGATAGAATTGTATTAGGAATATTTACTTGTAACTACTACGGGACGGACTCAGATTGTCTCCCGAACTCTGTAACTTGTGTATCACGAAACCCTCGGCTCCGCCTCCTATATAAGGGGGGTCGAGGGACGAAGAGGGGATCGATTTCATTGTCAACACAACCCTAGTTTTCTAGCAGTCGAATACTTTTTCGGCTGAAACCCTCGAGATCTACTTGCCCTCTACTTCCAGTTAAACCCAAGTCTACAATCCGTACGCATTGACAAGTTAATACTTTGTCAATTGGCGCAGTTTGTGGGAATTAGAGGCGACAAGGAGCTGATCTCTATGGCACGCTCAAGATCGTCGACTTCTTCGGTAGCAAGTAACGCGATGGATAGAGGTAAACGGATTGAAACTGATCTAGTCGATTTTGTTCCTCACCCGCCCTCCCGTTTGGATGCATATGCGTATCTGGAGGAGCCTATGGAGATGACGTTCGGAAGGTTCCACTTCCGCGTCGAGAAAGAAGGATCGTATCGTCTCGAGGTTCCAACTTTGTCGGGATTGTCGGCGGTCGATTCCGATTTTTCGGACTCGTCGTCATCGTTCGAGACAGGCGAAGAGGAGATTTCGCCTCCACGCTTCATCAAAACTACGGCAAGCGAAAAGTTCGCCAAGATCTTCCGCGACATGTCCTTCGAGTCGTCTGCGGACTCCAATATAAGCAGCGACTCGGACAGCATCGACAGCTTCAGCTTCATCGACAGATCCACTATTGTTGGAGAGGTCTTCGCAGATCTATATGACGGTGTCACCAATCCCGGCAAAGATCAAAATTCAAAATACCATCAAATCTATGCAATCGGAGATACAAGCCTGATACGTCTCCAATGTATGTATAATTTCTTATGTTCCATGCTAGTTTTATGACAATACCTACATGTTTCATTCACACTTTATAATGTTTTTATGCATTTTTTGGGACTAACCTATTAACAAGATGCCATAGTGCCAGTTCCTGTTTTCTGCTGTTTTTGATTTCAGAAAAGTTGGTTTACAAATATTCTCGGAATTGGACGAAACAAAAGCCCACGGCCCTATTTTCCACGGAGTGTTCTAGAAGACCGAAGAAGAGTCGAGGAAGGCCAGCAGGGGGCCCACACCATAGGGCGGCGCGGGGGGCCCACTGCCGCGCCGACATGTGGGGAGGGAGCCCCTGGCTCCCCCGACGCTGCCCCTTCGCCTATTTATTCCTTCGTCTCCGAAAACCCTAGCACCGAGAGCCAAAATACGAGAACAGTTCCAGAGACGCCGCCGTCAACCCCATCTCGGGGGGTTCAGAAGATCTCCTCCGGCACCCTGCCGGAGAGGGGAATCATCACCGAAGGGCTCTACATCACCATGCCCGCCTCCGGATTGATGCGTGAGTAGTTCATCCTTGGACTATGGGTCCATAGCAGTAGCTAGATGGTTGTCTTCGCCTATTATGCCATCATGTTTAGATCTTGTGAGCTGCCTATCATGATCAAGATCATCTATTTGTAATGCTACATGTTGTGTTTGTTGGGATCCGATGAATATGGAATACTATGTCAAGTTGATTATTGATCTATCATATATGTGTTATTTATGATCTTGCATGCTCTCCGTTGCTAGTAGAGGCTCTGGCCAAGTTGATACTTGTAACTCCAAGAGGGAGTATTTATGCTAGATAGTGGGTTCATGCCTCCATTGAATCTGGGACAGTGACATAAAGTTCTAAGGTTGTGGATGTGTTGTTGCCACTAGGGATAAAACATCAATGCTTTGTCTAAGGATATTTGTATTGTTTACATTACGCACAGTACTTAATGCAATTGTCTGTTGCTTGCAACTTAATACTGGAAGGGGTGCGGATGCTAACCCGAAGGTGGACTTTTTCGGCATAGATGCATGCTGGATGGCGGTCTATGTTCTTTGTCGTAATGCCCTAAGTAGATCTCATAGTAGTCATCATGATATGTATGTGCATTGTTATGCCCTCTCTATTTGTCAATTGTCCAACTGTAATTTGTTTACCCAACATGTTATTTATCTTATTGGAGAGACACCACTAGTGAACTATGGACCCCGGTCCATTCTTTTACATCTGAAATACAACCTACTGCAATCATTGTTCTCTTTTGTTTTCTGCAAGCAAACATCATTTTCCACACCATACGTTTAATCCTTTGTTTTCAGCAAGCCGGTGAGATTGACAACCTCACTATTAAGTTGGGGCAAAGTAGTTTGATTGTGTTGTGCAGGTTCCACGTTGGCACCGGAATCCCTGGTGTTGCGCCGCACTACACTCCTTCACCAACAACCTTCACGTGATCTTCATCTCCTACTGGTTCGATAACCTTGGTTTCTTACTGAGGGAAAACTCGCTGCTGTACTCATCATACCTTCCTCTTGGGGTTCCCAACGGACGTCTGTTTTACCGTCACAAGCAGCTACTTTTCTGGCGCCGTTGCCGGGGAGATCAAGACACGTTGCAAGGGGAGTCTCTCACACCCAATCTCTTTACTTTGTTTATTGTCTTGCTTTATTTTATTTTCTGTCTTGTTTGCTTTCTTTATATCAAAAACACAAAAAAATTAGTTACTTGTTTTACTTTATTTAATTCAGTTTTGCTTTATTTATTTTTATAATTGCTAAAATGAGTACTCCTGAGAACACTAAGTTGTGTGACTTCACTAGCACAAATAATAATGATTTCATATGCACTCCTATTGCTCCACCTGCTTCTACAGCAGAATTTTAGGAAATTAAACTTGCTTTACTAAATATTGTTATGCGAGAGCAATTTTCTGGTGTTAGTACTGATGATGCTGCTGCCCATCTTAATAATTTTGTTGAACTTTGTGAAATGCAAAAGTATAAGGATATAGATGGGAATATTATAAAACTGAAATTGTTTCCTTTCTCCTTGAGAGGAAGAGCTAAAGATTGGTTGCTATCTTTGCCTAAAAATAGTATTAGTTCATGGACTAAATGTAAAGATGCTTTCATTGGAAAATATTATCCTCCTGCTAAAATTATATCTTTGAGAAGTAGCATTATGAATTTTAAGCAATTGGATAATGAACGTGTTGCCCAAGCATGGGAGAGAATGAAATCTTTGGTGAAGAATCGCCCCACCCATGGACTAACTACTTGGATGATCATCCAAACCTTTTATGCAGGATTAAATTTTTCTACAAGGAACCTATTGGATTCAGCTGCTGGAGGTACTTTTATGTCCATCACTTTGGGTGCTGCAACAAAGCTTCTTGATGATATGATGATCAACTACTCTGAATGGCACACTGAAAGGACTCCTCAAGGTAACAAGGTAAATTCTGTTGAAGAAACCTCTTCCTTGAGTGATAAGATTGATGTTATTATGTCTACGCTTGTTAATGGTAAATCTCATGTTGATCCTAATAATGTTCCTTTAGCTTCATTGGTTGCTCAAGAAGAACATGTTGATGTGAACTTCATTAAAAATAATAATTTCAACAACAATGCTTATAGGAATAATTTTGGTAACAACTATAGGCCATATCCTTCTAATAGTGGTAATTCTTATGGTAATTCTTACAACAATAGTAGGAGTGTACCCTCTGATCTTGAAGTTATGCTTAAATAATTTATTAGTACACAAACTGCTTTTAACAAATTTGTTGAGGAAAAGTTTGGTAAAATTGATGTTCTTGCTTCTAAGGTTGATAGTCTTGCTCTTGATGTTGATCTTTTAAAACTGAAAGTTATGCCTAATGAAGTTAAAGATATTAAGTCATTTGCTACAGCAAATGCTATCCAAGTTCGAATTAATGACAATATTAGAATGATGGCTGAATTGCATGCTAGGTGGGAAAGAGAAGAAAAACTTGCTAAAGAGAATAATATAGCTAGAGTTTGGACTATTACCACCACTAGTAATGTTGATGCTTCACATGTTGCTAAACCTCCTACTATCAATGGTAAAATAATTGGTGTTGGCAATGTTTCTACTTCTACTACAAAGCGTGCAAAATTGCCTAAAACTGCTGAAACTATTTGTGATAGAAGTGCTGAAATTTTTCAAAGTGTTGGGGACAATGGTCCCATTGCTTTAGATCATAATGGTTTTGATTTTGATAATTGTCATATTTCTGAAGTTATTAAGTTCTTTCAAAAACTTGCTAGAAGTCCTAATGCTAGTGCTATAAACTTGGCCTTTACAAAACATATTACAAATGCTCTCATTAAAGCTAGGGAAGAGGAATTAAAACTTGAAGCTTCTATCCCTAGGAAGTTGGAAGATGGTTGGGAGCCCATCATTAAAATGGAGGTCAATGATTTTGATTGTAATGCTTTATGTGATCTTGGTGCAAGTATTTATGTTATGCCTAAGAAACTTTATGATATGCTTGACTTGCCACCTTTGGAATGTTGTTATTTGGATGTTAATCTTGCTGATAATTCTATAAAAAAACCTTTGGGGAGAATTGACAATGTTCAGATTATGGTTAACAATAACCTTGTCCCCGTTAATTTTGTTGTTTTGGATATTGAATGCAATGCATCTTGTCCTATTGTTTTGGGAAGACCCTTTCTTCGAACCGTTGGTGCTATTATTGATCTGAAAGAAGGAAATATTAAATATCAATTCCCTCTTAAGAAAGGTATGGAACACTTCCCTAGAAAGAGAATGAAGATGCCTTTTGATTCTATTATTAGAACAAATTATGATGTAGATGCTTCTTCTCTTGATGTTACTTGATTTTATCTTTCTGCGCCTAGCTGAAAGGCGTTAAAGAAAAGCGCTTATGGGAGACAACCCATTATTTTATTTCTGCAATTTTTGTTTTATATTTGAGTCAAGCTGCTTGTTACTACTGTAGCAATACATTTGTATCTTTATTTTCTTGCATTGTTGTGCCAAGTAAAGTCTTTGATAGAAAGTTGATACTAGATTTGGATTTCTGCCGAGAAACAGATTTTTAGCTGTCACGGTTTTGAGTTTTTCTCTCTGTAGAAAAATCTAAAAATCCTGAAAAAATTCATGAGTAATCCTCAGATATGTATGCAACTTTCATTCAACTGGAGCTTTTCCATCTGAGCATGTTAAGTGCCTCGAAAAAATTCGTCGTTACGGACTGTTCTGTTTTGACAGATTCTGCCTTTTATTTCGCATTGCCTCTTTTACTGTGTTTGAGTGGGTTTCTTTGCTCCATTAAATTTCAGTAACCTTGGGTAATGTCCAGAAGTGTTGGGAATGATTGTGTCCTTGCTGAACATGTGAATTTTTGATTATTCACTAATCATCTAATGAGATTGCTTTGAGTTTGGTGTGAAGGAAGTTTTCAAGGATCAAGAGAGGAGGAGGATATAATATGATCAAGAAGGGTGAAAAGTCTAAGCTTGGGGATGCCCCCGTGGTTCATCCCTGCATATTTCAAGAAGACTCAAGCGTCTAAGCTTGGGGATGCCCAAGGCATCCCCTTCTTCATCAACAACTTATCAGGTCACCTCTAGTGAAACTATATTTTAATTCCGTCACATCTTATGTGCTTTACTTGGAGCGTCCGTGTGCTTTTATTTAATTTTGTTATTTTCATTCTCTGAATAAATCGGATCCTAACATGCTTGTGTGGGAGAGAGACACGCTCCGCTTTTTCATTTGAACACTGGTGTTCTTCGTTTTACTTTTAATGTTCATGGCAAAAGCTGAAAGCCGTTGCACTTATTGCTATTTGGTTGGAAACAGAAAATGCTGCATGTGGTAGTTGGTATATTGTCTTGAATAATTTGATACTTGGCAATTGTTTTGAGCTCTCAAGTAGATCATGTTTAAGGTCTTGCATCATGTAGTTTAAACCTATTAGTGGAGAACTACCGTAGAGCTTGTTGAAATTTGGTTTGCATGATTGGTCTCTCTAAGGTCTAGATATTTTCTGGTAAAACTGTTTGAGCAACAAGGAAGACAGTGTAGAGTCTTATAATGCTTGCAATATGTTCTTATGTAAGTTTTGTTGTACCGGTTTATACTTGTGTTTGCTTCAAACAACCTTGCTAGCCAAAGCCTTGTACTGAGAGGGAATGCTTCTCGTGCATCCAAAACCTTGAGCCAAAACCTATGCCATTTGTGTCCACCATAACTACCTACTATGTGGTTTTTTTCTACCATTCCAAGTAAATACTTCATGTGCTACCTTTAAACAATTCAAAACTTTATTACTCCTTATTTGTGTCAATGTTTTATAGCTCATGAGGAAGTATGTGGTGTTTTATCTTTCAATCTTGTTGGGCAGACTTTCACCAATGGACTAGTGGCATATACATCCGCTTATCCAATAATTTTGCAAAAAGAGCTGGCAACGGGGTGCCCAGCCCCAATTAATTAACTTTCATTAATAATTCTCTTCACATGTTTTGCCCTGATTTATCAGTAAGCAACTTAATTTTGCAATAGACACTCCTCCATGGTATGTGAAATGTTGGAAGGCACCCGAGGATTCGGTTAGCCATGGCTTGTGAGAGCAAAAGGTTGGGAGGAATGTCATCTATAAATAAAACTAAAATACATGTGTAAACAAAAGAGAAGAGGGATGATCTACCTTGCTGGTAGAGATAACGTCCTTCATGGGAGCCGCTCTTTGAAAGTCTGTTTGATAGGGGGTTAGAGTGCCCACTACCATTCGTTGACAACAACAAACACCTCTCAAAACTTTATTTTTATGCTCTCTTTATGATTTCAAAACTTGAAAAGCTCTAGCACATGATTTAATCCCTGCTTCCCTCTGTGAAGGGCCTTTCTTTTACTTTATGTTGAGTCAGTTTACCTACTTCTTTCTATCTTAGAAGCAAACACTTGTGTCAACTGTGTGCATTGATTCTTACATGCTTGCTTATTGCACTCATCATATTACTTTGTGTTGACAATTATCCATGAGATATACATGTTGAAAGTTGAAAGCAATTGTTGAAACTTAAATCTTCCTTTGTGTTGCTTCAAAACTTTTTATTAAGAATCTATTGCTTTATGAGTTAACTCTTATGCAAGACTTTTTGATGCTTGTCTTGAAAGTACTATTCATGAAAAGTTTTTGCTATATGATTCAGTTGTTTAGTCATTATCTTTTTGTTAGCAAACTATAGACCATTGCTTTGAGTCACTTCATTCATCTCATATGCTTTACAATAGTATTGATGAAGATTATGTTGGTAGCATGTCACTTTAGAAATTGATCTTTTTATCGTTTACCTACTCGAGGGCGAGTAGGAACTAAGCTTGGGGATGCTTGATACGTCTCCAACTTATCTATAATTTCTTATGTTCCATGCTAGTTTTATGACAATACCTACATGTTTTATTCACACTTTATAATGTTTTTATGCATTTTCTTGGACTAACCTATTAACAAGATGCCACGGTGCCAGTTCCTGTTTTCTGCTGTTTTATATTTCAGAAAAGTTGGTTTACAAATAATCTCGGAATTGGACGAAACAAAAGCCCACGGCCCTATTTTCCACGGAGTGTTCCAGAAGACCGAAGAAGAGTCGAAGAAGGCCAGCAGGGGGCCCACACCATAGGGCGGCGCGGGGGGGCCCACTGCCGCGCCGACATGTGGGGAGGGAGCCCCCTGGCTCCCCCGACGCTGCCCCTTCGCCTATTTATTCCTTCGTCTCCGAAAACCCTAGCACCGAGAACCAAAATACGAGAACAGTTCCAGAGACGCCGCCGCCGTCAACCCCATCTCGGGGGGTTCAGAAGATCTCCTCCTGCACCCTGCCGGAGAGGGGAATCATCACCGGAGGGCTCTACATCACCATGCCCGCCTCCAGATTGATGCGTGAGTAGTTCATCCTTGGACTATGGGTCCATAGCAGTAGCTAGATGGTTGTCTTCTCCTATTATGCCATCATGTTTAGATCTTGTGAGCTGCCTATCATGATCAAGATCATCTATTTGTAATGCTACATGTTGTGTTTGTTAGGATCCGATAAATATGAAATACTATGTCAAGTTGATTATTGATCTATCATATATGTGTTATTTATGATCTTGCATGCTCTCCGTTGCTAGTAGAGGCTCTAGCCAAGTTGATACTTGTAACTCCAAGAGGGAGTATTTATGCTAGATAGTGGGTTCATGCATCCATTGAATCTGGGACAGTGACAGAAAGTTCTAAGGTTGTGGATGTGTTGTTTCCACTAGGGATAAAACATCAATGCTTTGTCTAAGGATATTTGTATTATTTACATTACGCACAGTACTTAATGCAATTGTTTGTTGCTTGCAACTTAATACTGGAAGGGGTGCGGATGCTAACCCGAAGGTGGACTTTTTAGGCATAGATGCATGCTGGATGGCGGTCTATGTTCTTTTTCGTAATGCCCTAAGTAATCTCATAGTAGTCATGATGATATGTATGTGCATTGTTATGCCCTCTCTATTTGTCAATTGCCCAACTGTAATTTGTTTACCCAGCATGTTATTTATCTTATTGGAGAGACACCACTAGTGAACTGTGGACCCCGGTCCATTCTTTTACATCTGAAATACAACCTACTGCAATCATTGTTCTCTTTTGTTTTCTGCAAGCAAACATCATTTTCCACATCATACGTTTACTCCTTTGTTTCCAGCAAGCCGGTGAGATTGACAACCTCACTGTTAAGTTGGGGCAAAGTACTCCCTCCGTCCCATTTTAATTAACTTGGTTGTCTTTTTTGCGAAAACCCCCCACCTTTTCTTGTTTTTTGAGCGTACACTGTTAGTTGCCAAGTCAACTGGAAACCAACCCCACGAGGCCACGACCCCGTCGTCCCCTTCCCCTACCCCCGTCCCCTCCCTCCCAGTCCTCTCCCTCCGCCGTCGCCGCCGCCGCCGGCAGCAGCCTCCCCGTCGCCGTAGCTCCCCGTCGCCGCCGCCGGCAGCAGCTCCCCGTCGCCGCAGCTCCCCGTCGCCGCCACCGGCAGGAGCTCCCCGTCGTCGCCGCAGCTCCCCATCGCCGCCGCCGCAGCTCCCGTTGCCACCGTCGTGCGTGGCGTGCCCCAGCAGGAGCGGGCGGAGGCAGGTGGCGGAGGTGCTCCGTGCGTGGCGTGCCCCAGCAAGAGCGGGCCGAGGCGGGTGGCATCCTCATCGATCCAGCTCGATCGATCCAATGCTGGACGGAGGTTACTATTTTTGTTAAGGACTGGACTGTAAAATGAGATTAGTGAACTATTTTTCTCCTCCCGCGTTGATTAAAACGGGACGGAGGGAGTAGTTTGATTGTGTTGTGCAGGTTCCACGTTGGCACCGGAATCCCAGGTGTTGCGCCGCACTACACTCCTTCACCAACAACCTTCACGTGATCTTCATCTCCTACTGGTTCGATAACCTTGGTTTCTTCGTGAGGGAAAACTCGCTGCTGTACTCATCATACCTTCCTCTTGGGGTTCCCAACGGACGTGTGCTTTACCGTCACAAGCAAAGCCGACCACAAGAGGAGACATCAGAGAACTTCGATAACGCGGGAAATCCGTACGTCGATCCTGCTGATCTTACGCGAGGTTTGGGAACCAAATATGTCGGACCTAGAACACGAGAGATGGTGCAATTTCCGCAGGCAGTGTGGGATAGAGTTGCAAGAGCTATTGATCGTACAGGGCCAATGACTGTAACTGCGACAACTGAAGAGTTACAAGCATATCAATATAGACTCGCTCGTCCTAGACGGGAGCTCAAAAAACAGAAAGTTGAGCTGGATAGGAGGCAATCCGCGGCTTCTGCGTCAAGCAGGCGAAGAGCGGAGTTGAGCCGACAATCAGGTACTTCGGGAGACAGTCATAGAGCAGCTCGAAATAGGGCAAGATCTCGGTTGCAAAATATACCTGAGGCTGAAAGGGAGAACCTAGTTCAAAACCTCGACATGTCCTTTATGTCGATTGACACGAGGGGGAATATTATTCCCAAAACACCAGAAGCAGGATACATGGCGATACAAGCTTTCATCCTGGCATCCAGGCCACCTCCCGGAGATCCAAGAGAAGCGTTGTATAACATGGCCATGGCAGGAGTTGGAGCCATGGGAACAACATTCGCAAATATGCCTCCTGAAGGATCTGCAAGACAAAATAGTCCACGACCTACTGCAGCGGTGCAAGATCCCGCGAGAACGAGTGGGTCAAGAGACGCAGCGACTCAAGCAAGGGTAGACAGAGCGCGACAGGAAAGAAGGGAACGTCGGCACTCACCAGAGGTTGATGAAGAAGATATGTGCGGGCTCCCGTGCTTTACGAGACGAGTCCGAAAAACTCGAGTTCCATCAGGGTTTAAGCTACCCGATAATTACAAAAAATTCAATGGCTTACAAGATCCTGAGGACTGGCTAGTTGATTATCTCGAGATGGTAAAGCTGATAGGTGGAACCAGAGCAACAGCCATGCAGAGCATTCAAGTACACCTGCGTGGAGCCGCACGATCGTGGATAAAGAAGCTGCCTCCTGGGTCTATCGACAGCTGGGAGAGTTTCGAGGATATATTCGTGAAGAATTTCCGATCCACGTGCAAGAAACGTGCATCATTGGAGCAGTTGAGGGCTTGCAGGCAGAGATATGACGAATCAATGAGAACGTATATCTAGAGGTGGAACATCATCAAAAACTCGGTAGAGAATATATCTGACGAGAGAGCAATAGCTGCATTTGTTGCCGGTATTCGAAGGAGGGACTTTGTCGATGATTTGGAAAGAACCAACCCAAAGACAATAGCAGCACTCATGGATTGGGCGGATGGAGAAGATGATGTTCACAACAAGCGGCACAGGTCGCCTGAGGAGGACCGCAGTCGAAACTTTCAAAATAGGCGATGATTTTCTCGACAGTTCTCTGACTACGACGGTCCCGGCCAAATATCGGCCGGCTTCCGAGGAAATAGTGGAAATAACAATAGAGATGATTATCAAAAAAGTGGAGAACAACGTGGTGACCACAGGAATAGTCCACGTCCTAACAGGCAAAATAATGGTCCAAGGTTCCAGAGGCCATATATATCTCCCGAGGATATGATGAACGGACCATGTCAAATGCATTTTTATCTCGACAACAATGGGAAGAGGCAGTCGGGAAATCTACAGAAGGATTGCCGGACTTTCCAGGCGTTGAACAGATATGCAGGTGATGCGTGCAGTCGACACGTCCGTTGGGAACCCCAAGAGGAAGGTGTGATGCGTACAGTAGCAAGTTTTCCCTCAGAAAGAAACCAAGGTTTATCGAACCAGGAGGAGCCAAGAAGCACGTTGAAGGTTGATGGCGGAGGAGTGTAGTGCGGCGCAACTCCAGGGATTCCGGCGCCAACGTGGAACCTGCACAACACAATCACAGAACTTTGCCCCAACGTAACAACGAGGTTGTCAATCTCACCGGCTTGCTGTAAACAAAGGATTAGATGTATAGTGTGGAAGATGATGATTGTTTGCGAAGAACAGTAAAGAACAATTGCAGCAGTTTGTATTTCAGATGTAAAGAATAGGACCGGGGTCCACAGTTCACTAGCGGTGTCTCTCCCATAAGATAGCAGATGTTGGGTGAACAAATTACAGTTGGGCAATTGACAAATAAAGAAGGCATAACAATGCACATACATATATCATGATGAGTACTGTGAGATTTAATCAGGGCATTACGACAAGGTACATAGACCGCTATCCAGCATGCATCTATGCCTAAAAAGTCCACCTGCAGGTTATCATCCGAACCCCTTCCAGTATTAAGTTGTAAACAACAGACAATTGCATTAAGTATGGTGCGTAATGTAATCAACACAAATATCCTTAGACAAAGCATCGATGTTTTATCCCTAGTGGCAACAGCACATCCACAACCTTAGAACTTTCTGTCACTGTCCCAGATTTAATGGAGGCATGAACCCACTTTCGAGCATAAATACTCCCTCTTGGAGTCACAAGTATCAACTTGGCCAGAGCCTCTACTAGCAACGGAGAGCATGCAAGAACATAAATAACATATATGATAGATTGATAATCAACTTGACATAGTATTCAATATTCATCGGATCCCAACAAACACAACATGAAGGATTGCAAATAGATGATCTTGATCATGATAGGAAGCTCACCAGATCTAACATGATAGCACAATGAGGAGAAGACAACCATCTAGCTACTGCTATGGACCCATAGTCCAGGGGTGAACTACTCACACATCGATCCGGAGGCGATCATGGCGATGAAGAGACCTCCGGGAGATGATTCCCCTCTCCGGCGAGGTGCCGGAGGCGATCTCCTGAATCCCCCGAGATGGGATTGGCGGCGGCGGCGTCTCTGGAAGGTTTTCCGTATCGTGGCTCTCGGTACTAGGGGGTTTCGCGACGGAGGCTTTAAGTAGGCGGAAGGGCGGAGTCGGGAGAGTCACGGGGGCCCCACACTCTAGGGCCGCGCGGGCCCCCTCTAGACCGCGCCGCCCTAGTGTGGCGGCGCCCCGTGGCCCCACTTCGTCTCCCCTCCGGTCTTCTGGAAGCTTCGTGTAAAAATAGGCCCCTAGGCGTTGATTTCGTCCAATTCCGAGAATATTCCCTTACTAGGATTTCTGAAACCAAAAACAGCAGAAAACAGCAACTGGTTCTTCGGCATCTCGTCAATAGGTTAGTGCCGGAAAATGCATAATAATGACATATAATGTGTATAAAACATGTGAGTATCATCATAAAAGTAGCATGGAACATAAGAAATTATAGATACGTTTGGGACGTATCAAGCATCCCCAAGCTTAGTTCCTACTCGCCCTCGAGTAGGTAAACGATAACAAAGATAATTTCTGAAGTGACATGCTATCATAATCTTGATCATACTATTGTAAAGCATATGAGATGAATGCAGCGATTCGAAGCAATGATGAAGATAATGAGTAAACTAATGAATCATATAGCAAAGACTTTTCATGAATAATACTTTCAAGACAAGCATCAATAAGACTTGCATAAGAGTTACTCATAAAGCAATAAATTCAAAGTAAAGGCATTGAAGCAACATAAAGGAAGATATAAGTTTCAGCGGTTGCTTTCAACTTCAACATGTATATCTCATGGATAATTGTCAACACAAAGTAATATAACAAGTTCAATAAGTAAACATGTAAGAATCAATGCACACAGTTGATACAAGTGTTTGCTTCTAAGATAGAAAGAATAGGCAAACTGACTCAACAATAAAGTAGAAGATAGGCCCTTCGCAGAGGGAAGCATTGATTACTATATTTGTGCTAGATCTTTTCATTTTGAAAACAAGAAACAATTTTGTCAACGGTAGTAATAAAGCATATGAGTTATGTATAAGACATCTTATAAGTTGCAAGCCTCATGCATAGTATACTAATAGTGCTCGCACCTTGTCCTAATTAGCTTGGGTTAACACGGATTATCATTGCATAGCATATGTTTCAACCAAGTGTCACAAAGGGGTACCTCTATGCCGCTCGTACAAAGGTCTAAGGAGAAAGCTCGCATTGGATTTCTCGCTTTTGATTATTCTCAACTTAGACATCCATACCGGGACAACATAGACAACAGATAATGGACTCCTCTTTAATGCATAAGCATTCAACAACAGTTAATATTCTCATAAGAGATTGAGGATTGGTTGTCCAAACTGAAACTTCCACCATGAATCATGGCTTTAGTTAGCGGCCCAATGTTCTTCTCTAACAGTATGCATACTCAAACCATTTGATTGTGAGAACCGCCCTTACTTCAGACAAGACGAACATGCATAGCAACTCACATGATATTCAACAAAGGTAAAGGAGTTGATGGCGTCCCCAGAAAACATGGTTACCGCTCAACAAGCAACTTACTAAGAAATAAGACACATAAGTACATATTCTTCACCACGATAGTTTTTAAGCTATTTGTCCAATGAGCTATATATTGCAAAGGCAAAGAATAGAAATTTTAAAGGTAGCACTCAAGTAATTTACTTTGGAATGGCGGAGAAATACCATGTGGTAGGTAGGTATGGTGGACACAAATGGCATGGTTATTGGCTCAAGGATTTGGATGCATGAGAAGAATTCCCTCTCAATACAAGGCTAGGCTAGCAAGGTTGTTTGAAGCAAACTCAAGTACAAAAGTGCAGCAAAGCTTACATATGAACATATTGTAGCTATTATAAGACTTTACATTGTCTCCTTGTTGTTCAAACACCTCAACCGAGAAAATATCTAGACTCTAGAGATCAATCATGCAAACCAAATTTTAACAAGCTCTATGTAGTTATTCATTAATGAGTACAAGGTACATGATGCAAGAGCTTAAACAAGATCTATATGAGCACAACAATTGCCAAGTATCACATTATTCAAGACACTAAACCATTTACCACATGCGGCATTTTCCGTTTCCAACCATATAACAATGAATGAAATAGTTCAAATTTCGCAATGAACATTAAAGATAAAGCTAATAACATATGTGTTCATACGAAACAGCGGAGCGTGTCTCTCTCCCAAACAAAGAATGCTAGGATCCGATTTATTCAAACAAAAACAAAAATAAAAACAAACAGACGCTCCAAGTAAAGCACATAAGATGTGACGGAATAAAAATATAGTTTCACTAGAGGAACCCGATAAGTTGTCGATGAAGAAGGGATGCCTTGGGCATCCCCAAGCTTAGACGCTTGAGTCTTCTTAAAATATGCAGGGATGAACCACGGGGGCATCCCCAAGCTTTGACTTTTCACTCTTCTTGATCATATTGTATCATCCTCCTCTCTTGACCCTTGAAAACTTCCTCCACACCAAACTCGAAACAAACTCATTAGAGGGTCAGTGCATAATTCATATATTCAGAGGTGACATAATCATTCTTAACACTTCTGGACATTGCACAAAGCTACTGAAAGTTAATGGAACAAAGAAATCCATCTAACATAACAAAACAGGCAATGCGAAATAAAAGGCAGAATCTGTCAAAACAGAACAGTTCGTAAAGACGAATTTTAAAGTGGCACCAGACTTGCTCAGATGAAAATGCCCAAATTGAATGAAAGTTGCGTACTTATCTGAGGATCACGCACGTAAATTGGCATATTTTTTTGATTTTTCTACAGAGACTACTGCTCAAATTCGTGACAGCAAGAAATCTGTTCCTACGCAGTAATCCAAATCTAGTATTGGCTTTACTATCAAAGACTTTACTTGGCAACACAATGCAATAAAATAAAGATAAGGAGAGGTTGCTACAGTAGTAAACAACTTCCAAGACTCAAATATAAAACAAAGTGCAGAAGTAAAATAATGGATTGTCTCCCATAAGCGCTTTTCTTTAACGCCTTTCAGCTAGGCGCAGTAAAGTGTGTATCAAGTAACATCAAGAGACGAAGCATCAACATCATAAGTTGTTCTAATAATAGAATCATAAGGTAACTTCATTCTCTTTCTAGGGAAGTGTTCCATACCTTTCTTAAGAGGAAATTGATATTTAATATTACCTTCCTTCATATCAATGGTGGCACCAACAGTTCGAAGAAAAGGTCTTCCCAATATAATGGGACAAGATGCATTGCATTCAATATCCAAGACAACAAAATCAACGGGGACAAGGTTATTATTAACCATAATACGAACATTATCAATCCTCCCAAAAGGTTTCTTTATAGCATTATCAACAAGATTAACATCCAAATAACAATTCTTCAATGGTGGCAAGTCAAGCATATCATAAATTTTCTTAGGCATAACAGAAATACTTGCACCAAGATCACATAAAGCATTACAATCAAAATCATTGACCCTCATCTTAATGATAGGCTCCCAACCATCTTCTAAATTTCTAGGAATAGAGGTTTCAAGTTTTAGATTCTCTTCTCTAGCTTTTATGAGAGCATTTGTAATATGTTTTGTAAAGGCCAAATTTATAGCACTAGCATTGGGACTTTTAGCAAGCTTTTGTAAAACCTTTATAACTTCAGAGATGTGACAATCATCAAAGTCTAAACCATTATGATCTACAGCAATGGGATCATTGTCCCCAATATTTTGAAAAATTTCAGCTAGCTTTATCAATTTCAAGTAGCTTTAGCAGCTTTCGTGCAATTTTGCACGCTTTGCACTAGGAGTAGTAACATTGTTAACACCAATTATTTTACCATTGATAGTAGGAGGTGTAGCAACATGTGAATCATTAACATTACTAGTGGTGGTAATAGTCCAAACTTTAGCTACATTATTCTCTTTAGCTAGTTTTTCATTTTCTTCTCTTTCCCACCTAGCATGCAATTCAGCCATCAATCTAATATTCTCATTAATTCGAACATGGATGACATTTGCTGTAGTGACAATCTTATTATCAATATCCTTATTAGGCATAACTTTCAATTTTAAAAGATCAACATCAGAGGCAAGACTATCAACCTTAGAAGTAAGAATATCAATTTTATCAAGTTTTTCCTCAACAGATTTGTTAAAAGCAGTTTGTGTACTAATAAATTCTTTAAGCATGGCTTCAAGACCAGGGGGTACATTCCTATTATTGTTGTAAGAATTCCCATAAGAATTACCATAACTATTACCATTAGCGAAGGATATGGCCTATAGTTGTTACCAAAATTATTCCTATAAGCATTGTTGTTGAAATTATTACTTTTAATGAAGTTCACATCAACATGTTCTTCTTGGGCAACCAATGAAGCTAAAGGAACATTATTAGGATCAACATTAGATCTACCATTCACAAGCATATACATAATAGCATCAATCTTATCACTCAAGGAGAAGGTTTCTTCAACAGAATTTACCTTCTTACCTTGTAGACCTCTTTCCGTGTGCCATTCAGAGTAATTTATCATCATATCATCAAGAAGCTTTGTTGCCGCCCCCAAAGTGATGGACATAAAGGTACCTCCAGCAGCTGAATCCAATAGGTTCCGCGAAGAGAAATTCAGTCCTGCATAAAAGGTTTGGATGATCATCCAAGTAGTCAGTCCATGGGTTGGGCAATTCTTTACCAAAGATTTCATTCTCTCCCATGCTTGAGCAACATGTTCATTATCTAATTTCTTAAAATTCATTATGCTACTTCTCAAAGATATAATTTTAGCGGGAGGATAATATCGACCAATAAAAGCATCCTTACATTTAGTCCAAGAATCAATACTATTTCTAGGCAGAGATAGCAACCAATCTTTAGCTCTTCCTCTTAAGGAGAAAGGAAACAATTTTAATTTTATAATGTCACCATCTACATCCTTATACTTTTGCATTTCACATAGTTCAACAAAATTATTAAGATGGGCAGCAAGCATCATCGGAACTAACACCGTAAAATTGCTCTCTCATAACAAGATTCAAGTAAAGCAGTGTTTAATTTCAAAGAATTCTGCTGTAGTAGCAGGTGGAGCAATGGGTGTGCATAGGAAATCATTATTATTTGTGCTAGTGAAATCACACAACTTAGTATTCTCAACAAGTACCCATTTTAGCAGATAGTAAATAAAGCAAACTAAATAAAGTAAATGCAAGTAACTAATATTTTTGTGTTTTTGATATAGAGAACAAGACAAGTAAATAAAGTAAAGCTAGCAACTAATTTTTTTGTGTTTTGATATAATGCAGCAAACAAAGTAGTAAATAAAATAAAGCAAGACAAAAACAAAGTAAAGAGATTGGAAGTGGAGACTCCCCTTGCGAGCGTGTCTTGATCTCCCCGACAACGGCGCCGTGAAAAATAGCTTGATCCGTGCGGTCGACACGTCCGTTGGGAACCCCAAGAGGAAGGTGTGATGCGTACGGTAGCAAGTTTTCCCTCGAAAGAAACCAAGGTTTATCGAACCAGGAGGAGCCAAGAAGCACGTTGAAGGTTGATGGCGGAGGAGTGTAGTGCGGCGCAACACCGGGATTCCGGCGCCAACGTGGAACCTGCACAACACAATCACATAACTTTGCCCCAACGTAACAACGAGGTTGTCAATCTCACCGGCTTGCTGTAAACAAAGGATTAGATGTATAGTGTGGAAGATGATAATTGTTTGCGAAGAACAGTAAAGAACAATTGCAGCAGTTTGTATTTCAGATGTAAAGAATAGGACCGGGGTCCACAGTTCACTAGCGGTGTCTCTCCCATAAGATAGCAGATGTTGGGTGAACAAATTACAGTTGGGCAATTGACAAATAAAGAAGGCATAACAATGCACATACATATAACATGATGAGTACTATGAGATTTAATCAGGGCATTACGACAAGGTACATAGACCGCTATCCAAGCATGCATCTATGCCTAAAAAGTCCACCTTCGAGGTTATCATCCGAACCCCTTCCAGTATTAAGTTGTAAACAACGAGACAATTGCATTAAGTATGGTGCGTAATGTAATCAACACAAATATCCTTAGACAAAGCATCGATATTTTATCCCTAGTGGCAACAACGACATCCACAACCTTAGAACTTTCCATCACTCGTCCCGCATTTAATGGAGGCATGAACCCACTATCGAGCATAAATACTCCCTCTTGGAGTCACAAGTATCAACTTGGCCAGAGCATCTACTAGCAACGGAGAGCATGCAAGAACATAAATAACACATATGATAGATTGATAATCAACTTGACATAGTATTCAATATTCATCGGATCCCAACAAACACAACATGACGGATTACAAATAGATGATCTTGATCATGATAGGCAGCTCACAAGATCTAACATGATAGCACAATGAGGAGAAGACAACCATCTAGCTACTGCTATGGACCCATAGTCCAGGGGTGAACTACTCACACATCGATCCGGAGGCGATCATGGCGATGAAGAGACCTCCGGGAGATGATTCCCCTCTCCGGCAGGGTGCCGGAGGCGATCTCCCGAATCCCCCGAGATGGGATTGGCGGCGGCGGCGTCTCCGGAAGGTTTTCCGTATCGTGGCTCTCGGTGCCGGGGGTTTCGCGACGGAGGCTTTAAGTAGGCGGAAGGGCGGAGTCGGGAGAGTCACGGGGGCCCCACACGCTAGGGCCGCACGGGCCCCCTCTAGGCCGCGCCTCCCTAGTGTGGCGGCGCCCCGTGGCCCCACTTCGTCTCCCCTCCGGTCTTCTGGAAGCTTCGTGTAAAAATAGGCCCCTGGGCGTTGATTTTGTCCAATTCCGAGAATATTTCCTTACTAGGATTTACGAAACCAAAAACAGTAGAAAATAGCAATCGGCTCTTCGGCATCTCGTCAATAGGTTAGTGCCGGAAAATGCATAATAATGACATATAATGTGTACAAAACATGTGAGTATCATCATAAAAGTAGCATGGAACATAAGAAATTATAGATACGTTTGGGACGTATCAGCAGGGCACGCTAACGCGCAGGCAGCACATCGAAACCCTCAAGGGCCAAGGAGTGAGATTCACCTTCCACCCCCTCCCGCGATCACGGACGAAAACCGACATCAGTTGCAAATAGTGGCGGCTCCACATCCACCTCCTTATATCGACACCAATGGCGCGGTCTCGATGATTCAGAAGGCCAGGCCATCCAACAGAGCTCAGAAAGTAATTTCGCGACAAGTGTTCATGGCAGAAAAGATGCCTCCATCAACAATCGAGTACCTGAATTGGTCGGGACAAGACATTGGCTTCACCATAGCGGACCACCCGCAGCAAGTTCCTCGACCAGGGCAATCAGCATTGATCTTACCAGCGGTGATCGCAGGATTCGACGTTTCACGAGTATTCATAGATGGAGGCAGCAGTTTAAACCTTATGTACGCGGATACATTGAGGAAAATGAATATATCCCTGGCGAACCTAAAACCAACTGACACACGTTTCCATGGTATCACACCAGACAAGCCGAGTTATCCGCTGGGGAAGATCAATCTCGATGTTCAGTTTGGAACCCGAGAAAATTGCAGGATAGAAAGGCTGGAGTTCGAAGTTGTGGATTTCCCGTTGCAGTATCACGCTTTGTTGGGACGACCAGCCTATGCCAGGTTTATGGTGATACCACACTACACATACTTGTTATGGAGACTCCCTAGACCCAAGGGACCGATTACAGTAAAAGGCAGTTTCGCGCTAGCTGATAAGTGCGACAAAGATTTTCATGGACTGTCAGAGACTTTCGGGATGCAAGCAGAATATATGGCGTCAAGGCTAACAACTGACTATGATGTGTTGCCAGACGTAGGGAGGCCACTCAAGGAGCCGACCTTTGACACTACTAAAGATTCCAAGGAGGTGCAGATTCACCCGACAGATCCCAAGAAAACGACATCCATTGCAGCAAACATGGACCTCGCATAGGAAAGCGCGCTCGTCGAGTTCCTCCGTGAGCGCTAGGAAATCTTCGCATGGTGTCCAGCTGACATGCCAGGAGTACCCAGGGAACTTGCCGAGCACCACCTCAATTTGGATCCAATAGCGAGACCAATTAAACAACCTCTGCGGCGTTTTTCGGAACCAAACTGCAAAGCTATGCTGTCCGAAATCAATCGACTCAGAGAGGCTAGCTTTATCAAAGAGTTACATACAGAGGCCACGTGGGTAGCTAACCCAGTACTGGTCCCGAAGAAAAACACGAAGGTCCTTTGCATGTGCGTCGACTTCACGTGTCTCAATAAACATTGTCCAAAGGATCACTTTCCCCTCCCAAGGATGGATCAAATTATCGACTCCACGACAGGCTGTGAACGTCTTTCCTTCCTGGACGCATATTTTGGTTATAGCCAGATCAGACTAAAAGAAGACGATGAGGTCAAAACAGCTTTTATAACACCTTACGGTGTGTTCTGCTACAGAACAATGCCCTTTGGATTGAAAAACGCGGGAGCAACATACCGACGAATGATGCGAAGTGTCTTGCCACACAAATTGGCAAGAACATCCAAGTATATATTGACGATGTCGTCATAACAACAAAGAAGGGGTCAACCTTGATCGAGGATTTGAAGGAATTTTTCGACAATCTTGACAAGTTCTGCCTCAAGCTGAACCCGACAAAATGCTCTTTTGGCGTCCCTACGGGAGAACTCCTCGGGTTTCTGGTGTCAGCAAGAGGAATTGAGGCTAACCCGGAGACATCCAAGCCATCGTGACGATGCGGAAGCCAACAAATTTGAAGGAAATACAATAGCTGACTAGGCGAGTCGCAGCTTTAAGCAGATTCGTCGCCAGGCTGGGAGAAAAAGCGTTGCCATTTTACGCTTTGATCAAACAAGGAGAGAAATTCTAGCGGAATGAAGAAGCAGATAGAGCCTTTGAGGACCTCAAGCGGACAATCTCGAGACCGCCAATCTTGGTGGTGCCCAAGGAGAAGGAGTCTCTCCTGTTATACATCGCAGCTACGCCTCAGGTGGTTAGCACAGTCCTTGTGGTCGAAAGAGAAGAAGAAGGGAAACTCCACGGGGTATAGCGGCCGGTATACTTCGTAAGCGAAGTTTTATCGCCTTCAAAACAGCGGTACCCGCAGTACCAGAAGTTAGCATATGGAGTGTTCACAACCGCAAGGAAACTGCGACACTATTTTTCGGCGCATCCGATAATAGTGGTCAATGAGGCGCCTTTATCCAATATATTAAACAACCCAGAAGCTACGGGTCGTGTCTCCCTTTGGGGAATAGAACTTTCCCCTCGGGACATCACATATGAAAAAAGGAAAGCAATAAAATCACAGGTCTTACCAGACTTTATCGCAGAGCGGATGGAGCTACAAAATACGGGACCTCCAGATTTGTCGAGAACTTGGTCTATGAACTTCGACGGGTCCAAGAGACTAGAAGGAGCTGGAGCAGTCGTGATATTAGTATCACCTCAAGGCGACATGTTGAAATATGTGCTACGGATGACATTTCCAAACGCATCTAATAACGAGGCGGAGTACGAAGCACTTATACACGGGATGAAGATGGCAAAATCTTGCGGAGCAACTCGATTAAAAATCTTTGGTGATTCACGACTGGTGGCTCAACAGGTGATGAATCAATGCGACGTTACCAATGACGATACGATAGCATACAAAGAAGTATACAATGAGCTCGAGAGGCTGTTCGACGGGTGCGAAGTAAATCATATCAGCAGGCTCAGCAACGATGAAGCCGATGTTCTTGCAAACATCGGGTCGCAGTGTCTAACAATACCACCTGGCGTGTTCTGGGAAGAGATAGCTGAAAGATCAACCAAGCCGAAGAAACAGCAGAAGAAGGAGAAGGATGAGAAAGCCTCGGGGGCTCCAGCAGCACCATCGGAAGGTGAGGAGGAACCACACGTGATAATCATGGTACAAATTCCTTGGATGCAGGCTTACATAGCATACATCCTGAGGAAAGAACTACCCGACGATGCAGTTGAAGAAAGGCGAGTTATCAGGCGTTCTAAAGCTTTTACTGTGGTCAAAGGAGATCTATACAAACGAAGTATTTCGGGAGTACTACAGAGATGTGTCACACCCGAAGAAGGAAGGCTTATTCTGAAGGATGTACACGAAGGGGTGTGCGGACATCACGCAAGCAGTCGAGCTATAGCAGCCAAGGTTTTCAGAGCAGGATTCTATTGGCTAACAACAATCGAGGATGCAAAGAACATAGTGCGTACCTGCGATGCGTGCCAAAGGTTTGCCGCGAAACCTCATTCTCCGGCCGCAGAGCTGATGCCAATACCGCTATCATGGCCATTTGCTCAATGGGGTCTTGATATGGTGGGAAAACTGCACAAGGCTTGGCTAGGAGGATACGAGTATATGCTCGTAGCTATCGACAAGTTCACAAAGTGGATTGAAGCGAAGCCGATAAACTCACCAAATGCAGCATCCGCAATCAAGTTTGTCAAAAGTATCGTTTTTCGGTTTGGAGTCCCTCATAGCATCGTCACAGACAACGGAAACAATTTGACATCCAAGGAGTTCAAGGCATATTGCGCAGAGGTAGGCATCAAATTACAATTTGCATCAGTTGCGCATCCGCAAACCAACGGTCAGGTCGACAAAGCAAACGGCATCATCTGCAACGGCATCAAAAGCGCCTGTTAACACCATTGGAAAAAGCTCGACACACATGGCCAGAGGAGTTGCCTAGCGTGTTATGGAGTATTCGAACAACACCAAATACAGCGACACAGGAAACTCCGTTCTTTCTAGTCCATGGAGTCGAGGCAAGGTCTGCCGATAGAGATAGAACACAACTCTCCGAGAGTAGCAGAATTCAATGAAGAAACCTCGAGAAAGGCACTGGAAGATGAGGTCGATGCACTCGACGAAGCTCGAGATGAGGCATTGTCGAGGATCACCAAGTGCCAGTAAGATATGAAAAACTACCACAGTCGACGTTTGCGACCAAGATCTTTCTAGGTAGGTGACTTAGTTCTTCGGCTTACGCAAAATAGCCACGAGAAACTCGAGTCGCCATGGATTGGCCCATACATCATCACAGAAGTAATTGAAGGAGGAGCATACAGGATAAAGGACAAGAAGACGGGGATAGCCGAGCCAAATCCCTGGAACGTAGCACAACTTAGGCGTTTCTACGATTAAAATCGAAATATAGTCCTCTCTGTAAACATACAATGTACTGAAACGCCCGCGAGTTTTCAGACGCACTCTTTTCCTTTCGGGGCACCGAGTGGGGCTGAAAGGTTTTTAATGAGGCGGGCTCGCGATGCTACAATATAGTAAAGATATTGATGATATACATCTTTTCCGTCGACAGGCTCGGGGGCTTGCAACCCACAGTAACAATATATATATAAACTTTCGCAAAATATAGCATACAAAGTTATTTGCCCTGGTACAAGACACCTCGCAAAACAATAAAGATACAAACATCGGCCAACAAAAAAGCTCGGGGGCTGGATGAAACAAAAAAAACATATAAGTTGTTTTACAATATACATAGTGCTTACAATACGCAGATTTTTACTATCAAGAAAAATTCGACAGCGAAAAAGAAACTATCAGTTATCACCTAGTATGTCGTCTATATTACTCTCTCATTGTGTGCAGCACCACTTCTGTGTTCAGCATAGCTACCCCTGACGAAGAATTCAGCATCCAGTCGGAGTAATTCATCCATCATCTCTTCAGCCACAGGGGTTACAGCATCGTTGATTTTGTCGATGTTTCTCCTCCTCCTCGACAGTTTGGCTTGACATTTTTCGACAATCGTGGTCATATCCAATTTCGGGTAGCAGATTTGCAACATGATCATGGCAAACCTTGCACCAGCAGTCAATTGGGCCTTCACAAAATCATGGATACGAGGAGCATCCCGGAATTTGTTCATCAGGTCAATAAGAGTTTTCGGCGGGGAGTTGCGAGGAAACATGGTGTTGTAAACAAGGCTAGAGTCTTTGCGCAGAAATCAAGAAAATCACGGACCTGACCTGCGCGGTCTTGAAATCTAACGATTTGTCGGGTACGATCAGGCGTAGCCCAAAAATTCGATCCATGTTCCAGAGCAAGCTTGACGAGAAGGTTTGACCTCGCATCTACTCGTTGGTCTTCAGCAGCAGCATCTAAAAAGGAACCTTTTCGGTGGAAGTATTATAGCAACAGACGGAAACAAGCAAATAGAATAGAGGGATTGTAAGGATAGGAAGCGTACCCGCCATATCCAAACTAGCATCAGTCATCAACTGAAGCATATAATCTTCTCGCGAAGTAGCTTGTGCCGCTTCGATGAATCTGCGGCCTCCTTTAAAGCTAAAGCTTCTTGGGCCTCGTTGAAGCGCCGGCTTCTCTTTCCGGATGACTTCCGCGATTGCTCCATTATTACAAGTGCTTGTTTCTTCATCGCTCGTAGCTGCTGTCGCAGTTCGTACAAGTCCTCTCCTGGATCAGCACTCGAAGAATCTTCGTTGAGATTGTTACCGGAAGTTTTCCTGAGGACGGAAGAAGCGGGCAAGACATTCGAGGAATGAGGATCCGCAGTATAATTGTCAAAAACCAACTGGAAAGAAAATATCGGTATCAATAACTTGGCAAAATAGCATTCCATTGATTCATTTGGATATTTACATGAGCATTACAAAGAGGGTTCCTAGTGAACCGATGATAAGCTGTCGCAAAAGCTACTACGGCGACAGCAACAAAAGAGGAAGAACAAAGAAAGAGCAGGGACAAGACGGTCTACTTAACCTCCGGCTTTGTAGAACTAGGGGAAGGAGCTGGTTTACATCCGAGGAAGGAGAGGATTTTCTTCGAGTTCGGCTTGGCAACCTTAATCAAGGATTGCCACCTCTTCGTCTCCATCTTCTTCACATCACCAACCTTCGCCCAGTCGACGCTTTGTTGGCTTTCCGCAACCAAAGAGATGGTGCCTTCAACGCCAATCTTTAAGCCCTCTTGCCGGAGGGCCAGCCCAAGATCTTCTTTGGGAATGAAGTGCTTGGTCAGGGCAGCAAAGGTGTTGGGTTGCTCTTTCTTCGCGAAGAAGTAGGGAAAAAGCCGCGAAAATGCCGACTTCGCATCATAGATACTCTGGCGCACTTCATCTCCATGAATTTCAAGGAGAGAAAGAGCATCAAGAAGACGATCATCTTTGGGCTTTTCAAGTTCAAAATACTGGTGCATCTTCCCTGCTGAAACAAATTTCGGGTTGTCAACAAGTGCACGGAAAAGCAAAGGATCACGAACAATCAAGGTGGTTGGGGTACTTACTAACAAAGCGCCAATTTTGCGACTCCAAGCGGGCGATGATTTCTTCCTCGCGAGCAGTTTGTTGGGTTGTGTTCTCGCTCAATGCAGTTTCAGCGTCATGGAGTCTTTTTCGAAGACTCTCGACAGTGGCAGCGTCTAACTCAGCCTTTTCGCGAGCTTTTTCGCTTTGCTCCAGCTTGAGGGCAAGGTCATCGGCGCGCTTATTAGCCTCGGCAAGACCCTCTAGCAAAAGAAAGGATGACAATGTTACGACAAAATAGCAGAGGAAAATCTACACGACAAAAAAGAAGCAAGAGAGGAATACCTTTCAACTTATCGGCATAGTCACGGTACCCGATAAATTGGGTACCAAGACGAATAAATTCTTTCATCAGAGGCTGAAAACATAGCATGGATGAGAAGATCAACATGGGGAAAAAGTTCGATAGCAAAAAAGTTAGAGCCCTTACATCGTCCATAGAAGGAGTCGCCGAACTCCCGGTCAAGAGGCTCGGCTCTTTGCCCAGCTCAATCCTCGCTCTCTTCGGTGATGGGGCACGGGGGCTCCCGACAGAGTCGGGTGTCCTATGTCTTGTTGAGGAGGCGAGGTCTCGTCCGTAGTAGGGCGAGTCTCGGAAAGAACTAAAGTACGGGACGTGCTCGTAAGAGCGAGTCACGTTAACATGGGGCTCTTCTTCCTCGTCGCCACTGTGCGTCAAGAAATAGTATAAGAAACGCTTAACAGGCAAAATATCGGGTGCAAAAAGGCGACAGAAACTTACGAGCTAACAAGGGCGTCGTTGTAAGGGTTGAAGGTTTCCTCCTCTTCGGGGGAAGTTTCTTCGGCAGGCGTTTGGCCGGCTTTGGAGGTGCCGGAGTCTGCAACTTCACCCCTCTTCCTTTTGTTCTTTGGGGACACAGCGGAAGGGAGAGAGTGTACAGATTCGGAAGCCTCAGATTTAGCATCTCCTTTAGAGGAAGCCGCGGATTTGTGAGAACCCGCAACTTCACTCTCAGGGCGAGAAGTACCCTGGGTCTCATCGGTAATGATGGTTCGTTCCTCGACCTCTCCGCCTTCAGGAAGGGGAGGTAGAGAGGATTTAACTTGATGTTTCTACAAGAAGAAGAGATAGAGGCGACATGTTACATCAATGAATTCAGCAAAAAATAGTAGGCGACAAAGTTAAAAGTTCGTCGGGAACAAAAATAGCTTACCTTGGGGAGGGTGTTGGTGCCGCTATATGGCTCCACGCGACACGACGATGGAATGGTGTCTTTATTGCTCAGCGACGAAATCTTCCGAACAAGCTTCTCCAGGTATTTTACCGACAGATCCTTGGAGAAGCGGTCCACGTCTTTGTCGCCAGCATACATCCAGAGAGGGTTCTTGCGAGCCTGCAGAGGCTGCACTCTAATCCTGAGGAAGTACGCAGTAATCTGAATACCCGACAGCTCTTTGCCGTGGGTATTCTGAACTTCGTGGATGCGCTTCATCAGCGCCTCTATCGCCGTTTTCTGTTCATCAGTAGCCTCAGCATCCCACGACCGACGATGGAAGATTTTCTTGCTACCATCAAAAGGAGCGACATTGTACTCTTGCGAGTCATTGTGTTCCTCATGGACATAAAGCCATCTTTTGCGCCACCCTTGAACGGAGTCAGGGAATTTGACATCGAAATATTCGACATCTGGGCGGACGCAGATAACTACGCCACCTACATTATAGGCGGTGGTGTGGGAGCTGTTGCGGCGGACAAGGAATATGCGTTTCCACATGCCCCAATTGGGATGGGTCCCGAGAAAGCATTCGCAGAGGGTGATGAAGATAGAGATGTGAAGGATGGAATTGGGGGTGAGATGATGCAGCTGAAGCCCGTAAACAAAGAGTAATCCACGAAGAAATTCGTGGATCGGAGTAGCTAAACCACGGATGAGGTGGTCAACAAAGGTTACCCGGTATCCAATGCGCGGCGTGGGGTAGCTCTACTCACCGGGAAGATTAGTGTCTTCTCCTGCTTCATGAACCCGAGCTTCTTGAGAAGGTTCACGTCCTGGTTGGAGATCCTAGATCTCTCCCACTCGGAGAACTGCAGGTCTTTTGTCGCCATGGGGGAGGTGTGCTTGGTAAGCCTTGATCGCGGCAGCATTCAATGGGACTGATTGCAATGAGGAAGTAGGCACGGGCGCAGGAGCGTTTTGTGGCAATGGGGGATTTTTGAGAGAGATAGAACAGAGGTGCGGCGCAGCGAAGGGGAGAACGGAGGAAGAAGAAGGTCTTTTATAGCAAACCTGCGAATCGACACGCCGTTGGATGTAGCAGTAATGGGCTTGATACTTTACACGTGGCTCAGGGGGTAAAAATGTATTTTACTACGATGGAACTGGACAGACGCTACAACGCGCGTGCCACGAAAAGCGGAGGACGTGTGTCCCCCACTTGCGTAACGTGTCAACATGCTGCAGATTTTGGGTCCACAGGTCAGTGATAGGACAGAACTCGCGTTTCCCCGATACAGGGGTCGTGGCTATCGTTAGCAATGATGTCACTTTTACAAAGGAAAATCTCGGCTGCGGTGTTATGAGGATTGGTGACAGTGAAGAAGTAATGGTAATTTCGAGAGCTTTTGATCAAATACAAGTTTTTGTTCAAAATGCTCAGGGGCTACTTTTTAAAGAGTTTTATCAAGAGTATTGACAGGGAAAACTTTAGGCAGCACAATAAAAAAAATATGAGAGCATATGATCAAATACAAGCATTTCTTCATATGCTCGGGGGCTACTCCCATCGGGAGCCCTGGTCGCGCACCCGAAAAAGATGGAAGAACTCGAAGAGATGACAATATAGCGACAAAGGATGTTAAAACGGTGAGCCTACAACCAAGTACAAGCACTTGGCTGTAGCCTCGGAGCTACTCCCATCGGGAACGCTGTTCGCGTGCCCGACGAAATTATAAAAAGCGTGGTGAGCATATTTTGAGTTATACGAATAACTCTTCATATACTCCCATCGGGAGGACAAGATAAAAATATACAAGTCATCCGATGACTCGAATAAATGTGCTATTCCAACAGCCAAAAAGCACTCGACAATATATTCTCAGAGTGCCTCAGTCGCAAATTAGTCTCTGAATGCCGCAATACCTTGCGAAGGTAAGTCCCCGGGATCCGTCTTGTGCGGTGTAGCATCGCCTCTGACGGTGCTTCGCTACTTTTTCCGTGTCAACAGATGCGAAGAAAAATCCTAACGGACGTGTTAGGTACCCGATAAAATATGACTGGAATTCGACATCTGGTAATACCTTAAGCGGCGCATATCGAATTACACCAGTATCCCGAGATCACGTCCAGGGACATGATCTTGAAGTAGGTTTTGGTGGATTGCCAAAAGAGCAGTTAACTAGTACCTGATCCGTCAGATGAACTAGCCCCAATTACCGTTATCCCTGTACAATATATGGTTGATTTATTAAAAATATGTGTTGACTCGAAGAAGTTGTATGGTAATTGTAAAGTTGGAGATTTTCCCTGAGTCTTCGATTCAAGAAAAATATCGGGAGCTACTGACATAGGTATCCCCAATGGGCCTGCCGAAGATGGTACCCGGGGTTTTACTGAAGGCCCACGACCCGAAAATTATAAAGCCCGAAAGCCCAGTTAGGAGAGAGTTTGGAAAGATAGAATTGTATTAGGAATATTAACTTGTAACTACTACGGAACGGACGCAGATTGTCTCCCGAACTCTGTAACTTTTGTATCACGAAACCCTCGGCTCCGCCTCCTATATAAGGGGGAGTCGAGAGACGAAGAGGGGATCGATTTCATTGTCAACACAACCCTAGTTTTCTAGCAGTCGAATACTTTTTCGGCTGAAACCCTCGAGATCTACTTGCCCTCTACTTCCAATTAAACCCTAGTCTACAATCCGTAGACATTGACAAGTTAATACCTTGTCAGTGGACCAAAAGATTTTGGAGTTCCTTCACGAGATAACTCTGTGTTGAAAACACCCACTCTCATCCGCTAATACTACAATATTTGATAATATATAAACATATGTTCTCATTTTTTTTCAAATATCTTCCAGATCAGTGATATTTGATGAATTACCAATAATTTTGCATTGTTATTTAGGTAGGTCGAGACCTGCATAGTCCAAATCAAAGATTCCAAGTTATGCGCATGGATAACTCTTTTATGAAATGTGATACGTTAAATTCTAAGATTAAAGAATATGTTAAGGCTTACCATCTTTGAGGTGACATGTTCATGAAAACATTCAACGTTCAAGAGAAAAAAGGAAAGGACCATCAGCTAGAAATGGAACTTCAGTTTATCTCTAGCCACCATCCGTTCCGACTGATCACCCCGTCTTCTTCCTTTTCTTCCCCTCTTAATTGCATGGATCCTCGTAGAACTGAATAACCAGTAGCATGCCGGGTCATAAGCCTACTAAACAAAGTTTGGTGGAAGTTTTATAAGTTGAAAATAATTGACATGTCTTAAGTCCATACCTTCCGAGCAATTAACTTGTTTCAAGGCATGGTTGAACATAACTATCTTTTATTTACGGTTAATGGATATCGGGGCGAAATCCAAAATCAATGTTGGGAGTTAGTAGCAGTAAACTAAAAATTCTAACTAATGCAACCCGGTTGCCCAGATCTATATAGAAGTAATGCAGGAATATAGATGATATCGGTGATATAGCCTCGTAGACCGATAGCGGTTAACGTTCCGCCAGAACGTGATCGATGTAGTCTACTTCGTCGCCAACCTCGGGGTCGTGTGGACATCCTCCCGTACCACAATGATTACCGAAAGTGCAACACCTCATAGTTTCACACATATACAGTGCTCAACGACCCTCCCGACCTCAGATCCAGCTAAGGTTGCAGAAGAAGATCTTCTGGATCCGATTCCGGCAACGCTCCCATGTACCGGGTGGAGTACTCCCTCCGTGTGCAGCTCTTCGAGAAACCACGGGTGGAGATAGAACTAGAGAGATGGGAAGAGGAGAAGGAGGTGCCCAAGGGGTTTGTTGAGGGAGCTCCTCAGCAATGCCCACCATGACGGACTTAGGGTTGATCGAATCATGTAGGCTAATACGAGACATCGGATACCAAACAAACGGGGAGAGAGATTTTACCCAGGTTCGGGACCCTCGGTGAGGTAAGCCCCTTACTTCATGCTTGTCTGATCTTGATTTATCGAGTAATACGGGTTACAATGGGGTAGCCGATAGACTACTATGGTCAATTCGCCGGGATGCAAGGATTTTAGGGTTTGTGTACTAAGTTGTCGTGGTTTGCGTATTGTTCTTCTTCTGAGTTCGGTAGGTCCTCTCCTGACCTTTATATAGTAGGCCAGGTCTCGAGAGTTATATCCGAACTTGACTAGATTACATTGAGATCTAATCTAAACCTTCCTTAAACGATGTCTTCTTGCCTTGTTCATCAAGAATTCATCTCCTGGTAGGTCTTCTTCGTTGCAACCGACGTTTGGGCCCACCTTGACCTTGGATAAGCTTTGTGGGCCCCTAGTTGGGTCAAGGATGATAGACTAATGTCGGGTACCCGAAGGGTAATGCCCACATCAGTAGCCCCTGAGTGAATGGCCAAAGCGAAGGCTTTGGGCAGAGACTATTGTTGCTTCATCTCGAATATTTTGATTACTCGAAGGAAATTGAGTCTTCATGCTTGTTGTAGATTTGAAGTCGTTTGATATCGGGTGCACGTCCCGATGGGATTAGCCTCGAGTCTAGATGCGGATGTTTAGAACCGTGCGTAGAGTCAAGTTGTACTACTCGAAGATCTCACTGCCGATGTTTTTTGAGCTTCTTCTATCACCTGGTACTTTTAGTATATCGGGTCTTCTAAAACTTCGGGTGAAAGTGAATAATTGATCATACGTGAGGGATGTTTGATGATATTTTGTCATGGTTTTATAGATTAAATGAATTCAAATCACAATTGAAGTGTATGCAAAATATGAAGCTTTCTCATCAAGTAGAAGAAATAGGATATCTGCGTACATGAGAAAGACAAAAATATTTCAGTTCAGATAGAAGCAATAGCGTTGTAAACATTGAGGAGAGGCATGCACGTGAGCTATGTTTTGCATGACTTAAAAATATGTAGCAGCTCTCAGGGAAATGATTATGAGTGGGAACCACTATCAAAAGGAGGCAGTATTTGACTGATCGATCAAAGGATGAATCGGTCCATCGACCAGTGCGTACATGTACGGGACTTGTTCTCTCTAAGCTGCAGGTAACTTCGCCGGTGGCTTGATTAGTTGAGACCTTTGGAGTGTATTGGGTGATTAGATAAGTATCATGGGCAGCGATATGTATTTGGATGAGGGCCTCCACCGAGCTGTGCGGAGAGGTAGTTTCGTGAAGGGTAGGTATAAAAGAGCTTCATGAGGAGAGGCATAGAGATGGAATTGGATCCCTTTCCGGCCGCACGCGACGCCAGAGCTTCCTTTTCCACAGAAACCAATCTACATCATCACACTCAACGGAACCACCAATCGACCTAGAAAATCCATCAATCCCACACACATAGGACCAGACCCAAGGTGCATATCTCGCGATGATGGGTGGCGATGTTCTCTTCTCAACCCGCCGCCAACGAAGCAATCCTAGTATGGTGAGTGAGGCGGGTAAACAAGATGCAAGATCCCATGACGTACAGGTTCACATGTGTCAGATGATATCATCTTCGATTCCGACTCAAGGTTGTGAGCCATACAGGTTATGTGACGGCTGATCCCTATCCCCAATCACGGCTTTGAGCCAGCAGTTTGTGTGGCGGGCGGTCTCTACCCGATCACGGCTTTGAGCCAAGCAATGTTATGTGACAAGTGATTTTATCCTCGATCACTGCTTATGCCATGCAGGTTTTGCGAGTCGCCGCTGATGGCACACATGTTTCATGCCATGCAGGTTATGCAGCGGGTGATCATCATCCCAGATCATGGCTTTCTGTCTTATAGGGTTTACTTGAAGCTCATGATGGTACACGCGACTTCATGCCACACAGGTTATGCGGCGGGGGGTCATCATGCCCGATCACGGCTTGATGTCCTATAGGTTTTGTGTGTAGCCCATGATGGTACACGCGGCTTCGTGCCACATAGGTTATATGCCATATAGATTTTACGTGTAGCTCTTGATCAGCACACTCGGCTTGATGCCATACAAGGAATGCCTCTCCTGATGCATTTGCCTCCCTTCCTTTTCTCTAGTTTGCTCTGGCCAGCCATGCCATTACTGGCCAGTGGCCAAATGTGTGTTGCTTCTGTGCTTCTCATTGCTACTGCTGCTATGCACTTGCTATGCTATCCTAATGCAATTCCTAGGTTTACTGGTGCCATACTTATGCTTGTCTAGGTCTACTGCTGCTTAATTATTTACTGGTGGTTCTTGCTGTCAGCAGTGGCTAACAACCTGACACTTGTGATGCTTGTGATGTTCTTCTATGACTTGTACATGATCCAATTGATCCATTTGGTCAATAGATCCTAGTGGCTAGGCTCTATGACTTGTTTGGCTGCTGCTCTAACCATTGACTAAGCCTCCCAGTCTTTGCTGGTTGCCAGTTGGTTAACCTGTGATGCCTATTGATGTGTGGCTATCTATCTGAATGCCTTGTGATGCTACTGGTGCTTTACCAGTGACTTAAGTGCATACTTAGTGGATGATTAAGCTACTTGTGCTTGCATTATTACTTGGTCAAATGGTTTTGGTAGTCTGGTGTGCTTTACTGAAGCAATTGCTTCAGTAAACCTTATGTGCATGTCATGTTGTTGCCATGTGTGAACTTCTGTCAGTTATAACTGATGAACCATGTGTTGGTAATGATTCATTTGCATTAATAGTTGCTTATATGGATTCCAGTATACTTTGGAATAAATTTGCTTGTCTGAACCTTCATGATAATGAAGACAAACTTGCATGTGTGGCTAGTTTGCTTGATAGGCTTGTATTGTGACCTCAGTAGCTTGCTACTGAATATGGTTGCATCTTATTTGGCTATCTGGTGGGTTTTTATGAAAAGATAAACAATATCTACGGTTGGGAATCATTTATATGAATGCCCTGTGGATGCTTTTGATAAAAGCTGGGTTGATCTGATGGTTTAAGACACCAAATGGTGCTAGGTTAATTAGTTGGCCACTGTTCTAGTTGTTCTATGTCTTGGATGGCCAGTACTAGATCTACTTATGCATATCCCGTAACTAGATCCCTAGTTCTTGGTCTAGCCTCTTTTTTCCTAGCATCACTTGGTAAATACCAAGTGATGACATACCCTGTGGAGCATCTGCTCCACACCAAGTGTGTGTATGGGCATGCTTATGATGGATTTGATCATGAGATCAATCCGGTATGATTTATACCCTGTTCGATCTCCTATATGGTTATTTTGTGTTGGTGCAAAGGCTTCTGGATTGTTGATTTGATCAACAGACCTTCACCTCCTAGCTCATGGATGATCTTGCTTGAAATCACCATGATCTATGGGTGGTTTGGTTTGATTTTGGGGTTGATTCTCTGGATGATCTAGGGAAATACCCTACTGGTGTGTCTTGAGTTGTTCTTGCTATTCTGAATGACTCAATCCTATCTCTAAACCATTGTGCTATTTGTATAGCACAGGGAGTTACTTTCCTGGGTCGACAGCACTTGTGTGGTTGTGTGCTGTGCTGTCCAGCCCTTGCTTCACCTTGCTCATGATGGAGAAAAGATCCTGGCCACCCCTTTGGCTTTGGTTGGGACTTGATCCCCCTGCCAAGGCTTATCTCATGATTTTCTGTTTCTTTTTACTGCCAAGTGTCAATGACACTTGTTACTGGACAAACCTTTTGCTCTCTTATGCAGGTTTCAAGTTGTACCAAGCTTTGGAGAAGATCAAATGAAGATTTGATGAAGACTTTAGCATAGAAATAATTTCATTGATGTACTCTTTATTTTCTTTCTTATTTATGTTTCATATATTCCATTTATTGTAATATAAAGAATTATGTAATGACAATGTAATGTGTATATGCAATCAATAAAGCTCAAGGTTTTGTTTATGAGCTTTTATATAAATTTGATATTCACTTATGAATTATTTGTGTAAATGTGATGTTCTTTTGAATTATGAATTCATAATTCATTTATATATGGATTACTTTATACTTCTTTTGTTTGAATTCAATTTTGAAATGCCAAATCAAATGTTCTGCCAAAACCCTAAGTTTCAAAAGAGATCATGTCGAAATTCATAGCACTCACACTGCTCTAACCCTAATAGCAACGAGAGAGAAACCTCGATCCCTCTTAGGTATTATGCAATAAGGCGCGAAAATTTCCCCCGTTTTGCGATGAAATGCACATTTCATTTCTAAATCTACCCTTCGTTGGTCCTATGTTCTGGGATATTACACAAGTTTACTCTTGCTCATGTCATATTGATTATTTTATATCAATTTACTTGCAAAGAAATATACTTATCACTCCTGCACTGAAAATAAAATGTTACTTTTCCAATTAAGAATATGACTATGTGGTGGGCAATAGAACCATCGTATGTGTTGATGGTGGAGGTTCCATTGCAAGGGTTCTACTCATCTAGGACTAATCACGAATGCCGTCTAGTGATTCTAGCGCCGTACATATCGCGTTAACCATGAGATCTTAATGGTTCTGGGGAAGTTAGTTGTATCTTTTTCCTCTCGCATATCAACGTGTCAGTAATAAGGGTTGTCTGTCTCGGTCTATCTATTTGGTAAAGGTGAGGACTTTGGTCCAGAACGGTCTACCAATAGATACAGGAGAAGGCAGACTTATTCAAGGTCTATGATGGATTGTAAGGGTTATCTAGATCGGTCTATCTATTTGGTAAAGGTGGGGACTCTGGTCCGGAACGTTCTACCAATAGATACATGAGAGGCAGACTTACAAAAGGGTGGGTATGCGGGGTCGCGGAGAAGGCGGTGATTGGCTTTGTTCTTATACTGGGCCTCACACCAAGGAAGTGTGGACGGGAAAGTACGCCCGGTTGGCAACAAGGATAAGTTCTCTTATGGAAAAAGTAACGCACCTCTGCAGAGTGTATTAAATTGTGGCTGTCACTCCCAGTTTCGGGAAGGGAACTACGAACACGAAAGAACTCCGTGAAGTTCTAGTCAACCTATGAAGACTGGCGGGCATAGTTTTCAGAATAAAATAAACCTTTTAAAGAAATGTTTGCGAAACATGCATTGACCTGAGATTTTCTGATCAGTGGTCGTAGCTAGTGCATCAAACATCTTTTCTCTTTTGAACTTGCTGAGTACCTCTGTACTCATTTTCTTTCGACATCCTTGCTAGACTGTGATCATGAAGAGGAGGTCTGCACCGGAGCACCAGAAGGGGACTATGAGTTGGTCTACGGAGAGCCAGACCTTTTAGGAGGAGTTGAAGGCGTGGACTATACAAGGGCCTTGGTGTAAAAAGGAGGGACCCAAGTGTAGTTTGTATGATTTACCCGGCTTTGTTTTAGGTGGCCAAAATATGAGTAATCTGTTAGAGACAAAAAAAAATTGCTTACTCATATCCTTTTTGTCCTAGTATATTCACATCTATTTTTAAGTATTCAAATTTGAGGGCTCGCCCTTTGATTCATAGGATAATAGAAATAGAAAAAACCTAGGATTAGGATGCCATGCTTAGTTGAATTCTATAGAAAGATAAGCTCTCTTTAATTACGCTAAAAAGAAATTTTTCATGAGGTATGACCTTATATTTTTTTCCTATAAAATTTGCACTACAAGATTCTTATAAGATTATTTCCTTTGAAATATATTCCTATGAATCAAATAACTAGTGTAAAAAAATCTTATATAATTTTCTAAATCCTACATAATTTTTATATAAATCATACGAATCAAAGGAGCACTGGGCTGGGTAAGGTGTTGGTGTTTTGAGTATCCAAATTTTGAGTAAACTGTTGGAGATGCTGTTGGCACAATCTATGCGGGAACGCTGATGTTCCCACTAGGATGGGGGGACAAGTGCTGGTGGCGTACTCGTGGCTCCGTCTCCTGCCTGTGAAGGAAAACGATGCAATGTATCCGAACCTAGGCGCGGATGCCGGATGCGGATGGGCAACCCCCACTTGTCCTCCGCCAGTCGTGTCGCCTCGTCCTGGGTCCGAGGAACGCACGCACTCTACTCTCTTCCTCGATCGCCGTCCACCCGTCACCGCCACCGCCGGCCTCCGCACATGCGTCTTCGGTGACTCTTCCCCCATCGCCACGCCGACGCCGCCGTCGAGCTAAAAAGTCACACGGAACCGCACTGCCACGCCACCACCAGCAGTATAGCTGCCTGCCGCGGCTTGGCACGCGAGCGACCGAGATGAAGGAAGCCAAGTGGCCCGCGCCGATGCCGATGATGGGCGGCGGGAGGCGCGCCGCCGCTCCAGGTCTCCCCTACTCCCTACTCGCCACCTCCCCTCCCACGAGCATCAGCAACGACGCCTGCTCGCCGCACTACCCTCCACCGCCTTCAGACGACGACGGCGCCGCCTCCTCGTTCGAGCCCCCGCCGCCACCTCAGCGCCACAGCCCGCAGCTCGGCGTGGCGGATTGGCTGCGGCAGTCCAGCGGGAGCAGCGTGGGCGGCGACGACGCGGACGGGTTCTCCTCCGTCTCCACCACCGTCGCCAATGCGGAGCACAAGACCAACAACGCAGGCGCAGCGGATCGGCCGCCGGACAGCAGCAGCGGCAAGAGCTGGGCGCAGCAGGCGGAGGAGGCCTACCAGCTCCAGCTCGCCCTCGCGCTCCGCCTCTGCTCCGACGCCGCCGCCGACCCCAACTTCCTCGACTCCTCCTCCGCCCCTGAGCACCACCACCACCACACCGCATCCTCCCTCTCCCACCGCTTCTGGGTCAATGGCTGCCTGTCCTACTCCGACAAGGTCTCGGACGGCTTCTACCTCATCCAGGGGATGGATCCCTTCATATGGACGCTCTGCACCGACGTGCAGGACGGCGGACGCATCCCGTCCATCGACTCCCTCAAGGCTCTCAACCCCACCGAATCGTCCCTTGAGGTGGTCATCGTAGACAAGGTGGCCGACTACGACCTGAGGCAGCACATAAGCACGGCCATTGACGTTTCTCGGACCTGTGTAGACTCCAAGGAAATTACCGCTCGCCTCGCCGGCATTGTGTCGGTGAAGATGGGGTGATTGATTTCATTTAATTCCATCCCTGTGTCATCTTGCTAGTGCGTTGCCTAGCTCTGTCTTACATGATACATCTATTTCCTGTCCAAGGGGTTCAGTAACATCTACTGAAGAACACGAGTTGGTTCCCCGGTGGACAGACTGCGCTGGGTTCCTCAAGATTACCTCAGCTTCTCTCGTGCTTCCAATTGGAAAGTTATCAGTTGGCCTATGCTGCCACCGAACCTTGCTCTTCAAGGTATATTGTTGCTTCTCTACTTATTATGCACTACACTGAATTTCTTCATCCCTCATAGCAGCATTTTCGCACAATCTAGGATCTTCTGCGTTATATTTTATTTTCTACCTCATCATGTTATGATCATTTACCGATTCTATTTATTTTCTTTCTGGAAAAAGGCCATAGCAGATTCTATCAATCTGCCATGTAGAATTGTGAGGGGATGCAAATATTGCAAAGCTGCTGGTGCCGCCTCTTGCTTGGTACGCTTTAGCACCGACAGGTTTGTCATCCTGGCCAAAAGATTATCTTTTTTTAACAATGTCATTTCTGGTTAATCAAATCGACCGGAATGAGTGGATATTTTTTTTCGATAAAGGAATGAGTGGATGTGGCCAACTTTTCCAGGATATGTGATGTGGCCATGTTACTGCTCAGATTCTAAGTGATATGCTTAGCTCAGTTCACATGTGTAAATACTTTGCTTAAAGAGTAGCTCTGAAGCCTCGCTCGTGCCCTGTAAACATGTTTTGGAAAAACGGAGCATTTATGTGTAACCCATAAAGTTCGTTCCATTGTTATTGGCTTCTGTAGTTTTTGCAAGTACAGCTAATTTAGAGAATCAGTTGAATGAAAAGTAAACTATTCTTCTTACACAACTTTATGTTACCATATTTTTACTGAAATTATGTATTCAATCTTGCCTTATTTATTCTGTTTATGTTCCAGATAGGAATGTTTCTGGATATAGACGGTGGTTTATCAGTTCTTGACTTTGTTTTGTTTCCATTCCCAGGGAATATCTAGTTGATTTGATAAGGAACCCAGGCCTGTTGTCTGAACCTGACTCCCTCTTGAATGGCCTCTCATCTATGTCCATTTCTTCACCACTGCGGCCACCAAAACACAACTCAGTTGATGTTGTTCATAACTTCAAGTCATTGGCCAAGCAATATTTCCTTGATTGCAAATCGCTAAATCTAATGTTCAATGATCCAGCAGCAGGTATATTCCCTCCCTCAGGCGCATATGCAAAGTGCTGTTCCAAGTCAATGATGACATATTTCTCCTAGGAGGGAGATACATTTCTAGTTTTGACATGTGCAGTACTCCACCAGAGTCGCTTTAATTCAGTGAGTTTTTTTATGTGATTGTATAATATGCTTTAGAAGTTTAGAATGTCTGTTAGGTGTAGATTTTAGATTTCTAGTTCCCTTTTGTTGTTTGCTTGAGTTGTAATTAGTGTTTTTTTCTTCGACAAAGCATGATACGGAAAAGCTTGTCATAAATTTTGTTCCGGACAACCAAACTGAAAATAGTGTTATCACCCCAATTTAAGTTCAAGAAGTTGAATTTCAGAATGCAAAAGATTCAGGATCTTCTGAATATATCATCTGATGTATGTTTTGAATAACTCCATGTACAGCTATTGACTTAGATGCGGGCATGGGATCAAATCGTGGTCAAAACTCATCACATGCGACAAATAGTGATTTGCAAACTACCTTGTCCCATATTAAGGGCGATGCTGGTAGAGATGGAAATTTTATAAGGCAAAGAAGGTACACAGATAGGATGCTAAGTAAGATAGACATTTCGAGCTTCCAAAGCTGATAATATAATACATTAATAACGGTTTCAGTTTCCCTGAAGATATTCTGTCTGGACAAAGAGACCCCTTCAGCGATGTATCTCTCAGCATAGAAGACTTGATTATTCCATGGAGCGAACTTGCTGTGAGAGAGAAAATCGGTGCTGGTATGTGTTATCATTAAAATAGTACTTTTCAGTTGTACTTGGGCGTTTAATCTCCACTGTATCATACAGTAATATCTGCATATACTTTGGCCAAAGGTTAGTAGTTTAGCCAAAGTGTGATACTATAGGCCTTTTAGAGCACTCACTTTAAGAAGGATGAACAACTAGTCTCCCTTTTTGAAGTTGTTGCAGTTTGTACTTTGTACTGATGAAATAAATTTTAGGTTCTTTTGGAACTGTGCACCGTGCTGATTGGAATGGCTCGGTATGCTGCCTTCTCTTTTATTATAAGCATGTATTTATGGTTGGGTTGATGAAATACTCCCTATATATCCTTTTATCCTTATAAGTGGGTATACAGGTGTCAACTCTTGTATCTTGCATCGCCTTGATGCGAACATTTGAGCTAAACAAAGCGCCCTTTATCGAAAAAAGTGGGTATACGCCATAGTTTCAAATAGCCGGGCTATAGCCCCGCCATAGCCCTTCGAAAAGGTGCGGCTCAGTGCATTAGGCTGCTAAAAGGTGGCTATAGCGGGTTATAGCCCGCTATAGTCTTTTTTGCAGGCCGCGGCTATAGCCTACAGCCTCCTATTTAAAACCTTGGTATACGTAGGAAAGATCGTAGATGAGTACAGTGACACAAGGATCTCATAGACGATCTCAAGCAAAAAAAAAAAGAGAAAAGATACACGTTGTACCCAGTTTCAAGCCCCCAATGTGGGTAATAGTCTTACGTCCTGCCATGCAATTCTTTTTTTTTTTTTTGAGGAAACAACAGGGGGCGATCGCCCACCTGAACTCAATTTTCATTAATGCGGGAGTGGATTACATGGGGGCATAAGCCTACAAAATAGGTCTGGGGCGGCATACCGCGCCCAAACAGAGCGAGAGTGAGAGATGGGGAAGTTGGATACAGGGGGAACAGGGGCAAGGTGAAAGACAGAGTCTAAGAGATAGAGATAGCCTGGCACCAAGACAGCAGGGCGCTCGTGTCGACCCTAGGGGGGGCGCGGACGACCCACAGGCGGAGATGGTCTACCAACATGGCTAGAATGCGCGGAGTAGACATAAAATCTGCATCAAACACCATTCTGTTGCGGGATTTCCAGACAGTCCACAAGAGAGCTAAGATGACCGTGTTGCGCGCTTCCGGGTGCATGGGAGGTAAGTCTTCGGAGAGAGCATCAACGAGGGCCGGAACGTCGGCGCCCACATGGGGGCGACCTGAGGGGGAGACGACATTCCAAAGGGGGCGAAGGCGGGGGCAGCCAACAAACAAATGCGAGGTGTCCTCCAGTTGATTCAGGCAGAAGGGGCAGTCCGGGGAGGGCACACATCCGATACGGTGTAGCAGCGCCCGTGTCCTGGTCTTGTGGAGGCGCAGTATCCAAAAGAACACCCGCACCTTTAGAGGCGCAAAGCAGGCCCAGTTGACGTCTTGCCCTGGGACGATACAACCCGAGGAGTGGAGGGAGCGGTAGACGCTTCCAGTGGAGAAGTCGGTCAATGGGCCGAGCGATACGGAGCGAATGTCCGGCGACGAAGTGAGGGAGATCCGGGCGAGGCAAGCATGGATGAACTCCATCTCGCCAGCGGCTGCTGCAGAGACTCGGTGAACAAGTGGAACCTCAACCACACCATTCTCGAGGGTGTCGGCAACGGTGGCGAAGGGGCGGAGGCAGTGGGAGAAGGCCGCGGGGAGGGCTGCCGACAGGGGGCCCAGCGGAGTCCAAGCATCGTGCCAGAGCGAGGTGGTGCGCCCGTCGTGGGGTTCAACTCTTGTAATGGAGCGGTATAGTGGAATGAGCGACTGGAAGCACTTCCAAGCGGGGGTGGCCACCTGCGGGCGGGCACTGAGGTAACTGCGCTTCACCCACCTGGTCCACGGGGAGTCCCGTCCGGTGAACAAACCATGCAGCGCTTTCAGCAGGAGACATTTGTTCTGGAGACCAAGATCGATAACACCCAGTCCCCCTTCGGACCGCAGACGGCAAACATAGTCCCAGGCAACTTGCCATGCAATTCTTAAGAGACAAAGTTTACAATGGTGGAATTCGGTGGCCAAACTACAAACCCTATACTGTCCAGAGATCGAAGGCGATCCGAGAACTCTATAGTGCTTGTATGGCTTTGATTTTGCTTGAGTTGCTTGATTCCTACCGTGGCTTCCTGGTATTTTACATATGCGCATTGCCTCGGTCCTCAAGTTGATGTATGTTTGTTACGGATATACTAGGATATGCTTGTTGACAAGCATAGATATAAATATTGGCTAGAGGCCAGTCATTAAGCTTCCTTGACATGAAAAACGTAATTTTCTAACAACTATGTTTAGTATGTCAAGAGATGTGTTTACGGTGTCTGCCAATCAAATATTGGTCAGAGGCCAGCCATTAAGCTTCCTTGACATGAAAAACCTAAGTCCCTAGTAACTATGCTTAGTACGAGAAGAGTTATATTAATAGTGTTACTTTCTTACTCAGGATGTTGCTGTTAAGATTCTAATGGATCAGGATCTCCACCCAGAGCGTCTCAAAGAGTTTCTAAGAGAGGTATAAGACTGCAAACATACCGCAAAAAAGCTACTGTAGATATTTTATTATGGTATCTTTGTGATACCAGATCCAGATAGAGATACAACAACTTCATTTTGAACCTATCTCAGTATAATGAAATTACATTATGCGTTGATGCATGTAATAGATGCTTAATCGGATAGGTACACACCTGCATCCAAATAGAAGTCCAATGTAAAGAATACATGGTGCTTAAGATGTCTCGTCCAAGAGTCGCATACATAAGCTGACGTAATTTTTAGCTAATGACATAAGTTCATCTAATCATGTAAAATACATTTGCCATTTAATATGTTGAGAATTATGTTTTGTAGGTTGCAATCATGAAAAGTCTGCGACATCCAAACATTGTTCTTCTTATGGGTGCTGTTACTCAGCCACCTAACCTTTCAATTGTGACCGAATATCTATCAAGGTGTGTTCTACTTTATGCTTACTTTTGAAATTGGAATAAACAATACATGTACGCTTATCCCCATTCCCCTTCCCTTAAATGCAGAGGTAGCCTATACAGACTTCTACACAGGCATGGCGCAAGGGAAAATCTAGATGAGAGACGGTGCTTGAGTATGGCTTTTGATGTGGTAAAACCATCTAAATTATTTTAATACAGAACACTGAGTACATGTATGCTTTAGATTTTTTTTTTTTTTCGAAATGGGGAGTAAAAACCCCGGCTTCTGCACCATGATGATGCACACGGCCTTTTATTAAGAAAGTATGCTTTAGATAAACTCATGGTTGACATTTCATTTGGATTAAAATTAAGATATTCTAATCATCTGTGATCTTTCATATACAGGCAAAGGGGATGAATTATCTTCATAAGCGCAATCCTCCAATAGTCCATCGAGATCTGAAGTCACCAAACCTGTTGGTTGACAAAAAGTACACAGTGAAAGTATGTGCTCATTTGACTTCTTGCCAGATATTTTAGTTCAGGAGACTTACTAATTTAATTTTTTTCTTTTATTTGGAGAAAGTTTGTCTTCAGTTACTCTCTGTGGTTCAACTCTTTATTACTCTTATCGGTATAGCTGTAATGTTCATTATGATCAAGTTGAGTTGTTTTAAGTGGGCGGTACATGTTTGGATTTGTTGTCCTATTTCCAGCTGCCTTGTTGATGTTAACTGTCTAATCTTGTCCCCTACATCCTTAACAAACCTACTATTACAATGCTTCAGGTTTGTGACTTTGGACTCTCTAGATTGAAGGCAAACACATTTTTGTCTTCCAAGACTGCAGCAGGGACTGTAAGTTGTACACACTATTTTTCAATTTCAGATGATAGATTTCTCAGTTAACCTGCGGCGGTAGTCATGTTCCATGTTATGTTCTCTAGCCTGAGTGGATGGCACCAGAAGTTCTACGTGATGAGCCATCAAACGAGAAGTCTGATGTGTACAGCTTCGCTGTCATCCTATGGGAGCTTATGACATTGCAGAAACCATGGAGTAATTTAAATCCAGCTCAGGTTTGTATCTCTGGTTCTCTGCAGTGTAATGATGTGTTTATGTCCTGAGATACTGGACTGAACAAATTCTCAAATATCTTCCATGGAATGCCAGCACGGAGTTATATAATGGAACTGTTAGCCTGTTATTTCACCTGCAGGTGGTAGCAGCCGTTGGTTTCAGGGGACGAAGGCCTGAGATTCCAAGTAGTGTTGATCCAAAAGTGGCAGCTATAATTGAATCCTGCTGGGCCAAGTACCTAAGAACCACTTGCTATATTAGTATATTCTCATTACTTATCCTTAAACTTGTTGATGGAACATTATTATTTTTATTCTCAGAGAACCCTGGAGAAGACCCTCTTTTGCTACTATCATGGAGTCCCTGAAACCACTTATCAAGACGTTACCTCCTCAACTCCAAGAGGAAAATTAGTTGCCGCCCATGAGGTCCCTCCTGGTTCCTGGATATCCCAAACATGTGAACATTTTGATAACTTACCCAGCAAAAAGTTGACTGTATATATGATCTATTGATTCTAGAGGTACAGCCCTTGTTAGCGCATAGTTGCATCTGTATTGTTATGTGTGGAAGTCAATTAAAGTTATAGTTCTTACATAGGGCCACATTTGTCATTAGTTCCTTCAACATATGTATTCACACTACAAAAAACAAGCAAGCTCTTTGAATAGAGCCACTTAATTTGTGCGTTATGTAATCTTCATTATTCGGTTCCTAGATCGTGCTAACATCACAGCTTGTAAATGTTGTTGTAGTTGTTCACTGTCACGGCACACACGACTTGACCCCTAGCACTTATCTTACGATGTTGGTTTGCGCCAGGGAGAAAACAGGAGTAGGAGACTGAACTGAATATACCATTTCCAGTGCAATGTGGAAATGAAACGTCTGATAATAGCTATAGTATATGATCGATGGTGTTTTGTCCTCCAAACTCAAGCTAGAGCAAGGGGATATTTGTATGGGTTTGTGTTTCTCAAAAGATTACCATGAATATCATGGTACTATGTGTAGTTCGAGCTATTGCAAAAATAATATTAGTTACTAGACATTTCTTGATAGTCCAAACTAAGTTATTTCAAAACATAGCGATGAATTTTATGTTCAGTTCCCCGCCGATTGGTATTCAATGATAAATTTGCATAGTATTTGGACTAATTGGTAGTTCCCCGCCGAGGGTTACCACACAATGACAAATGAATGTTCTGTAATAGAGCAGAGAACAGAAACTCAATTCGGCTCTCGGGTGCGTATGATCCCTCTACCATAAAAACATATTTTCAAGTGTTAAAAAATTTTGACAAAAAAATTTACGTGTACATCTCCATAATATATGTGCATTCGTCAAGTTTCACGAAAAAATGATATTTTTTGTAGTCTAAGCTAAAAAGAGAAAATTTATCTTGTGACAAGTCTTTGTTTCAGCACCGAATTTTGTCTTTTTTACACACACCACATGATATGTTGATTTTTCATGAAACGACTTTGTGAGCGCGTAGCACATGAAGATGTACGTGCGAAATTTTTGTTTCAATTTTTTTTGACATTTTAAAATGTGTCTAACATGTATTTAAAAATAAAGGGAGCATACGCTCCCATGTGCCAAAACATCACTCCCAGCAGAGAACCATTAGCATCCTTTATTTATGGGACGTACAATAGTAAACATTGGTTGGGGATCAATCTTAACTTGGGCGGGATTCTCGCAAGTTGCTCCTGCAATGAATCAAACCTTCCGTTCTTGGTGGCAGCTAGCATTGGTTAACATCCAGAATGACAGCAACTTAGCACCCTAATCATGTTGACCACTAGGGTGGAAGCGGACGCGGGTTGCGAACACATGTTTGCTCTAAGCTAGCTTAAATTTCAATCCATTTCTTGACACTTTTTGCACCAAGTTTTCATTTGTGGAACGAAAAGCAGGCACCGCTTGACAACCTATTACTGACATCCGAACAAAAATTATTGACAATAATACTCGTGTCCCTCGGCAATGGACATATCAACGGCATCGGCCACACTTCCGACCAACTCCACGCAGCAACGGCGGAGCGACCTCTGGCGGTTGACTCCTTCGTCAAGCAGCTGGGCTGCTGCCGCGCCGTCTGCCATCACCTCCTCGCCGACAAACCTCCAATCCCTCCGTTCAACGCCTCATGCGCAGTTAGGTGCCACCAATATTTCCGGCCGGGGCACCATGGCCATCTGGCTACCGCAGTAACTCTCCCTGAGTTCACGGTTTCACGTCCGCCATCCTGCAAGTGCAAAGTGGCTATTTATCCCCTATACATTGTACACTTTTTTAAGGATATATTTTTTATTCTAATGAATGACAGCATGATCTACGAATTAGTCTTTCGTCTGCATTGACGTTCGTATAGTTCAGCCTTAAGTTACTTTATTTTATTGTCTTTATTGACCGATTGTGATACTTAAAAAAAAAATTTAAGTAATAAAGTGTCTTTTATCGAAGAAAAAAAGTAACTTTCCCTGAATTCACATCTTCACGCCCGCCATCCTGCAGGTGCAAAGGGGTCTTATTTATCCCCTATACTGCACGTTTTCTTTAAAGACAACTAGCAAAAAAAAAATTCTGAGTTGTTTTCTTATGGAAATCTTTTCATATCACCATCCGAAAAGATCGTCGGCCAGAAGAGAGGCAAGCTTTATGGCAAAAAAGTTTAGAGCCACCTTCAGAAAGCAGAAATATACAAGTCGCAGCGGTCAAACTTATCATCCGGCCGTAATAAGGAGCTAACAAAGTGGCAGAAAAGGAAGACTGCTAGTATAGTACTCCCTCATTCACTAAAAAAGAGTATAATATATATAAAACGACATTAAGCCTCCGACGCGAATTGATTAACATTGAAGATCATGCGTTGACATTGAGCTGAGATCTTTGAAACCACACAAAGTCTCTACCGCATATGTAATTATCGGAAGTTGACCACTAGAACATGTCATACAATAAGACTGAATACTGAAATAGTGGCAAGGTGAGCCTCATTCTCGTGGCATTCTTGGAAGCCTGCAACACAGCGAAGGAAAAGAAAACGTATTGCACAGCATACGAGTTGCATCCTATCTAGTAGTCTGGCTACCTATTCTGGCTCATATAGCCTATTAGACTAAGTGATTTAGGATGGTATATAAGATGTGGTTGGTCTGTAAGAAACCCTAAGATAGAATATAGTAGCTGCTGGATGCTGCCCCAGCCACTCTTCCTCTTCTACATGGTATCAGAGCCACCGACAGCAGAGTATAGGGCAGCAGATCGCTGATTGTCCAACAAAAGGTTTGGCTGCCAAGAAGTGTGATCGAGTTTGAGACAAGATGGGGATGATAGATATCTATCATCCATCTTGAGTGGGAGTGTTGGAACTGCATCCTATCTAGCAGTTTGGCTACCTATTCTAGCCCATGTGACCCATTAACCCCAAGATAGAACATAGCAGTTGGCTGCTTCCCCAAAATGTTAGCCACTCCCCAAAATGTTAGCCACTCCTCTTCTACAAAACATGAACATCAAATATATCCTGGAACTTAAAACAGGCAAAATTACGGTAAACAAAGAGACAAGCGACTCAATAAACCGAAGAAAAAGATTAAAATTTTCAATAGAACGGATGGAACACTCCGACATTTCAAATCTTGATTCTTCAAATTCCACAAGCCTAGGAATAAGGAAATTATAGAAAAATCTCCTTTCTACATGGAACTAATAGAAACTCACGAGCCATAATAGTTTTCAAAAAGTCAGCTAGGAACTTTCTTTCGGAACTGGGTGCATAGTAGCCTGCTGAAATTTTCTCACGGTTCTAATCCTACCAATAGAATAACTTCTTTAGGGAAAGGGTGGTAAAGATTGAGATCCAACCATTTATGAGAATCAAAGAGGCTATAGTGGGGGAAGTTAGGCTATGATTCCAGGAAAGAAATATCTGAACTATTCCCAAATTGGCAAAACTAAGGGCATGCATAATAGGGTGACATCAGCTTTCCCTTATGGTTTCCACGTAGAATGTTTGCTTAGTTGGCGGAGAGAGATTAAAAAAAGAGAAGGGTGCCTTCCCTTACCTAAGGGGCGATCTCTTATGAAATAAGAGAATATTATTTTCTCCATTCTACCATTTGTCTTCCCTTAGCAATTTAATTATTTTCTAGAATTTAATTGATTCTCATTTATTTCTATAGATAAAAATAAAAGATAATGCATTGTACCATTTATATTTAGTGTCTTCTCTAGATGACATGAAATGCTATGAGAAGACGCTTCTTACCTACCATTGCACAATGGCGGACACAGGAAAAAAGTGAAAGGTGGACACACCTCAAGAAAATAAATACACTCCCCAGTAGGATAAAAGTTTGCTAAATGAGTAATATATATAGCCAATAGATTGTCAACACTAAAGTTCAATATTCTATATATAGAATGTGCAAGATTACAATACAAATAGTTCAAGACATGATATGAGAACCCATCGAGTATCTGATGAAAGTTTGATAGCATAAATAGAAAATTACGCCTCTCGCTCGATGGATAGCATATATAATACGGAAAGGTCTTACATGATATATATCATAAATAGAAAACTACATCACTATAATTTCTTCACTCTATGCTCTCGCACTCTCGCACACTCGATGAAAGTTTGAACTATGTCATCGTCACTTACTTTCAAGAACACCTCTCGCTCGATAAATGTCATTAAGCAATGGTTCAAGAGCTCATCACCCATACTATTTCTCAACTTATATATTTTACAATTACAAATAGTATCAATTCTTGACCAAAATTCTACAATTATAATAGAATCAATACTAACCATTAATCCCCATGGCAATAGCAATACCAAATTACCAATAAACATAAGTATTGAATTTACAAAAAGGAGACAATACCTGCTTGATGATCTAGTGCCCAAGCCCTTGCCTGGTCAATCTGGCCGAGTAGGCGAGTAGCCTGCGCCCTGCGGCGCCCCAGCGCCGAGTCAGTCTCTGGTGAGCAGCGAGCCAACGACCGAGCGAGAGTCCAGGCCTCCAGTGGGTAGCGGCGGCCGTCGGGTGAAGTCGGGGAGGAGGCGATCCTGGGAGGCGGCCGACGAGGGGGATTCGGTGAAAAAAGATCAACTAGACCCAATTCTAAACATCAGAATCAAGGTAATACCAGAATAACTGAAATTTGGGGTGGGCCGTGGCCCGCCGGCCACCCTCTGGGTTCGCCCATGCGACCATGCCCTTGTACATACCCCTAACGCCGTGGAATCTGTTGATGGTTATAGAGATGACAACAAATGGTGATAAAAACAGGCTTCCTTACCTCATTTGTCAACGGAAGCTGAATATCGTACGCGGTTGGCAGCTCAACCACTGGAAGCCTCAAGCTGGAAGACGGTGTAGCTGTTACAGGTCAGTCTGTGCAAATTGTGTACAAAAGTAGTCAGAATACAGAAGTTGCAGTTTGGTTGGTTTGCAACTTGCTAGCAATCAAGAGAATGAGCACATGGGCAAAGGAAACCTCATTTTGACCCAAAAATAGCAAGATCGGCAGCAGATCTCGTAGCATGGAGCCCGTTGCATGTGTTGTGTTGACAATTGATAATAGTTGACAAGTGACACAGTTCTAGAAGTTGACTATTTCGTATCATCGTATGGCTACATAAGTCCGATATATGAAATTGAAATAAGTACTCCCTTTAGCTCTAAATATTCATCCTAGGTTCAATGAATCTAAATATATTTTACCCTCTTTTTTTGGAGAACTCGAGATTTTTGAGCAGGCGATGATAACGATGTGCATTGTTTCCTTTCTCGATAACCTTTTGTCTATTTTTAGCGTAGCTATATGCGAGTATAAATTACAGACACCCTTCATATAATAATAAAAATGCTGTAAAAAGCCTACAAACTGTCTAATTTTTTTACAGATAGCCTTATTCTCTCTTCTCATTCTTTTTCCTCCACATCACCAAAATCACATATAACTACCCTCTACAGAGAGCTGAGTCATCACCATTGTACATGTCCTTAGAGTGTTGTTGTTGCTTGTGTTTAATCACGGTGACCGGATCTTCTTCTTTTTTTAAATATATTTCTCTCTTTTTTGTTTTGTCTTGGTTGTATGCATCCTAGATGTCTTCTGATATCTTGTTGGTGCGTTGGTGCAGAGACTGTGTGATTGGTATCTTCACAATATTGATATATTTTTTATTAAAAATACATATTTTAGTGTAAATTTTGAATTAATCTGCGACAAGTATTTATGACCGAAGGAAGTATGCAATACCTGTGCGCGGTGCTGCAATAAGACGTGTGCAATGTTGGTTGACATCTTCAGACTTGGATGAGAAAATGAATAGCGATGTGCATGATTGAAGGAAAACATGTCGGACAGTATTTTCAAGGCCTATAAGCTAAAATATGATGGGCGCTGACTGGAAGAACTAGTTTCCAACAAAAAAAATGCATAAATCATCCAATAAAACAATGATAGTACTAGTACTACCTAATTCTACTACAGGTCAAGAGGATAAGTGTTTAGAACCTGGGCACACTTGCTTCGACTTGTGAGATCCGATCGCTATCCCAGCCTATGGCTGATCCATTGATGATACTGATACCGTGATGCTGAACACAACTGTTCCTTTAAATTGCTATTTCTGCAACTTATTACTCCTCCGTTCTAAATTAGTTGTCACTGATTTATACAGTTACGTAGTTGTACTAAATCAGCGAAGAGTAAAATGGAACTGAGGGAATAGCAAAAGAATGCCAAAAAAAAAATGGAACATAAAAATACTACAATTCCAACTAGTAAATCTCTTAATTCTAAACATTTGCATGTACAGTTAGATCTGCAATATTATCGAAGCCACACTGAATAAATGCTAAATTGCAGACACGAAAAAAGAAATACAGAGATTTTGACTTGTGAGAGGCACACAGCTCAATATGATATGACGCCTGTCAAATCAAGAAGCCTTCTCCAAATTTGCTACATGCATATACAAGACGTCGGCAAAAGGGGCTGGTCAACTCAAGCCGGGCAGTTTGCACGGTTGGTGTGAATATATGATTCAGAGCATGATTGTGTGCTTTGCTAGTGAGTGGGTGGACAGGACACAAACATCTGTTCATGTGTTTGGCCTAAAAAGGACTCCGGCCTGGCTTCATGCTTGAGCAAGCAGGTTAAACTTCTGTGTTGGCAATTTAGATTACTACATTCACCAGTCAAATATTTGGTACTATTAGTAAAGTTTATTCAGAAACCAAATACTAGCAGCAAAGGAGGGTACCTGTCAACTCTGAAGTTCTGAACTTGCCTCTGGAGAAGAGCATGTTGCGCCCGGCCTCGCATCGATCCCACTGCAATTATATATTTCTCCAAGTGGGAGATAGAATAAGAATATACATCCAAAGGTAAGACACGGGCAACAATCCAGCGAGCGTGCTCATCTGCTCGTTGACCAAACCTTCCAATCCCATCACCACCCGTTAATATGGCTTCACTTTCGCCGCCACGACAATGCTGGTCATGTCCATCACTCTCATGACAAGCTCGCTGTCTAGCGGCGGTCAGCACACCATTGCACTAGACAGATAAATATTCTACTCTCTTTGTCCTCTCCTGCTCCTCCCGACCTCCCCGATTTGGATTCTCCATTGCCTACTTCCATACAGCTCTGCTCGCTGCTTCTTGCTCTTCACCCTGTCTGACTTTCCCGCTTTCAAGAATTTGCACTCGAATCCGAGTCTTTGAGCAGAGGTAATACCTCTGACTCCGAGGTATCATTCGAGGCAGCTAGCTAGCTAGATAGACGACCAAGCCATGGAAGCAGCGATGGCAGCCAAGCGTATTGCAATGGTGTGCATGGCGGCTGCGGCGCTGCTGGTTTCTTTTGGCGTTGGCGCCGACGAGGCGGCCCCGACAGCGGCTGCCTCGTCAAAGGAGCTACAGCGAGGTTTCTCGGTCGCCCACGACACGTCCTATTCCCAGTTTCAGCCGGTGCTCTCCGATCCCACCGGCGTCTTCGCCCTGGGGTTTCTCCGCATCAACTCCACCATGCTCGACCTCGCCGTCCTCCACCTCCCTTCAGCCTTCCCCCTCTGGCGGGCGATCCCAGACCGCCCCGCGCCGTGGTCAGCGGCCGCGTCGCTCTCCTTCAATGGAAGTCTGGTGCTCACCGACCGCGCCACCAACCAAGTGCTCTGGTCCACCGGTGCGGCGGCCGGCGACAGCGCCGTCCTCCTCAACACATCCAACCTCCAGATCAAAAGCGATGGCTCGCCCGGTGCCGTGTGGCAGAGCTTCGACTACCCTTCCGACACCATCGTCCAGCACCAGAACCTCACCTCATCGGCGGCGCTTCGTACCCCCGACCGGCGCTTCGCCATGCGGCTGGGGAGCAACTACTTCGGGCTGTACATCGAGCCGCCACCGCAGTCTTCTGGCGGCGTCGCCGCCGCCATGTACCTGAAGCACACGGCGCTGGAGGCCAAGGCCCAGATCGTGACCGGCGGCGGCCCGATATACGCGCGCGTGGAGCCCGACGGCTACCTCGCCATGTACCAGAAGGAGGGCGACCCCGCCGACGTCATGTCCTTCGACACCTTCAACCACGGCATCCGCGCCTTCCGCCGCATGACTCTCGAGCCCGACGCTAACCTCCGCGCCTACTACTGGGACGGCTCCCGGTGGGTCCTCGACTACACCGCCATCACCGATTCTTGCGAGCTGCCCACCACCTGCGGCGCCTACAGCGTCTGCGTCCCTCCCAGCGGCCGGTGCGCGTGCCTGGCCAACGCCACCGATGGCTCGGGCTGCGCCGCCGCCCCCGTCGGGAACGGCCTCTGCGGCACCACAGGCCGCGAGGTCGGCGGATTGTACTGGGAGCTGCGGAAACAAGGCGTGGAGCCGGCGAATAAGGAGCAACTAGGATTCGAGCACGCCTTGTCGGCGGAGGACTGCGAGGAGCGGTGCGCGCGCAACTGCAATTGTTGGGGCGCGGTGTACAGCAACAGCACGGGGTACTGCTACCTCATGGACTACCCGGCGCAGCTGATGGTTGCCGCCGACGAGAGGAAGGTGGGATACTTTAAGGTCAGGAGCATGGAAGAGGCGGCTGAGCGCGGCCGGAGGGCGACTGGTGTTACGGTGGCGCTGCTTGTCGTCGGCGTCGCGGTGGTGGTGGCCGCGGCTGCGTTCGGGGCGTACAGGGTGTGGGACAGGAGGCGACGCACGGAGGCGGAAACGAGGCGGCAGCTAGGCGCCGACGGCGACGGGCTCTCGCCGGGGCCCTACAAGAATTTGGGGTCCTTTAGTTCCGTCGAGCTCTCCAGCAGCTTCAACTCCTTCCGGAGGTAGCCTGACATGGTGACATCCGCACCAGTCCAGCAGATCGGACCGGAACGGATCAGATCACCGCGGAAGGGCTCGCCGCGGACGGAGAAGGCGCACCGCGCACGGGCACGGGAACGGAGGTGCGACGGTGGCCGCTGATCGGAGGAAAGGCCAACCCGAGACGATCCGTCGTCTTTGGGCTTGATTTTGCGGCACCAAATCTGGGGAAGCTTTTTTGGACAGGTCAGTAGGTCAGTGTAATATGGGCCAGTTTTCTGTCAGTTGATTAGGCCTACAAGGTAACTTAAGGTACGGGTGGCCCATATGCTGTATTTTTTTGAACGGCCCATCTGGTTGGAAAATTACTCGAGATGTGAAATTGTGAATGTTTGAAATCCTTTCTGAGGATGTCTGAATGTTCTGTTGTGAAGCTGGTTTATTCCCTCTTCGATATCTTGGAATTGATATCGCTTCCGCAAAGTTTTCAGTAAGTGAGAAGAAAATCACTTCGGAGAATTGCCGAGCAATTTGAATGACAAGCTATTGTCTTATGGTGGCTGTTTTTTTATTTTCTTATCATCACTGCTATATTGCATTTACCTAGGTGTATGCTATATCGTTCTTTGAGGTGTCAAAGTGGTTCTTCTCAAAGAGTGAAGAGCATAAACACACACACACGTTCATAAAATGAACTACTACATGCAAACTAAAAGACCGGGAGAATTATATGTAGACTAAAAGAACAAGGATAGTTGGGGATTGATATTTTTCAAAAATGGGCACTTTATTACTTTAAGGTTGGGGATTGATATGGCCTGGTATGCACACATATACAACATAACTACATTCAGTGAGGTACGTGATAAGTTTGATGTAACGATGTGTACCCTTTCGGGCCATCGGTTGCATGTTATATAGGTAGGGAAAAGCCCCCTACGTGGCAGTACAAAAGGGATATGTGTACGATCGGAGTACTACTCCGTACATGTACATGTATACAAAGAACATACACTAACAGTATGCATATTAGTTGAAGCTTAACCACTACTCGATAGCAAGCGCGATAGTGAGATATGCCATGTGATATCCTTCAGTTCTACTTTCACACCCAACGATCCTTGCATCATTTGGACACGTAGAAAAAGTAGTTACCAGTTTGATGGGAGGTATCCATGATATTAAATGTGTGCGGGACTATGAGAAGCTCTTGGATAATGCTTGAAAGATATCGAGGTACATCGACCATAAGGGCAGTGAATAGGATATTTAAAATTTTGAGAAACTCGGATCTATTAAAACTAAAGCAACAAGCAAACTTGCAAGATCTAGCACAAACAAGGAATAAAGTAAAGCATAAAACATGCAAGATGCAATGCCTACTCTTTTGAATTCAAGTCATTGTCACAAACCTATTTATACGTTGGAGAGGCTTAGACATGTCACTTCAAAGGGGTGCATGATTGCATTTGCCTTCACGGGCGGTGAAGCCGGTACACAACAAGGTTGTACTCATCAGTTGCTTGTTACTTTCAGACTATACGTGTTGAGACAATATCTTGGTTAATTGTCTCTCTTGCAATATTGTATTTTTACCAAACATTCCAATTTTATTGATGAGCTGATAATTTATTACAATCATATCAAACAAACTATAACAAGAAAGAATATAGATCAGTGGTAAAAGCAAAAAAAAAAGTCGCATCAAAAGTTTTCATTGGCCGTGCCCTTAGCTTTACCTGTTGCATCTTGACATTCCATTGTTTGTTGTTCAAAGGCTATTTGCCCATACTCGAGGACAGGGTTTCTCTCTGATCCTTGAGCTCAGAACCATGTATGCGGTTATTCTTTTTTTTCTCTTTCCATGTATGGCTTAACTGGCTTCCATGTATATGCCAAATCATCTATGTGGATACCAGGTGCGTTGGTGAACTAGTTAATGATTGCCAGATGGTGAGATGGAGTACTAAGAGCAGCTACAGTGTTGCCAAAAGCCAAATATACCACATAATGAAAAATGGCTTTAGTAATTGGTATAAAATGGCTAAAATTCCCACGGTGTGTAGATTGCCAAAAAATCTATGTTCTTTTTTCCTTAGCTTTCCATGGCTCACAATAGAGAGAGACACTAGAGAGACCTTGTTCCCGCGCCATAATTTTTGGCTATTGCAATGCCCTCCACAGTGGAGGGAACCAATGGTAAAAGCCAAATTCATGATTTAGAACAACTATTTGGCATACGTTGTTGCTGCCCTAAGTTCTTCTTTGAGAAAATCTCCAATTTGGTCTATGAAGTTGCCCCAGATGTGTGATTTGGTCACGAACTTGCAAATATGAATTGTGGGTCAAGAAGTTGCCTGAGCGAGTCTTTTGGTCATTCTGCCACTGCCAATGTTAGTTTGCTAATGTGGGCAACTATTTTTTTTGCAAATTGCCCCCTACAAAGGTCAAACCGAGAATAAAAAGTTAGAAAAAACAAATTTTAGGGGGAAATTTGAATTTTTTTACCACGTCAGCAAACTAACGGTCACCGTGATGGAGTGACCAAAACACTCGCGCGGGGCAACTTCGTGATCCAGAATTCACGATTTGCAAGTTCGTGACCAAAATGCACATCCCAAGCAACTTCATAGACTGAATTGGGTTTTTTCTCTTCTTCTTTCTTCCTTCCCTTGTTTCGAGAAAGAAAATATAACAATAACAAGAGGATGACATTTGCACTTCTGTCTATGCAACATCGTAATACCAAGAGGTAGTCACCATTTCGAGAATGCGCATATACGAAAGAGCGAAGAAGAAGAAAAGATGAAAAGATGAAACAAGACCTTGCCAAAGCAAGCAGTCATATGCAACATCAGTCGAACAATCACCAACACTAGCAACGCTCACACTGCAACAAAGTTTCTCCAACAACGATGCCTTCACAGAGAAAAAAATACATCAGATCAGAAGCCCTGTACACATCAATATTTTTCCCGAAAAGATCGAGGGAGCTCTCAGCTCTGTACACATCACAGATTCGCTGTCAATTGATAAGATTGTTTTATACTGACGTCCTACAGCCTGAACACAGCCTAATCTCAATCAGCTACTCTTGCGTAGGTCTACGTGTCAACACTCGCAATGCTCCGACGCATTACCCTGCGAACTGTGCCTCGTCATCTCGCAACAAGGGTACTCACTAGCATCGGGAGCGTGGGTTGCGCTCGGACAGGCGGCGCCGGAGGAGGCCGGTTCGACGGGTTCGTCGGAGATAACGATCTCCAGCCGAGTAGGCGTCACGTCCACGTTATCCGATTGCGTCGACGCCTCCGTCGTCGCGGCCACAGCCGCTTCTGCTTGCAGCGCGTTCTGTTCTGACGAGGACGTCGATACATGGAACGGTAGCTGAGCCATGGCGACCGCGTAGTAGACGGGTGGCATGGAGGCGGCGGCGGCGGCGCGATGCTTCGTGGTGGCGCGCATGGAGGCGCGGCAGATGGGGCAGGTGGACTGCTGCTTGAGCCAGGCGTCGATGCAGGCGACGTGGAAGGCGTGACCGCAGTAGGGGAGCACGCGCACCACGTCCTTCGCCTGGTACTCCTCCAGGCACACCGTGCAGCTGCATTTGGGGGCGCACGATTAGTTAGGTTATCGTTTGGACATAAGAGCAAGTACAATAGAGTTCAGTCAGCTGACTATAAGACATTAAATAATATATTTTAGATGAGTAGGAGGAAAGAGAAGAGGAGAGAGAAGGGAGGTGGGCTACTATGCAATAGCCAGCTCTTGCACGTGCTCCTAGGCACTTTGTGAGAGTGAAAGGTGGGACATATGTTAGTAAAGTGCTTCATTCTTATAGCCAACTATTATACATATTAGCTATAAGATGACTACAAATGATATGGCATCTTGTTATAGCCAGCAGTTGGCTATACTATTGGAATTGCTCTAACGAGACTAAGATCATCTCTAGCAAACCCTGCATATTCGTGCAATCTGCAAAATAACAATCGGTTTAGCGTTTAGGGTTTGAAAAACCCTTACTTTCGGGTGACCGATCGCGTGCCAACTTCCCTGGCTTGCTCGTCCCAGCATCCTACCAGTAGCTTTTTTCGCACGGCCCATTAGCCCATACACACGCGCTGCTGTGATTTTAGCCCATGCAAGCAAAGCAGCCAGCGGCATACTACAAGCTGGCATGCATTTCATCCATCCGTGCTTGCTTAGCTAGTTAGCTAGGTAGCTTAATTTAGCTTTACTATTTTTTAGCATTGGGGACTTATTACGTTGACACAAATGTTACACCTGCTTGTCTTGGTTTGTCTACTCGATTTCTAGCTTCGTCATGCCGTGCGTAGAGATGTTGTATACGTTCGTTAGTTTTGTAACAATTGCGTATAAAAGTTATGGAGAAAGCACGTCAGGATGTTGTAATGTTACCTGGGCGTTTGCCATAAATTATTTTGTTGTAATTGTCTATATTTTTTGGTAAAATAGTTGGTGATTTTTGTAGTAATTAATTATATAGAAAATGTGTTATTATTTAACCAATTTTTCATAGTCACAAAAACATTTTTGTTGTTGTTATAGCTTTTGATTTTTTTATTGTAATTATTGTCAATTTCTGTTGTAAACCAACCTATAGCAAAATAATTGTTGTTTAACCACTTTTTTATAGCACTATTTGTTTACATTTTTTGTAAATATTTTGTTGTAATAGTACATATATTTTGTAAGTGGAGTGAGAGATTTTGTTGCAATACTATGTATGACTCGGATCAGTCATAGAGTGGAAGTTTTATCGTAAATATTGAAAAGGTCAGGCCCAAAGAAACATACCCTTTCGGTTTAATTGGGGATGTAAGGACTGCGGGTTCAGTTTAAAAAAAACTAGGGGGCAAAACACAAAATGTGTATCGTGGTTGATTCTGTATGTCGATTTCGATCGGATGGCGCGGAGGATGACCGATTTTTTGCTCCATATCCGGCGGCCGACGCCCAACGTTACCCTTATGGTTTTAGCCAGAAAAAGAGACCTGGCACCGTGAACAATCTATTACGGTGCACGGTATACTCAGCCTCCCAACATGAAGATACGCAGGCAAACCGAACGTGAACTGTATCCCGGCCACAAGGTGTTGGCGGGAGGGAAGTTTCAGTCCCAACCGTCACCAGACATGTGCCGAACACTAGTAGGAAAAGCCTAATCTGTGGCGCACTAAAAAACAACATTCTGTGGCGAATGGGCGGTGCACCACAGAATTCTCGCCAGAAAAATAAGAATTCTGTGGTGTACCTACCCATGCGCCACAGAAAGTCTTATTTCTGTGGCGCGCCAGGCAAGGTGCGCCACATAAGTGAAAGTCTTATTTCTGTGGCGCACCGGCGGTGGTGCGCCACAAAAAAAATTGAATTTTTTTAAAAATGGAGTAGGTCACCGGAGTAGGTCGCCGGAGGAGGTCGACAGATGGAGGAGAGGAGGGAAGAGAAGTGGAGAAGTGGACGAGGAGAAGTGAAAAAGTGGAGGAGAGGAGGAGAAGTGGAGAAGTGGAGGAGAGAAGAAGTGGACAGGATGAGAAGTGGGCGCCAGGAAAATCAAATTTTGATGATTTTACAACGCAATTTTTTTTAAAAAAAATTGAAATTCATATTTGTTAATTTTCAGTGATACTAGATAACATAATAAATGGGCACCTCGAAGGATTTTTTTTTTAAATTTCTATCTATTTCTTTTGTATGTTACGGAGCTAAAAAGGCGATCCACGGGGGTGGAGGTGCGTGGGGAGCAAAAAAAACTTCTGTGACGCATGGAACTCATGTGAGCCACAGAAATGTGTATGTTCTGTGGCGGACTATCCCACGTGCATCACAGAAAGTCTTATTTCTGTGGCGCATCCAGGATGGTGTGTCATAGAATATCTTAATTCTGTGGCGCACGTGGTTCTGTGGCACATATAAATAAGATACGCCACAAAAGTAGCTATTTATGTGGCGCATATTGTCTGGTGCGCCACAGAAATAAATTATATACCAATTTGGAATAGCATCATTTTCCTACTAGTTGGAGTCGTTGGAATCCCCTCTAAATCCAGCGAAACGGCCAGGCGTGGCGAAGAGCGGTGGGCACACGACCAGAGTATAGGCGAGCGACCGGCGGCAGGGCAGGCAAGTTGAGCAACGGGTGGGCAGGCCAGGTGGGCAACCGAACACACATGACTCTGGCTCGGGAGGAAGATGTATAGGGAAAAAAGGATATAAGGAAAAAAAAAGAAAAAAAAGATCTTTTGTTGATAGATGCCCGAATATGCTTTTTAGTACCGGATTACATTTTCTTAAGAATTTGTGTATCCTGTCAAATAAGGCTTAGTTTGAGGTAGTTTATTTTTTTTGTACTGCTCTTTGTATAACAAAAAAACATACAAGTATTTTTCTTTTCTGCGCGAGTAAGTATCAAGCCAATATGTATGTGCATGATTTTTTTTTCAAACTTCAAAATACATATGATTTTTGACATTTCTTGAAATTCGGGTCATGTGGACCCATGTTACTAGGTATTTCCGACTTATAGTCTTGATATTTCCTTGATAGGTGCAATAGTATCATACCGTGACCTTTCGGAACATTTAAACATGGCAGTTCACTTATCTATATCACAAATCTCTCCATTAATCAATTACAGTGTCACCTCAACATTTTATTTAGTATATATGGCACTCCATCATACTCCCTCCTTGCACATTGATTTCCATGAAAGTTAAATGTCACTAAATTTAACTGAAAATTATCTATTTCTACAATACCTAAAGTATACCATATTAAAATATACTTTATGATGAATCTGATGGTATTTATTTAGTATTTTAAATGTTCATATTTTGGTATATATTTGGTCAAAGTTTAAAAGGTTCGACTACGAGAAAATCTTATACGCACTACATTTTGATTTCGCATTGAGGGTGGCTATGACATTGGAAACTTCCTTCAGAGTTTGAGCTACATGGAGCCTTTTTATTCAAAATTTGAGAACACATTTTATTTTTTTGAAAAAGAATCTAAAACTTGTAGCTATAGGTAGAGGTAATGATGTACTTTGCCAACATATGGAATCTCAATTCAAAATATCTTATACTAGAGAACCATCCTCCACCAGAGTTCAAACCCCAGGTTTGACATATGTATGTTTCATAAAGGCGGAATATTCATTCAGTGGGAGGCGATGTTCCTCTCGACAGCGAGGCGCCTGTGGTGGCTTCGTCAATTTCAAGATCCAATCTGCCGGCTCAGTCTTCTAGAGGTGCTCATAGGGGTAGGGTGTGCGTTCATAGGGGTGACTGTATGCGCGTGTATGTGAGCGTACTGCGTTGTATCTTGTGCTTCTAAAAAAATCTTATACTATGTGATTAACAAAAACTGAAAAATCTGATAAGATTTGAAGGATGGAAATTGTGCAGCCACTGCTTTAGATGACATGTTTTATCATGAAGTTCGCTCAATTTTTTTAAAACTTCAAAATACCATTTTTGAATTATTAAAAAAAGGCTGCACGTAGCTAGTGACCCCAAAAGCTGCAGTGTTATGCCATAGTTACTCCTGTGACGTGCTAAGTGATGAAGTGGGTATAGACAACTACGAAATACATTTTTTTTTTTTTTTTTTTACTTTTCTCGATTCCCCCTAATGCTGTCACTGGCGCAAACAGTTTGCGGCTGCGCCAAGTGAGTCTTGGCATGTGCTGTGTGCGTGGTCCTCAGTGTTAGAAATGCAATTAAGCAAGCTGCGAAACTGTTTATGAGTTGTGTTTGCACACGCCATCGACCATCCCCCCATTCCCGAGACACCCCCGGTTCGCGTACCCAGGTTGAGCATTGCACAAGGCGATTTGACATCATCCGTGACCTAGAACTAGCAATGTGCTGTTGTGATGCTGGCTACACAAAAACTGAACTCGTACAAGAAACGAGAAGTGGAATTGACTTAACTGCGACTCCTCCTGAGCGGGCGGTCGCTGCGAGTCGTCGCCGAGCTTAACCGTGGGGAAGGCGGTCACCACGGACGGTTCCATCCCATGGACGCTGCGCTCAACCTGCGAACCAATCGAACAGCTCCTCACTCAGTATCGAACGAGAACACAACTAAGCTAGTAGCTGAATCAGTGATATACTAGGATGGCTGGCTTACATGAATGGCGACGTCGCCGGCCTGCGCGGCGGCGGCGTGCTGCGCCGCCGCGTTCCTGAGGTGGATGCGCGCGCAGAGGATCCTGGTGAAGACGAAGAGCACGAAGAAGGCGCTGACGGAGAAGGCCATCGCCGTGGTCAGGACGTTCATGCCCATGCTGCTGCCCCTCGGCGCGGACATTGCGCCCTCCTCTAGTCCCCTAGCATCACACTGCTCTGTTTACTTCATGCCTTTTAATTCGGGCATCAGAGGAATTCACCTCCACGCGCTACAGGGAATCAATTAATCTGCGAGTGGAACTTACCTGGTCGGCCGATCGATTTCACGGTATGGCCGCCGGCGCCCCTCGCCTCCCCGGTGGTATGGCTCGGCTGCAGGAATCTTCTTATCTACCGCTCCTCCATCCTTGTCCGCTGTTCTTGCATAATAAAGAAGAAGAGAGCATGGAAGGGAAGATGAAGACGATGTGCAGCAGCGGATAGAGGCAAAGCGTCGCGATAGCGAAACCTGCCTGCCCCCCCTGCGCCCGTCCCGTCCACGGAAACTGCTTCTTAATCTATCACTAATCTATGCTCGCCTGTCGATTACGGGCACGCTGCTTCGTATCGTGGCAAATCTAATCGAGTTGTTAATACGCTAAGTAAGTAATTATGTCGAGTCAATTATGGATGATGGCCCTAGCTAGCTAGCCTAGGCCGGCCGTCGCTCTCAGCCGTTGCCCGTTGGTGGTGCCGGCCCGTCGTCGCAGCATTTATGCATTATTACGAAATGCTAGGTGAGCGAGCGCTTGCTTCGTAGGGGATATTGTCAGGGTGTGCCGTGGACGGCGGACCGGCTCTTCTCCACGGAACGGCGTTGCCAACACGCCCTTCCGTTGGCGTTCACCGCTTACTTCAAGGTTTTTCACACCAGACGACTCCGTCGTCCAGTCAGGGGCCAGCAGACAGCATGTCGTCTTTTTTTTGAACAAGGACAGCATGTCGTCTCGAGTCTCCACCCTTTCCTCCGTTTGCTCGGGGTGGTATATGAAGATCACAACTCACAACGGCGGTGGTCTATGTGGTTTTCGGCCGACCTGCCGTCGAAGTAGATTGCTGTGAGATCACTCACACAATTTGCTGCTAATAATATAATTCAGTGGTTCAGATGAGAGAATCAACGACAAAGTTAGGGCATGTTCGGTTTGATCGGGTTTAGCATGGATCGGAAGGGATTATAAGGGAATTGACCTGCATTCCTTGCCATTCCACGTTAACACATGCCAACTAGGGTGTATTAACCGCCGATATGCAGTGTTGAAGGCAAAAAAATTGGTCCTCCAGCAAGCGCTGTAAACCGCGCGGTGCTGTAATTTTTTTTGGTCGCTGGACGTTTTGCACTATCCTGAGCGCTATAGTTCCGGTTCCGGCTACAGCGTGCGGCTTCACTCCACCGCGCGAAGAAAACCCGCCAACAAACTTCCCTCCCGCGCGTCGCCGCCCCACTGCCAAATCCTCGCCTCCGTGCGGCCGCCGGCGCAATTCAGACGATCGATGCGTCCTCCGGCACCCCTCCGACCCCTCCCTACTCCATTCCACCTACCGCCGCCGCCGTCTCCGTCGTGGCGCCGCCAAATGCGCCAAACCCTAATGGTGCCGCCGACGCCGGGAACACCGCCGCCCGCGGCCTCTTCATCCCGCCGCGCTCGACGTTGCACACAAGCGCCGCCGCCGCGAAGGCCTCCGGCAAGTCGCGGCCGCCGGCCAAGAGGAAGGTGCTAGCCAAGCAACCGTCGCCCGCAGCGGGTGCCGACAAGATGACGCCGAGGAAGGGGAAGGCGTCCGCTACTCGGCGCGTGCAATAGCCTCCGCCGCCGGCTCCATCAATCAATCATCTGCCGCCGCTGTTCGCCGACCCTTCCGACGCGCACATGGTGTTCGATGAAGTGCCGGAGAGGTAAACAACATTTCTTTTTATCGATTTTCTTAGTTTAGATGCATACATTGCCGGAGAGCCATGAATTTATTGCAATGTAGATTCGATGATGCAGCTTTCATGGAGGCAATGAATGTTGGATCTTCGTTCGCGAATGACGACATTGTTGAAGAGGAGGAATATGAGGATGTCGATGAGGAAGGAGAGGGGTTGATTGAACCACGCCCTACTGGCCGGTTGGCAAACTACACCATAGTGGAGGATAAGTTGCTTTGCAAGACATTGTTGACAATTGGAATGGATCCAATAACCGGCTCCGATCAAACCAGAGTGACCTATTGGATGAAGATGAAGGAGTACTTCGACGCCAACAACACAAGTGGGATTGAGTGGAGTGTGCGTTCTTTCGGTCTCGTTGGTCGGGCATCAACGCCGATTCTCAAAAGTGGGCGGTGTGTGATGGTGCTTATCGTTACGCCGACTTCACACTGTTGGGGAACCCCAAGAGGAAGGTGTGATGAGCAAAGTAGTAGCAAGTTTTCCCTCAGTACGAAACCAAGGTTTAATCGACCAGTAGGAAAAAGGTGTGACTTCTGAAGGTGTTGATGGCTGACTAGTGGCAGGGCGCACTACCGGCGTCAGTAACAACGTGGAACCTGCACACAACACAACCAAAGTATTGTGCCCCAACTTACAGTGAGGTTCTCAATCCCACCGGTTTTCTCAACACAAAGGGTTAGACGTATCAAATGGAAGATGTTTGCAAAAAGTAAACTGAATAGGATTGCAATTGAATTTATCAGTAAAGGAAGAAGGGCCGGGGTCCAATGATCACTAGAGGTGTCTCTCCATAAACAAATAGCATGTTGGGTGAACAAATTACAGTTGGGCAATTGACAGAATATCGATCAATACATGACAAGATGATTACTACGAGATTTTATATGGGCATTACAACATAATACATAGACCGTAATCCAACTGCGTCTATGACTAATAATCCACCTTCAGGTTATCGTCCGAACCCCTTTCAGTATTAAGTTGCAAGCAACAGACTATCGCATTAAGCAATGTGTGTAAAGTAAACAATAGAATTACCCTCGGATAAAACATTGTTGTTTTCTCTCTAGTAGCAACAGCACATCTACAATCTTAGAAGTTATTAAGTTACTCTCCTAGAAAACTAGAGGCATGAACCTACTATCGAGCATAAATACCCCCTCTTGGAGTCACAAGTGTCCACTTGGCCAGAGTTTCTACTAGCAACGGGGAGCATGCAAGATCACAACTAACATATTACATGAATATATAATCAATCTCAGCATAGTATACAATATTCATCGGATCCCAGCAAACCAAACATATAGGATTACATAAAGATTATCTTGATCATGTAGGGCAGCTCATAAGATCGATACATGAAGAACAAAGTGAAGAAGAAAACCGTCTAGCTACTGCTATGGATCCATAGTCCAGGGATGAACTACTCACGCATCACTTCGGAGGCGGGCATGGCGATGTAGATGCATCCGGTGATGATTTCCCCCTCCGGCAGAGTGCCGAGAAGAGCTTCAGAACCCCCGAGATGGGTTCTGTGATGGCGGCCGCGACAGAACTTTTCATGGATGGAGGCTCGGGTATCCAGGGTTTTTCCAAGAAGATGTATAAATAGGCGGAGGAGGTCGGTGGGGTGCCTGGGGGGCCCACACCATGCCTTGGCACGGGCCCAGGCTTGGCCACACCAAGGGCAGGTGTGGCCGCCATGTGGAGCCTCTTCGGCCCCCCTCTAGACTATATCTTCGTTTCGGTAAAATATTGACTTCGACTTTTGTTTCGCCCAATTCCGAGAATATTTCCTGTACAACTTTTCTGAAATACAAAAGCAGCAGAAAACATGGAACTGACACTGTGGCATCTTGTTAATAGGTTAGTGCTGGAAATCATGTAAAAGTGCAACAAAGTGTAAACAAAACATATATGAATTGGTGTAAAACAAGCATGTAGCATCAAAAATTATAGATACTTTTGAGACGTATCAAGCATCCCCAAGCTTAACTCCTGCTCGTCCTCGAGTAGGTACGTGATAACAAAATAATTTTTGAGGTGACATGAAGCCAACATAATCTTGATCAAGCATGTAAATCATTATGAGCTGGGATCTAAGTACTCTAACATAGGCATGATATATATAATTCAATAGAACTTAGCAACTATGTTATAACATGAAGAGTAACTCAAACAAAGGATCATCAATAATAGTGCATCGAAAGCAACTGTGTGTTTATGATCATAGAGTAAACATAATAAAGTGGTACTCAACATGTCCTTATGGAATAGCAAAACATATATGCAAGGACACCTTCAAAGTTCAGAGGGTGACTAAATACAAGTAATTTGAGAGCAAGCAATAGCATAATCATGAATCAATCAATAATAATTTTGGGACTATGCACATTGCACTAAGAATGGCAACTATGCTCTCTTAATTGGTGCGTAAGGTAGAAGATGAAGACTCAACATAAAAGTAAAAGAAAGGCCCTGCGCAGAGGGAAGCAGTGATCACTCATGTGCTAGAGCTTTTTTATTTTGAAAGCAATAGGAGTGTTGAAAATATTTATTTTGAGAGGTGCTACTCATGTCAACGGTAGTGATAAATAGTATGGCTTATGCATAAAAACTTCCTATAAGTTTACTTGCCTCGTGCATAATATACTAATAGTGCTCACACCTTGTCCTAATTAGCTTGGACTTCCATGGATTTTCATCACATACATATGTTTTAACCAAGTGTCACAAAGGGGTCCCTCCTTGCCTCATGTACAAATGTCCTAGGAGATGAATCTCATTTGATTTCACAATTTTGATAAATCACAACTTTTTGGACATCCATACCGGGAAAACAAGGACAACAGATATTTGGACTTTTGTCCAGCTGAAAATTTCACCATGTGAACATGGCTTTAGTTGGCGTCCCAATGTTCCTCTGTAACAATATGCATACTCCAATCTTTTCAACTCATGGTAAATCTCCCGTACTTCAAACAAGATGAGCATGCATAGTATTTCACATGATATTCAACAAAGGCATATTGATGGTGTTCCCCATGACAGCATAGTTATCACACAACAAGCAACTTATAAGAACCAAAAATGCATAAGACATAATACTTACCGCAATAGTTTTTAGACATCCATACCGGGAAAACAAGGACAACAGATATTTGGACTTTTGTCCAGCTGAAAATTTCACCATGTGAACATGGCTTTAGTTGGCGTCCCAATGTTCCTCTGTAACAATATGCATACTCCAATCTTTTCAACTCATGGTAAATCTCCCGTACTTCAAACAAGATGAGCATGCATAGTATTTCACATGATATTCAACAAAGGCATATTGATGGTGTTCCCCATGACAGCATAGTTATCACACAACAAGCAACTTATAAGAACCAAAAATGCATAAGACATAATACTTACCGCAATAGTTTTTAGACTACTTTCCCATGAGCTATAATTTATGCAAACAGGTGATAATTTTTGAAGATTTTAAAGTACACAAGTAATTTACTTTGGAGTGGCAGTAAAATACCACATATAGGTAGATATGGTGGACACAATTGGCAACATTGGTTTTTGGTGGTTGGATGCACGAGTAGAGCTTATACTCAGTACAGGTGAAGGCTAGCAAAAGACTGGGAGCGACCAACTAAGGGAGCAATAATGTCCATAATCATGCATAGCGATAAAACATTATCAATCAAAGCATAAAGTGATATTACAAGTAAAAAACTAAATGATTATAGAGGCTTTAGTTGAATGATTATAGTCATAACATGGTGTAAGCATGCACCAAGTCAACCCAATAAAGCATCAAAGGAGAATACCACAATATTGTACTTTTATGATAGAAACAACACATGATTCTTTCAATGACACATTATGTACTCTCAGCCATTTGAAACAAGTCATGCTAAAACAATAAGTACCAAGCATATGACAAGAATAACATCCAACATGTCATGCCAAAGTCTATACCACAGTCTAGACAAACTTCCTTTTGCATCACTATAGTCATGAAATATTTTACTCGTATCCAACACCAATCAACTTAGTTGAAATAACTCTCAGAGATGAAATACAATATAGACCAGGGAGCTAATGATACATAAATAAAGAATACTAACGTGCTCGGAACAAAATTCAAGTGAAAGAACAAGAGCTAAACGCACTACCGGAAAAATAGAACACTCGCAGAACAGTAACAGCGAAAACAAGAGCGTTCTATGCAATTAAAAAGGAGCGTGTATTTCTCGAAAATAAGTGTGCCGGGATCCAACATATGCTACAGCAAACAAACAAAAAACTATGCTAAAAAACAAAAATTAAGACGCTCCAAGAACAACACATAGCGTATGAAGCAATAAAAATATAGCGCATAGAGAGATGACTTGTTGCTTTGTTGATCAAGAGGGGATGCCTTGGGCATCCCAAGCTTTGACGCTTGTAACTCTTGAATATGTCTTGGGGTGCAGGGGCATCCCCAAGCTTGAGGTTTTGTCCATACTTCATCTCATCACATTATTATTCTTTCGCTACACTTGAAAACTTCCTTCATACAAAAACTTCACACAATTCTCCATTAGAAGCATTAGTACAATCAAAATAAACTAATCCACTTGTGTTCAGTACTAACATATATCAAACATGTATTAAAACATGAGCTACTGTAGCAATCTTTTAAAAAGCTCTTTGATCAAAAGAACTTAAAAAAGAAAGAGATTTAAGAGACAAATGCAATAGTGCAGAAATCTGTCAAAACAGAACAACATGTAAAGATCGATGTTTTTGAAAATCCTTTGTTGCTTATCTCTAAAGGTGGTCACCTAACGAAAGTTAGATAATAACCTGGGGCATATTCATAAAACATGACAGCTCAAAATTCTGCTCTGGATATTTTTACGAACTTTTATGGTAACAACACAGAATCTATTTTCTGGACAGCAACTTCCCCAAACATTACTTTCTTCTTATTAGAGGCTATTCTTGGTACAAAAATGAAATAAAAATGATAAGGAGAGGTCATTACAGTAGTAATAACTTCCGAGACTCAACAAAAATAATTTTTTTACTGTAAATAAAACATGGGTTGTCTCCCATAAGCGCTTTTCTTTAACGCCTTTCAGTTAGGCGCAGTAAAAATGCGAGCATCAAATATTATCAAGTGAATAAACATCAACATCATCATTTGTTCTAATAATAGAGTCATAAGATGAATTCTTTCTCTTTGTAGGAAAGTGTTCCGTACCTTTCTTGAGTGTGAATTAATATTGAATAATCTCATCTCTCATATCAATAGCAGCACCGACAGTTCTAAGAAACGGTCTTCCCAATATAATTGGACAAGAAGCATTGCATTCAATATCCAAAACAACAAAATCAACGGGGACCAGGTTATTTTTAACCATAATAAGAAAATTATCAACTTTCCCCAAAGGTTTCTTTGCAGCAATATCAACAAGATGAATATCCAAATAACATTTTTCTAACGGTGACAATTCAAGCATATCATAGATTTTTCTAGGCATAACAGAAATACTTGCACCAAGATCACATAAAGCATTGCAATCAAAGCCATCTATTTTCATCTTAATGATGGGCTCCCAGCCATCTTCTAACTTTTTAGGAATAGAGGCTTCGCGTTTTAATTTCTCCTCTTTCATTTGCATAAGAGCATTTGTAATGTGCTTTGTAAAGGCCATATTTATAGCACTAGCAATAGGACTTCTAGCAATCTTTTATAAGAATTTAATTACTTCAGAGATATTGCAATCATCAAAATCAAACTCATTATTATCAAAGGTAAAAGGACTCTTGTCTGCCATACTCCAAAAAAATTCAGCACACTTTCAGGAGCAGTTTCAGTGGTTCTGGGAAATTTTCTAGCTAGAAGGAGCGGGGACTTTTCCTACACCATTTACTTTATCATTAATAGTAGGAGAGTGGCTAGAATTTGAAACTTCATTATTACTGGTAGTGGTGATGGTATAAATTTTAGTCAAATTATTGTTTCTAGCAATTTCATCTTCTCTTTCCCACCTAGCATGCAATTCCGCCAACATCCTAACATTTTCATCAATTCTAACTTGAATGTCATTCAAAGTTTTACTTTCTTTAACATCATGAGGCAAAACTTTTAATTTAATAAAATCAACATCGTGATCAAGGCTATCAACTTCAGAAGCAAGAATATCAATTTTGCCAAGCTTTTCCTCAACGGTTTTATTGAAAGTAGTTTGTTTACTAATAAATTCCTTAAGCATGACTTCAAGATCAGAGGGTCCACTTTTATTATTGCTGTAGGAATTACCATAAGAGTTGCCATAATAATTACCATTATTAGAAGGATATGGCCTATAATTGTTGGTACCAAAATTAATCCTATAAGCATTGTTGTTGAAATTGTTGTTTTTAATGAAGTTCACATCAACATGCTCCTCTTGAGCAACCAAAGAAGCTAATGGAATATTATTTGGATCAACATGATCTTTACCATTAACAAGCATAGACATAATAGTATCAATCTTATCACTCAAGGAGGATGATTCTTTGACATAATTTACCTTCTTACCTTGTGGAGCTCTCTCGGCGTGCCATTCAGAATAATTTATCATCATATCATCAAGTAATTTAGTTGCAGCCCCAAAGTAATGGACATAAAGGTACCTCCAGCAGCTGAATCTAGGAGATTTCTTGAAGAAAAGTTTAGTCCTGCATAAAAAGTTTGGATGATCATCCAAGTAGTCAGTCCATGAGTGGGACAATTCTTTACCAAATGTTTCATTCTTTCCCAAGCTTGAGCAACATGTTCATTATCAAATTGTCTAAATTTCATTATATGTCGCTTCTCAAAGATATAATCTTAGCAGGAGGATAATATTTTCCAATAAAAGCATCTTTGCATTTAACCCAAGAATCAATACTATTTCTAAGCAAAGATAGCAACCAATCTTTAGCTCTATCTCTCAAAGAGAAAGGAAAACAATTCAGTTTTATAATGTCACCATCTATATCCTTATATTTTTGCATCTCACAAAGTTTAACAAAATTATTAAGGTGAGAAGCGGCATCTTCAGTACTAACACCAGAAAATTGCTCTTTCATAACAAGATTTAATAAAGCAGGTTTAATTCCATAGAAGGCTACTTCAGGAGCAGGTGGAGCAATAGGTGTACAAATAAATTCATCATTGTTGGTTCTAGTAAAGTCACACAACTTAGTATTTTCAACGGAACCCATTTTAGCAAAATTTAAACTAAGCAACAGAAATAACAACTATAATAGAAACTAATTTTTTTGTGTGTTTTTGATATAAAGAGAACTATAAAAGTAAACTGTTTTTTTGTGTTTTTAATATAAACGCAACTATAAAATTAAACTAATTTTTTTGTGTTTTTGATATAATGAAGCAACCAAGACAAAATAAAGTAAACTAAGCAAACTATAACAAAGTAAAAGAGATTGGAGATGAGAGACTCCCCTTGCAGAAATCGTCTTTCTCCTAGCAACGACGCCAGAAAAAGTCTTGGTAGTGCTTATCGTTACGCCGACTTCACACTGTTGGGGAACCCCAAGATGAAGGTGTGATGAGCACAGCAACCAGTTTTCCCTCAGTACGAAACCAAGGTTTAATCGACCAGTAGGAGAAAGGCGTGACTTCTGAAGGTGTTGATGGCTGACTAGTAGCAGGGCTCACTACCGGTATCAGCAACAACGTGGAACCGGCACACAACCAAAGTACTTTGCCCCAACTTACAGTGAGGTTGTCAATCTCACCGGTTTGCTGAACACAAAGGATTAGGCATATCGAATGGAAGGAGATGTTTGCAGAAAGTAAATAGAACATGATTGCAGTTGAGTTTATCAGTAAAGGAAGAAGGACCGGGGTCCACAGATCACTAGAGGTGTCTCTCCATAAAGAAATAGCATGTTGGGTGAACAAATTACAGCTGGGCAATTGACAGAATATCGATCAATACATGAAAAGATGATTACTATGAGATTTGATACGGGTACAACATAATACATAGACCGTAATCCAACTGTGTCTATGACTAATATTCCACCTTCAGGTTATTGTCTGAACCCCTTTCAGTATTAAGTTGCAAGCAACAGACTATCACATTAAGCAATGTGTATAAAGTAAACAATAGAATTACCCTAGGATAAAACATATTTGTTTTCTCCCTAGTAGCAACAACACATCTACAATCTTAGAAGTTATTAAGTCACTCTCCCAGAAAACTAGAGGCATGAACCTACTATGGAGCATAAATACCCCTCTTGGAGTCACGTGTCCACTTGGCCAGAGTTTCTACTAGCAACGGAGAGCATGCAAGATCACAAATAACATATGACATGAATATATAATCAATCTCAACATAGTATACAATATTCATCGGATCCCAGCAAACCAAACATATAGGATTACATAAAGATGATCTTGATCATGTAGGGCAGCTCACAAGATCGATACATGAAGCACAAAGTTGAGAAGACAACCATCTAGCTACTGCTATGGACCCATAGTCGAGGAATGAACTACTCACGCAACTTCGGAGGCGGGCATGGCGATGTAGATGCCTCCGGCGATGATTTCCCTCTCCGGCAGGGTGCCGGGAAGAGCTTTAGAACCCCCCGAGATGGGTTCTACGATGGCGGCCGTGACGGAAATTTTCGTGGATGGAGGCTCGGGTATCTAGCGTTTTTCTGAGAAGATGTATAAATAGGCGGAGGATTTAGGTCGGTGGGGCGCCTGGTGGGCCCATACCACCCCTAGGAGCGGGCCAGGTCTAGGTCGCGCCTAGGGTAGGTCTGGCCGACCTGCTGCGCCTCTTCGACCCCCCTTCGGACTTCGTCTTCTTTTCGGTAAAATATTGAGTTTGGCTTCCGAGAATATTTCCTGTACAACTTTTCTGAAATACAAAAATAGCAGAAAACAGAGAACTGGCACTGTGGCATCTTGTTAATAGGTTAATGCCGGAAATCATGTAAAAGTGCAACGAAGTGTAAACAAAATATATATGAGTTGGTGTAAAACAAGCATGGAGCATCAAAAATTATAGATACATTTGAGACGTATCAGTGTGCAAGCCAATTGATGTCATTAACCCAAGTGGCACAAATGATATCGATAGGGTAAGCAATTCTACTACTTTGTTGATCATATGTACGCACAGTTGTTGTTCCATATGGCTCATCTTTTCTCTTTTGTTTGCTTTGTAGAATTTCATGGCTCAAGGCTTGTTTAGAGATGTGGGAAAAAGAGCAAGAAAGGCAACAAGATTCTTTGCTAGCCATTCATGATGCATCATTGCTATGAAGTGCTAGGGAACGAAGAAAAGTGGAAGGCTCGTGGAAAATTGGATGCGGCAACCATGGCCGCCAATGCAACCGGTGATGCAACAATCATCGATGATGATGACTCAAGTGACGAAGGCAAGAAGAGAAGTTCCACTCCTCACTCGGTTACCAATGCAAGGAGGAATGTTCTTGGTAGGAAGGACACAAAAGATATGAAGGGAAAGAAGGACGGAGATGATGTTATAGAGATTGCTATGGATAGGATTGCAAATGAAAGGTTGCAAGCAAATAATAATTGGAAGGTGGCAAGAAACTTGGAGAAAGATGCTATGGAGGCTATGGAGGCTCGGAGAGCCGCTTTGGAGGAGAGGCTTGCCGCCAACGAGAAGAGGAAGTTGGCATTGGAGGAGAAGAAGCTCGCCAATGAGGAGCACCTACGCCTAGTGGAGGAAGAGATGAAGCTCTTCTTGATGGACATTTCCAACTTGAATGCAAGGAAAAAGGAGTACATCAACCTTGCTCGTGACGAAGTGTTGGCCAAAAGAATGTTGGTGGCCAACATGAACACACCCACGACCGGCATGTTTGGAGGAGGCATGGAAGGCATGGCCGGCATGGGAGTCATGGGAGGCATGGCCGACATGGGAGGACCAAGCTATGGAGGATACTTCGGAGGGAACATGGGAGCACCGGTGAGTGGTGTGTATGGAGCCATGGGAGCACCACCGGGAGGATTCGTGGCCTCTATGGATCCTTCTCCTCCTCCTTCAAGCCAAGGTGTCGATGAAGAAGAAGCAAAAGATGACAATGACTTGAAAAATACGGAAGTGTGAGATTCTCTCTTGTATTTGTGATATGCAAATTGTGTGTTGCACTTTGTGTCCATTTGAACTATAATATGTTGTGTGTGTTTGTTGAACTATGTCATGATATTTGAACTATGGTAGATCATTTGGTTGATGATTTATTTGAGTATTTGATCTTGCTGAATGAATAGTAGTGTGAGAATGTTGTTTTACGCCGGCGCTGCGCGATGTATTTTGGAGCGCCCGGCGGAGGAGCATTTTTTGCGCCCGCGCTGTAATCTAGCACCACCAGTGGAGGAAAACAGTGTGCAACGCGCGGTATACTTTTCCAGCGTGGGCTCAGCGAATTTTACAATGCCGAAATATGGCGCGCCTGTTGGAGATGCTCTTAGGATGAAGAAGGGAAAGTTGCCACGGGATCTAGTTCAGGTTGCAATTCGATCTCGTCCCCCTCTAGTAGTAGCCAGTCATGTATCTATTAAATCATGTCCTTTTACATGGAGGGGTGTTGGTAGCCCAGTATCAATTCAGGGAGTTTAACACGATCAATCGTTGATTGAGTTAGGGAGAAAACCCTATCCACCTTATGTGCCAAAAATAAAAGAGTAAGAAGCAAACCAGAACGTGGCTAGAACACCACAACAAAGTGAGAAGAGAGGAAGAAGAGGTGATTTCTGTCTAGATTTCTGAGTTCTGGTTGGTCTGCCTTCAAGTCGGTGCTTGGAGGCTCGAACGGTCTTGGATTGGCTCCAAACTCGGTGAGCTTGTTCCTTACTTTGAGTACTTCGATCTGGATAGCTGGATTGAAATCTGGGTCATTGGAGAATCAAATTTGAGAGGGTTTAAGTTCAGACTGCTGCAATTTTAGCACAAAACAATTTTGGGAGACGAACAGTTTGGGAAGGCAAACCATGTCCAATTGATCTGATTTTTGGTCAGTAGGTTGTGAAATCATATGTCTTCTTATCTAGCAAGTATGGTGTTGATTGGATCTACGATTTAAGATCAGTTTGCTAGTTAACGAAAGGGACAGAGTTTGTGGTATCTGCTTTGTTGTATCTTTCCTCTTACGGTTGTTGTTGCTGCTGATGTTGTTGTTGCTGGTGGGTAACGAGGTGAAATGTGTTGTAATCTCTAGATGTCCTAAAGAATACTATGTACCCAGGTTTGTTATAGTGAAGCTTGGGTGGACCCGTTGGTCCACACCTATGGTTTGTCCCTCCTCGCGTTGAGGAGCTTTTCCACGTAAATCTTTGTATCACTTGTGTATGTGATTGTTTCTTTTTCCCGATGCATATCTATTGGTTGAAGCTATCCTAAAAGTTTATTCATTTCACACATGCATAGTGGGGTTTTGCCCTAAAAAAATGGTGTCAGAGCTGAGGTTCAGTTTGTATTCCAGTTTCAGAGCAACATTTGTTTTGGGTTGAGTGCATTTTCTTATTTGAAAGATGGAAATGAATGCTAACAGAATGATATCATTGAATGGTACAAATTATGAAGTTTAGAAGAGCAATATGAAGTATTTGCTATACGTAAAGGAATACGGGAAGCCTAACAAAGTGGTATCAGAGCTAAGGTTCAGTTTGTATTCCAGTTTCAGAGGAGCGTTTTTTTTAAAGGAATACAGTAGGTAAAGCCCCTACAATGATTTTGTTTTTAAATAATAAGAAACCAAATTCGCGTTCCTAGGAACTTGAAGCTAGGTGGCTGGGTTAGACTCACTTGGGTTGTATTTTCTTATTTGAAAGATGGAAATGAATACTAACAAAATTATATCATTGAATGGTACAAATTATCAAGTTTAGAAGAGCAATATGAAGTATTTGCTATACGTAAAAGAATACGAGAAGTCGGTGCTCTTCACTGAGATGCCCAAGGACATAAAGTAAGATCAGTAGGACGTACTTTATCTACAAGCTAATGGGTTTATTATACAATGGGCGGATACAATGTTTTGAACAATCTCATTGTTGAGACACATGCACGCACCTTATGGTAGAAATTGGAGGAGTTGCATCCTCGAAAGAAGGTACCAACAAGATGTTCTTGATTAAGAAATTGATGTGTTTGAGGTACAAGGAGGGCACTCCAATTGTTAGTCACGTGAATGAATTTCAGGGCATAGTTAATCAGCTATCTTCAATGGGAATCACAATTGAAGATGAAGTGAGAGCCTTGACACTTGGGAGACCTTTAAGATCACTATATGCAATTCAACACCTAATGACGTTTATCACATGGAACCTTGTGAAGATCAAGGTACTAAATGAAGAGTCCAGAAAAATTGCTGATAAGGACAGTCCTTCCTCACACTCAAAGGTATTTGTGACTCAGTCACGGGGGAGAAGCAAGAGTACATGTCCGAATAAAGGTGAAGGAAGAAGTAGAAGTAAATCAAAGGGCAAGTACGATGATTTTGTGTGCCATCACTGCCATGAGAAGGGCAACTTCCCTTCTTGCAACGTGGTATGGACATTGAAATAACATTCAACTAGATTGGATAGCGTGATACAACATCGGCCACTAGATCAGCACTTCCCTTCTTGCATAGGATTTGTACTGTCAGGCTTCTCTAGTATATGTGTAATGAATTTCTTGTGCTACAGGTACGATTTCCACTTGTTGATTGCCAACATTATTACTAAGCATTCTCTATCGTAGATCTAGGGAAATTGATTCATTACCTTAGTCCATTTGTGGTCAAAACTCATCGGATAGCGTTGGAATCGAGGGAAAATGTACCTATGCAGATAGAGCCCACCATGGTGTAGCCCAAGGCTGGTCGCACCATGGGGCACACCTGACGCCTTGATGGGCTCCCCTTGTATTTCTTCTTAGCAACTTCTTGTATTTGCCCCCAAAAAAATTGTGTCACAAAAATTCTGGTCCATTTGGTGTTGGTAAGGTCCATGCTACTCAAAATAGGTAAAATAGAGGGTTTTAGCATTAGAAAAAAAATAAGAGGATTGTTGCAAATCCTCATAAATCAATGTAAAACATATAGGGCCTCACATATGATGAAAATATCATGTAATATCATAGAATAAACACCAAAGTATATGGATACATCTTACATGTATCAGATGCTTCCATTCAGACGTTCCTGTTACGAATGTATCCCTTAATGAACCCATTTATCCTTTTGAACGTCATTATGGTGTCCCGGAATAGTTTCAGAATCCAGATCATTAATCACAAGGGAAATATGAACCATCAGAGATACACCATAACGGCAAATAACGGGCATGAATTACATCTCGAGCTCACGTAGCATAGAAATGATCTCTTCCTTTAGCCTTTTGACACACTTCAAGGTGATGGACTTTCTCAAGATCGCGCTGAAAATGTTACACAAGTCAAGAAGTTTTTTCAAAATGTGATCGTCCATTACCCCTAAAAGTGCAGTGTCAACATCATGTTCTTTGTGAAACTCTTTCCTAATACCAAATTATATCAATTCTTGACTTGACTTTGGTTCATCTTTAATCTTCTTGGCATGTTCAACAATGTAGGAAGCAAACTCCCATGCACATATTTCGTGATATGCATGAGATGAATACAATGATGCTTATCGAGGTAAGGCCAGTACCCCAAGTCCTAGAAAACATACTTCCTTTTCCAGATAATTAACCGACAATCCGGGGCATTCCGCTTCTTTCCTGGCACATAGCAATCTACGCAATTTTTCAACATCTCAAAGATTTTGTGTCTAGTCCTCGTAGGTACGCTTACTGGCCTAGTCCTCTTCACCATCGAACATATCTGAATGACTTCTCCAATCGTCATCCTCCTTAAGCCGTCAAGCTTCAATGACCCATCTACATGGTTTTTTGAGAGCCAAAATCTGTAGCCACTTGAAAGTAGTATTATATAGACTTAACGCATCTGGACTTCGTATCCGAGATAGTCTTGCATATTCGTGATCAATGCAACTCCCATAGAAAAATAATCTCTTACATTGGCGTCCTATCGTGTTCACCTTTCTGTAGACCATAATATGACTAGCCCCCCCCCCCTTCACTAGCCCGACTGGGTGTTGTCCGGCTCTAGACCGGCTCAATGTTTAGTTCCCTAACCGTGTGAAAGTTCAACTTTTCCAGATCTAATAATACTCCCTCCAATCCACACCACAATTATTATGGGTCAGAGGGAATATAATTTTCATGATACTAAGGTCTTTCTCTGGGTGATGTTTAAAATTGCAATTATTATGGGTCGGAGGGAGTATAATTTTCATGATGCTAAGATCTTTCTCTGGGTGATGTTTAATCTGCATCAGGGACTCCTGGTAGCTCATAAGAAGCATCCCAATGCAGCAATCGGAGGTGGAGGTTTACCATGGACAACATCTTAGAGTACATATGAGACATCCGGATACAAACTTGGTAAAAAATTCTTCCAAAGGTTGTATGGTACTTCTGCTCATTCTCCGTCAATGATGGTATTTTCCAAACAAGAAGGAAGAAAAGCTCATGGGTTGACACAAGGATAGAGCCCAATGCGATAATGTGGCGTGCGAATATATCCTTCTGATGGTATTCAGTGGAAAGCACTTGATATAATTACCAAATTTCAGGTCGGATCCGAGCCACCTCAGGTTGAGTATGATTACGGATGCAATATATCCTTTTGACAACCAGATCCGCACACATAACACTTTCCCAACCTCTCTCCTAGTTCTGCATGAAGAGAAAGTACATACACATATGGTTATGCTAATTCAAGGACCAAAAAACCTAGAAAAGATATTCACTTGTATCTCCAGTCAACGGGATTAAGTTTGGAGTCTATCGGTGGGCATTAGGTCTAGCATGATAAGCGCATGTCTATGTCGACGTCTTCATGTGGATGTGGAAGGGATGAACTCACAGCATATTGGTATCCTCAAGTTCCTCCTACGCTTGACGATGCTTAACCAGATGCGATCATTTCAGGGAACTTGCAAGTTCTATGTCATCCATCTCTAGTTGACCAGAGTTGGGATTATCTCCCAGCCTCTTTTACGGTACAATTTACTAGTCGTATGGACTAATAGTATTTTGGATAATTTAAAAGGTAAGAAAATCATGACACGGATTTAGATTGGTTTGTTACCATATTTAATGCAATGGCACCTCATGGAAATTTGATATACCGGGATGCTACTTACCAAGCATGCATGTGACACCATTGAGTCCATTACAATTTTTTTCACAAGATTATAACAAACTCACATCTAGCACATGGACGAAAAATATGTGACCATTTTTTGGGTTCATGGTTTTTTCATGTTATGAGCCTCGGTTCAGAGAAACATGCACATGGAGTCTGCTATTTAGTTGGATTTTTCTTGCTAGTATGTTTTTCAGTATATACTCCAAGGTTGCAAATGAAATTAAGTACATCTGCTTTGAAAAAATTCAAGAAGATTTCATTTAAAATTTGGATAACGTCTATTCAAAGTAAGAGTAACGAAATCTGAAATGTTCCCCGTAATTACAAAAATATTACAAAAAAAGGCAATTTTGGTGGGTGCCAAAGTTTATCTCTATAAAAATAGTTTTCTTGGTCCTAAGAGCATACCAGCCACGGCCCCAATCTGGTGTGGCAGGAGCACCGAACATGAGTCGTTGCCGACGCCATGTCGCTTACCGACAGGCCGGCCAACTATATCATTGGAATAGAGTTGGTCAGTCTAATTTAATGTCGGCTAACTGGTGAGTGCAGATTGCACACCGTTGGGGAACCCCAAGAGGAAGGTATGATGAGCACAATATCAAGTTTTCCCTCAGTAAGAAACTAGGGTTTAATCAACCAGTAGGAGAAAGACGTGACTTCTGAAGGTGTTGCATGGATCCCCCATGTGTGGTTTTGGTAATTAATGGCAATCCCTATGGACTAATGTTTGCATTGAGTTATATTTGTAGGAGTTGTCCATAGGCAATGTTTGAACCATATGTTGGCTTCAAGGTTGCAATAAGAAGAAATTGATGAAGGATATCAAGTGTCAAGTATGTCTTGAAGATGAAGATGAAGTGAGCCCTCAAGTTACTTCAAGACATCAACATGATGAAGAATGAAGAAATGAAGTGAAAGTTCAAGATGAGCCAACTCGAAGAGATCATATACTTGAAGCTTTCCATCCATATGGTGTTCATGGATATGTGAAGATGCGCCGAAGAAGAATCTCTCCCATAGTGGAGTATGGGGGAGCAATTCGCATGTCTTCATCAAGCAAGCACAATCAAGAAAGGCGTTCCATCTTATTGCGGTCAAGACCGTCATCATCAAGCTCAAGTGGAATGCGCAAGGTTAAGGTTTGCTCTTGATAGGGTTTCTTTCTCACCGGTCTCATGGTATAGTTGGAGACCGGTTTACAGTTTAGTCGCCGTACTATCAAGAGGGCTCTCGAGTGAGTAACTCGATCGTATCCTTCGGAGAGCCCAAACCTTTGCATACTTGCATCATATTTCTTGGTTGTTTTTTGGATCTTATCCATGTGATGTTTTAGATATTGTGCTTATTCACATGACAAGCTCTAGTTGATCGAGAATGGTTTTTGCACGGGAAACTTGTTGCATTTTCGAGGTTGGAGGTTTTACCGGCATGTCTTTTTTAGATAGGTCAAACCTTTTATCATTTATTTCTATCCTCCATTGTTGGACTATGATTGTTCCCTGCATGATCTTGTAGAGCTTGTTCCTAGCTTTAAAACAAGCCCAAGATCATCAAAATCGGAGTCCGGATGCTAAAGTTATGCCCGTTTCAGTTTGATGTTTCTGCCAGTTATCAGGGGGGCGGATATTCCGGCCCAAGTTTGGGGGGGATAATCCCCCCCCCCCCCCCCGCTGAAAATCCGGCCTCTGGGAAAATCCGCCCCCCCATCCAGGGGCATGTTTTTTCTGGTCCTTTGCCGTTTTTCGGGGGCCGGATATTTGCAAATATCCGGCCCCGGATAATCTGGCCTGAGCATACCCGTCATATTTCGATGGGAGTGGGTATTTAAGCCCCCTTCTTCCTCCTTGGGCTGTCATCTCTTCCCCCAATTTTCTCTCCACCATTGTTGACCTTGAGAGCTTGCCATATCCATCTACTCCTCCTATGCTTCTTGAATCTTTTTGAGGGAAAAGGAAGAGGAGATCTAGATCTACATTTCTACCAATCAAATCCCTCTCTTTGTGAGGGGAATCCACTAGATCTAGATCTTGGAGAAATTTGGTGTTCCTCCTCTTATTTGTTCTTCCTCTCTTATTCCACCAATAGCTTTTGCAGCTTTGTTGGAATTTTAGAGAGAAGGACTTGAGCATCTTTGTGGTGTTCTTGCCATTGCATTTGGTGCATCGGTTTGACTTCTCCGCGGTGATACGTGGAGGTGAAAGTTCGTGAGATATTCTCTTCGGGAGCTTGTTCCCGGAGCTTGTTCCTCTTGGGTCTTTGGACCCTAGACGGCTTAGTGGTCTTTGTGGTGTTCTTGGGGGCTCTAATTAAGTTGTGGCGATTCTTCAAGGGCAAGGCCTTTGTGGCGTCTTTGTGGTGTTCTTGGGGACTCCAATTAAGTTGTGGAGATTCTTCAAGGGCAAGGCCTTTGTGGCAATTTTTTGGGAGCCTCCAATTAAGTTGTGGAGATAGCCCCAAGCTTTGTGCGGGTTCGGTGACCTCCCTAAGGTTCCATAGTGGATCGAGGACATCCCTTTTGGTGGGAATTCTCGAGGAGAATACGGTGGCCCTCGTGCATTTGGAGTGACTTGTCCTCCACACCGCTCCAACGAAGAGTAGCACTCGAAAGAGTGTGAACTTCGGGATATATCATTGTCTCCGCGTCACTTCGGTTATTCCTATACCCGAGCTCTTTACTTATGCACTTTATTTTGTGATATCCATTGTTCTTGAAGTTATATATCTTGCTATCACCTAGTTGCTTATATTGCTTAGCATAAGTTGTTGGTGCACATAGGTGAACCATAGTATATAGGCTTTGGGCTTGACAAAGTAAATGCTAGTTTTATTCCGCATTTGTTAAGCCCGTCTCGTAAAAGTTTTAAATCGCCTATTCACCCCCCCTCTAGGCGACATCTGTGTCCTTTCAATTGGTATCAGAGAAAGGTCTCTCATTCTTAGGCTTCACCTCCTTGAGAGTAAAGATTTCGGTTAGGGGATTAGCACACAATAACTTGTTTATATTTGATGGCACAAATTATGATCTATGGAAAATTTATGTGCTTAATATTTTGCGGGGTATTTCCCCGGACATGGAGCGATTTCTTGACATGGGGTTTTTTTTCTCCTAAGGATCCTCAAAATTTATCTCTTGAGGAGAAGAAAAACTCTTGCCTCGATGCTCTTCCTTCTCATGTGTTTTCCATTGTTGTGAGCAATGTAGTTACTTCTTCAATCATGCCTTTTGGGAGCTCTCATGAATTATGGACAAAGCTTCAAGATAAATATGATGTGTCCAATATTATTGAGGATGATTGTATTGCTTCCACTTCCGGCTGTGATGAGTTCTCATCTTCATCCACTTCACCAATGTGTGATAAGACACAAGGTAATGATATGGTGAGTGGTGATGGAAATTGCAATGTTGGTATTAATCTTACTATTGATGATCCTTCATCTATATCTCATTGCAATGGTTCATCTTCGGACTTAAACACCTCTAGCACTATAAATGAAATACATGCTTGTGTTGGTAGTCCTTGCATATCATGTGTAAATTGCTTGAACGGATCTCATGATGATATGCTTGCTTTTTCTTGTGGCCGTGATAAAAATGCTTCTATTTCCTCTAGTTGTTGTGTGACTAACAATGTAGAGGAACCCGAAGATTCTTTTGGTCAAGGCAACATCTTGTATGGAGCCTCAAGAAACTCCTCATCTTTATCTCACGGTTCTCATATATGCCTTATGGCCAAGGGTTCCACGGTATCTCCTACCATGGAATCTAATATTTCTCGTGGTGATAAGGATGAGGATGAGTATGAAGAAGAGGATTGGGTTGTATCTCTACGCGATAATGGTAAGAGTGCATTCAAAGTTCTTTGCAAAGATAAAACTGCTAGCTCTCACTTCTTTGAAATCTTGACTACCGCTATTGAGAACCAAAAACTTATTTGGATGCATGAGAACACCATTGATAAAATGGGTGCTCTTGAATGAGAGTATGCCAATGATGTAGCATCCCTAAAGAATGATCTTGAAGAAGAATAAGAGACCATAGCCTCTCTTGAGGAGCAACTTGAAACCCTTGAGGTGTCTCAAAATGGAATATTTTCTAAACTCACTAAGGAAAGAGACCATGCTAAAGATAAATTAAAAATGCTTAAAAATGAAAAGTCCAAAGTTGGTGTTGGTCATGATAAACTTGTTAAGGATCTAGATGATCTAGACAAGGCCCACAAGTCTTTGGAGAGTGAACACTCTATCCTAACCAAGTCACATGAGCAACTACAAGCTTCATATTTAAAAGAGCATGCTATGTTACCCTCTCTTCGTGATATGTTTTGTGATGATGCTTGTGCTACTAAATCTACTTCTTGTGAAGCATCTATCTTGAAGGAGAATGTTGAGCTAAGGGCTCAACTTGAATTGCTAACTAGCAATTATGGGAAATTTGAAGAAAATCATGGAAAGCTTTCTAGCTCCCATGAGGATCTTCTAGCTTCTCATGATAGGCTAAAGTTAGCTCATGAGGCTATCATATCAAAGGCAACACCTTGTGAGCCTCATGTGGATACTAGCACTACTACTCAAAATGCTATATTGCCATGTGTTAGTTGATGTCTACGGGTGCTTCTATTCTTGTAGACAGTGTTGGGCCTCCAAGAGCAGAGGTTTGTAGAACAGCAGCAAGTTTCCCTTAAGTGGATCACCCAAGGTTTATCGAACTCAGGGAGGAAGAGGTCAAAGATATCCCTCTCATGCAACCCTGCAATCACAAAGCAAGAAGTCTCTTGTGTCCCCAACACACCTAATAGGTGCACTAGTTCGGCGAAGAGATAGTGAAATACAAGTGGTATGAATATATATGAGCAGTAGTAACGGCGCCAGAAAAGTGCTTGCTGGCGTGTGGTTGATTGTGGTAATATTGCAGGAAGTACAGATGCAGTAAAACAGTAAACAAGCAGCGGTAGCGATATTTAGGAACAAGGCCTAGGGATCATACTTTCACTAGTGGACACTCTCAACATTGATCACATAACAGAATAAATAGATAGATGCTAAACTCTACACTCTCTTGTTGGATGATGAACACCACTAAGCGTGTAGGATTACACGAACCCTCAATGCCGGAGTTAACAAGCTCCACAATATTCAATGTTCATATTTAAATAACCTTAGAGTGCATAACAGATCAACATAACCAAACCAAGTACTAACATAGCATGCACACTGTCACCTTCACACTACGAAATGAGGAATAGATCACGTCAATACTATCATAGCAATAGTTAACTTCATAATCTACAAGAGATCACAATCATAGCCTACGCCAAGTACTACACGATGCACACACTGTCACCATTACACCGTGCAGGAGGAATAAACTACTTTAATAACATCACTAGAGTAGCACACGGATATATTGTGATACAAAACACATTGCAATCATAAAGAGATATAAATAAGCACTTCACTATGCCATTCATAACGATGAATAAGTATTCGTGAAATATAGCCTAAGAGACCCACACGGTGCACACACTGTCACCTTTACACACGTGGGACAAGGAGTCTCCGGAGATCACATAAGTAAAATCCACTTGACTAGCATAATGACATCTAGATTACAAGCATCATCATATGAATCTCAATCATGTAAGGCAGCTCATGAGATTATTGTATTGAAGTACATAGGAGAGAGATGAACCATATAGCTACCGGTACAGCCCCGAGCCTCGATGGAGAACTACTCCCTCCTCATGGGAGACAGCAGCGTTGATGAAGATGGCGGTGGTGTTGATGGAGAAGCCTTCCCGGGGCACTTCCCCGTCCCGGTGGCGTGCCGGAACAGAGACTCCTGTCCCCCAGATCTTGGCTTCGTGATGGCGGCGGCTCTGGAAGGTTTCTCGTACCGTGGCTTTTTTCGTATCGTGTTTTAGGTCAGGGACCTTTATATAGGCGAAGAGGCGGCGTCAGAAGGTCGACGAGGCGGTGACACACGAGGGGGGTGCGCCCCCCCTAGGCCGCGTCGCCCTGTCATCTGGGGGCCCAGTGGCCCCCCTCTGGCGACTCTCGGGTGTTCTGGAAGCTTCGTGGAAAAATAGGATGCTGGGCCTTGATTTCGTCCGATTCCGAGAATATTTCCTTACTAGGATTTCTGGAACCAAAAACAGAAGAAAACAGGAACTGGCCCTTAGGCATCTCGTCAATAGGTTAGTTCCGGAAAACGCATAAATATGACATAAAGTATGCATAAAACATGTAGATATCATCAATAATGTGGCATGGAACATAAGAAATTATCGATACGTCGGAGACGTATCATTAGTCCTAGTAATTCATCCACTCATAGTATTGCTAAATCTTGTGATGAATTATCTTCCTTGCCTTGTTTCTCTAACAATGAAGGTTCTACTTCCTCTAGTACTTTTGTTGTTACTAAACATGTAGAGGAAATCGAAGAGCTCAAGGCCCAAGTCACTTCTTTGAAGAATGACTTGGTAAAGAGTCATGAAGGAAAATGCAAACTTGACAAGATGTTGAGTGTGCAACGATCCCCCAATGACAAGAGTGGACTTGGATTCAACTCCAACAACAATAACAAGTCCAAGAACAACAAGATTAAGAAGGGCCAATTACAAGTCAAAGACCCGGCCAAGATTGTTTGCTTCAAGTGTAAAATTGAGGGGCATCATGTTAGATCTTTCCCTTTGAAGAAGAAGCAAAAAAGGGAAGAGGCCTCAAGCTCAAACTCATATTCAACCTCAAGTTGAAGAAATGCCACTTCCCAAGAAGAATCAAGCCAATGCTCCCATTGTGGAGAAATCTAGTGAGAAGAAGGAGAAGAAAAGAACTTGCTACATATGCCGCGAGAAGGGCCACATCTCCTCCTTTTGCACTATTGGTACATCATCCAACTCTATCACCATTGATGATGTTTATTCTCTTCGTAAGGATGAGGGTGGCAATGTGTTTGCCAAATATGTTGGTGCTCAAAGTGGTGTCAAGAAAAGAACCATTTGGGTTGCCAAGCCTATTGTGACTAACCTCTTAGGACCCAACTTAGTTGGGGACCAACAATCGAAAACTTGATCAATAGGTGCTTGTTGGAGGGCATTGGAGACTTGGCTACATCATGAAGAATTAAGGGATCTTCATCATTTATATTATCTCAAGCCAAGTCTTTGGGTTATCTTGCTTCTATCATATATTCAATGTTCCTCCTTGCGGTAACATGTGCTCAACTCATTTATATTGAAAGTTACTCACCCCTTTGCATGTGTTAGTTTTGTTCCTATCATGTGTTTGTATATGTTGTGCTTCCTACTTGCTTTTCATGAGAAATCAAGTCTATGCATGTTGGGTTGCACACCATGTATTTGTGTTTGTGTTGGAGCCTCTTTGCATCTTGTTGTATCTTATATGGCTCTTATGAGCGATTAATGGACTATCCCATTTTGGGGGAGTGATATTCCTTTGGGAATTTCATAATCCTAACAATGTGTGTACATGAGGAATATCACTTAGAATTGATATTGCAAGATTATCTAGTCTCTATGTGGTATGTCATCTTCATGAGAAATTCAAATTCTAATGTCCATTAATATCTCTAGTTGGATCTTATTTGCCTCTTGTGAAAATAAATTCCTTATCACATTATGGGGGAGTAATAAGCTTTGTGCATATTGCAATCCTAGAAAATGTGAACATTTGAGGTTGTGTCACATAGAATTGATATCGTAAATTATCTCTCTCCTATGTGGCATATTTGCTCAAACAAGTTCCAATTTGTTTAAACGGCTTCATTGCTAATATCTTTGTGGATCTTATTTGTGAAAGTTTTTCTTGGCATGGTTTTTCACAACATGTCCCTCAATACATTTTTGGAAAACCATGTGCTTCAAGTCATAGTATTAATTGCTTTGCATGATGGTATGAATACTATTAATTGCTTTGCATGTTGGTATGAATACTATTAATTGCTTTGCATGTTGGTATGACTAATTGAAGCTATCAAGAAACTCTCTTTGCATGATGGTTAAATCTTATATTTTACCATATGCTTTATTTGTTGTAAATATGATCTTTCGTATACTTACAAACTACCACCGGGAAATATTTCCTAATACCTCTTGTCCTAGGACAATTGGCAATCTATTATGAGGTAAATATTTATTGGTCATATTTACATTGGCTCTTGTGTTTAATTTCCTTATTGAATGCCATGAATTTGTTTTGCCTTAACTCCCTTGTGTCTTCCTTGCATCTTATGGATCTAATTTGTCTATTCAAACTTTCTTAGCATTTTAGTAGGTATAGGTAGCGTGATGATCCTAGTTTTGTGCATTTTGTATTCATATGAAAAATCCTAGATAATGCACTAATCTTGGGGGAGCTCTCCTATATTTGTTATAATGCTTAACATCTCTTGATCATTATCAAAAATTTGGTTTTGGGAGACATAAACTTTCTTTTTGGTACTTTGTGCCATCATAGAAAGTGTCGAGGGTTTGGTTTATTGTTGGATCCTTGCTTTCTTGGGAGTTGGTTATCTCATTCCTTTGTGTTTAGGTTTGATTAGCTTCTTATAATGAGATAAGTCTTTGGAGTCAATATTGTGTTGATTTGATTCTTTGATATAGTTTGGGCAACCATTGTCTGTTGATTTATTTGGTGTTTTGTCCAAATTGTATCTTCCTTTGGTTCTTAAAAGTATTGTGCATGCATATTTAATATATGTATATCTTATGGCATGTGTTACTTTCCTTGATCCAATATATAGGGTAAACTCCATTGAATCCTAATTTGGCTAAGATGTGCATGAAATTCAATTTCATATCTATATGCACATAGTTTTGTGGAGTTTGTCCTATATGTTGTAGTGTGTCTAACTACTTCGGACCCAATTAGTTTGGGGACCATTTTGTACTTATCTTTGTGTTAGGTACAATGGATATGTATTGGATGCTTGTCTCACTCTTGGGAAGAAGTGGTGACTCAATGGTAACTTGAGGCAAGCTAGGATGGTCAACGAACACATATCTACTACTACATCTGGGCATGGGAAGCCCGGCCCGGACGGCCCGGCCCGAAAATCCCGGGCCGAGCCGGGTCGGGCTCGCACTTCGGGCCGGGTTTGGGCATGAAATCTGAGCCCGAACATCGGGCCGGGCCGGGTTCGGGCCTTCATTTTTGTGCATTTTAGCCTGGTTGGGCCGGGCTTTTTGCTCGTTCGGGCCGGGTTTGGGCTTAATTTACAGGCCCGACAATCGGGCCGGGCCGGGCTCGGGCCTGACTCTTTACCCGCGGGCTTTTTTAAGCCCGGCCCGAAACCCGGCCCGGTCCGAACTTTGCCCTGGTGTATCTACTACATCCACACCAATGCTATCTCGGTTACAAGTATCTTCTCATGCATATTTTTCTAGCATCCAACCATGTGGTTGCATCTTGGCATGAATCTCTTGATTTGCAAATATTATGCTTCTTGCAAAGATTTTAATGAAACCTCTTTATTGAAAATGTGAGTAACTTGAGACGAGCACATATGTTGGGAAGCATATAAAATCATGCTCATGATTCATCTATCCCTACTATGCCTATCTAGCAATTTTATTGCATATCAATTCCTCAAGCCTCTCACATGGGCAATATCGATGATAGTGCAAATTTAGTTATTTATTTTGGTATCCTCGTTTGTGATACTTGTTGCCTTTCTCAAATCATCCCAACTATCTTCTATCCCTTGTTGATATTTGTGATGTATTTTAGATGTTTGTGGTTGAAGTTCATGAATGTACAATAAGATAAAATTGAGCCTTTGGCCATGCTATTAAGCAAAAATTCTTATTGTTATATTGCATGACTTCGTCTTGGATATCATGCTATATTTATTGTATATCTATTTTGTGTGTGCATGTTTCTTTGTGGATAAACACCTGTGTGATATTGCCCACTTATAGAAACTTATACACATAAGAGATGATACATCTCCATTTTATATCTTATTTGTTTGTTGTGTGTTGATTGGTCATGCTAAGCAATATAATACATTGAAAACTATGATGATGCTTCTTGCTCATCCTTGTAATAGTCTTATAACATGCTTTGTCATGCCTTTCACATATCCTCTTGGTTGATCCCTTTATTATGGTCCCTCTTACTTGTTGCTCACCTATTTTATCGTTGCAAGTTGATACGCCTCAAACGTATCTATAATTTCTTATGTTCCATGCTAGTTTTATGACAAAACTCACATGTTTTACATACACTTTATATCATTTTGATGCATTCCGGCACTAACCTATTAACAAGATGCTGATGACCCACAAGTATAGGGGATCGCAACAGTCTTCGAGGGAAGTAAAACCCAATTTATTGATTCGACACAAGGGGAGTCAAAGAATATTTGTAAGCCTTAACAACGGAGTTGTCAATTCAGTTGCACACGGAAACGAGACTTGCTCGCAAGAGTTTATCGGTAGTAACCGTTTTATAGCGATAGCGATAGTGAAATATCGAGCGAGCGATGTAACAAAGACGAAGTAGTGATTATAGTAAACAGCGAGGATTAAAATACGGTAGGCACGGGGATGGACGAACGGGCGTTGCATGGATGAGAGAAACTCATGTAACAATCAAGGTAGGGCATTTGCGGATAGTAATAAAACGGTATCCAAGTACTAATCAATCAATAGGCATGTGTTCCATATTTAGTCGTACGTGCTCGCAATGAGAAACTTGCACAACATCTTTTGTCCTACCAGCCGGTGGCAGCCGGGCCTCTAGGGAATCTATTGGAAATTAAGGTACTCCTTTTAATAGAGCACCGAAGCAAAGCATTAACACTCCGTGAACACATGTGATCCTCATATCACCGCCTTCCCCTTCGGTTGTCCCAGTTTCTGTCACTTTGGGGCCTCGGGTTCCGGACAGCAATATGTGTATACAACTTGCAGGTAAGATCATAAAGCAATGAATATCATCATGAATTGATAACATGTTCAGATCTGAGATCATGGCACTCGGGCCCTAGTGAGAAGCATTAAGCATAACAAGTTGCAACAATATCATAAAAGTACCAATTACGGACAATAGGCACTATGCCCTAACAATCTTATGCTATTACATGACCAATCTCATTCAATCCCTACCATCCCCTTCAGCCTACAGCGGGGGAATTACTCACACATGGATGGGGGAAACATGGCTGGTCGATGGAGAGGCGTCGGTGGTGATGACGGCGATGATCTCCTCCAATTCCCCGTCCCGGCGGAGTGCCAGAACGGAGTTTCTGGTCCCGAGACGGAGTTTCGCGATGGCGGCGGTGTTCTGGATGTCTTCTGGCGATTTCGTCTAAACCCCCCTGCATTTTTAGGTTGAAGACGTTAAGTAGTCCAGAGGGGGGCATCGGAGGCTGGCCGAGGCGGCCACACCATAAGGCGGCGCCGGCGCGTCCCCCTCTCGGCCGCGCCGGCCTATGGCCTGGAGGCCGTGGGCCTCCCCCTGGCCTGCCCTTCTGGCTCCGTGAATCTTCTGGGAAAATAGGCCCTTCGACATTAATTCCGGGGATTTTCCTGAAAGTTGAGTTTCTGCACAAAAACGAGACACTAGGGCAATGCTGCTGAAAACAGCGCTAGTCCGTGTTAGTTGTATCCAAAATACACAAATTAGAGGCAAAACAATAGCAAAAGTGTTCGGGAAAGTAGATACATTTTGGACGTATCAGATGCCGAAGCGCCAGTTCCTGTTTTCTGCTGTTTTTGGTTTCAGAAATCTTACACAAGAAATATTCTCGGAATTGGACGAAACAAAAGCCCCCGGTCTTATTTTCCACGGAGCTTTCCAGAACACCGAAGGAGATACGGAGAGGGGCCAAGGCGGCCCCACACCACAAGGCGGCGCGGCCTGGAGGGGGGGCGCGCCGGCCTGTGGGGTGGGCCCCTCTGCCCCTTCGCCTATTTATTCTCTACGTCGCGAAAACCCTAGTACCGAGAGCCACGATACGAGAAAAGTTCCAGAGACGCCGTCGCCGCTAATCCCATCTCGGGGGATTCAGGAGATCGCCTCCGGCACCCTGCCGGAGAGGGGAATCATCACCGGAGGACTCTACATCATCATGCCCGCCTCCGGATTGATGCGTGAGTAGTTCATCCTTGGACTATGGGTCCATAGCAGTAGCTAGATGGTTGTCTTCTCCTCTTGTGCTATCATGTTTAGATCTTGTGAGCTGCCTATCATGATCAAGATCGTCTATTTGTAATGCTACATGTTGTGTTTGTTGGGATCCGATGAATATGGAATACTATGTCAAGTTGATTATTGATCTATCATATATGTGTTGTTTATGATCTTGCATGCTTTCTGTTGCTAGTAGAGGCTGCGGCCAAGTTGATACTTGTGACTCCAAGAGGGAGTATTTATGCTCGATAGTGGGTTCATGCCTCCATTGAATGCGGGACGAGTGACGGAAAGTTCTATGGTTATGGATGTGATGTTGCCACTAGGGATAAAACATCGATGCTTTGTCTAAGGATATTTGTGTTGATTAAATTACGCACCATACTTAATGCAATTGTACTGTTGTTTGCAACTTAATATCTGGAAGGGTGCGGATGCTAACCCGAAGGTGGACTTTTTAGGCATAGATGCATGCTTTGGATAGCGGTCTATGTTCTTTGTCGTAATGCCCTAAGTAAATCTCATAGTAGTCATCATGATATGTATGTGCATTGTTATGCCCTCTCTATTTGTCAATTGCCCAACTGTAATTTGTTCACCCAATATGCTATTTATCTTATTGGAGAGACACCACTAGTGAACTGTGGACCCCGGTCCATTCTTTTACATCTGAAATACAATCAACTGCAATCTCTGTTCTCTGTTGTTCTTCACAAGCAAACATCATTCTCCACACCATACATTTAATCCTTTGTTTTCAGCAAGCCGGTGAGATTGACAACCTCATTGTTAAGTTGGGGCAAAGTATTTTGATTGTGTTGTGCAGGTTCCACGTTGGCGCCGGAATCCCTGGTGTTGCGCCGCACTACACACCTTCACCAACAACCTTCACGTGGCCTTCATCTCCTACTGGTTCGATAAACCTTGGTTTCTTACCGAGGGAAACTTCTTGCTTCGTACGCATCACACCTTCCTCTTGGGGTTCCCAACGGGCGTGTGCTTCACGCGTCATCAAGCTAATTTCTGGCGCCGTTGCCGGGGAGATCAAGACACGCTGCATGGGGAGTCTCTCACATCCAATCTCTTTACTTTGTTTATTGTCTTGCTTTACTTTATTTTATTTTATGTTTTGTTTGCTTTCTCTATATCAAAAACAAAAAATTAGTTACTTGCATTTTCTTTATTTTGTTTCATCATGCTTCCCCCTAAGTTCACTTTGAAAGATATACCGGTAGGGCGTGGGTCTATCATTGGAAGAGATAATATAGAAGAATTTTTCACTCATGTTAGTACGGTTAAAGATTTTGAAGATAGATCTTTGGTAGAACTTGCTCCTACTTATGAAATTGCTCGTTGCCTCTTTAGTGCACATGTTGGAAGCTAGATTTTTTAATCTTAATCCTATAATGCAACATATGTTTCTTACACTTTCTGATATGGAAGAAGGAGAGAAGAAAGATTTTGTTTTAGAAACCCTTCTTAAAGAATTTGGTGATGTAGCTAAAGAAGCTAGAAAAGTCTTTATTCAACATAAGATGCTTTGCTTTTGTACTAATTTTGCAAGTACCCTTGAAAAGATGGAAAAATATAGGCTAAAGTACACTAATAAAACCAATTGTGAGGGGGAGATTAAAGTACCAATACCTCTTAAGCTCATAGGAATGCATGAGGCACTAGAAAATAATTTTGATTGGATTGTTCCTGAAAATTTATTTGAGGAGGATAGTAAGCCTAAAAGTAATGAAAGAGGAGCCTCTGAAACTTACATAGACAAGATACAATGCATTGTTGAGAAAACTCCCAACTCTAATGTTGATGCTTCATCTCTTGATAATGCTTGAGTTACACTTTCTGCGCCTAGCTGAAAGGCGTTAAAGAAAAGCGCTTATGGGAGACAACCCATCATTTTATTTCTGCAATTTTTGTTTTATATTTGTGTCTTGGAAGTTGTTACTACTGTAGCAACCTCTCCTTATCTTTACTTTATTGCATTGTTGTGCCAAGTAAAGTCTTTGATAGTAAGGTTGATACTAGATTTGGATTTATGCGCAGAAACAGATTTCTAGCTGTCACGAATTTGAGTAGATCTTTCTGTAGGTAACACAGAAAAATCTGCGAAAAATCATGAGTAATCCTCAGATATGTGCGCAACTTTCATTCAATTTGAGCTTCTTCATATGAGCATGTTAAGTGCCTCTAAAAAATTATTCTTTACGGACTGTTCTGTTTTAACAGATTCTGCCTTTTATTTCACATTGCCTCTTTTACTGTGTTGGATGGATTTCTTTGTTCCATCAACTTTCAGTAGCTTTGGGTAATGTCCAGAAGTGTTAGGAATGATTGTGTCCTCTCTGAACATGTGAATTTTTGATTATGCATTAACCCTCTAATGAGTTTGTTTTTAGTTTGGTGTGGAGGAAAGTTTCAAGGATCAAGAGAGGAGGATGATACAATATGATCAAGAAGAGTGAAGAGTCTAAGCTTGGGGATGCCCCCGTGGTTCATCCCTGCATATTTCAAGAAGACTCAAGCATCTAAGCTTGGGGATGCCCAAGGCATCCCCTTCTTCATCGACAACTTATCAGGTCACCTCTAGTGAAACTATATTTTTATTCCGTCACATCTTATGTGCTTTACTTGGAGCGTCTGTATGCTTTTATTTTTGTTTTTGTTTGAATAAATTCGGATCCTAGCATTCTTTGTGTGGGAGAAAGACACACTCCGCTGTTTCATATGAACACTGGTGTTCTTAGCTTTACTTTTAATGTTCATGGCGAAGGTTGAAAACTGCTTCGTTCATTGCTATTTGGTTGCAAACAGAAAATGCTCCATGTGGTAATTGGTATATTGTCTTAAATAATTTGATACTTGGCAATTGTTTTGAGCTCTCAAATAGATCATGTTTAAGCTCTTGCATCATGTAGTGTTGAACCTATTAGTGGAGAATGATACGTCCCAAACGTATCTATAATTTCTTATGTTCCATGCTACTTTTATGATGATACTCACATGTTTTATACACATTATAAGTCATATTTATGCATTTTCCGGCACTAACCTATTGACGAGATGCCGAAGAGCCGATTCTTTGTTTTCTGCTGTTTTTGGTTTCAGAAATCCTAGTAAGGAAATATTCTCGGAATTGGACGAAATCAACGCCCAGGGGCCTATTTTTCCACGAAGCTTCCAGAAGTCTGAAGAGGAAACGAAGTGGGGCCACGAGGTGGCGACACACTAGGGCGGCGCGGCCTGGGCCCTGGCCACGCGGCCCTGTTGTGTGGGGCCCCCGTGCCGCCTCCTGACCTGCCCTTCCGCCTACTTAAAGTCTTCGTCGCGAAACCCCCAGTACCGAGAGCCACGATACGGAAAACCTTCCGGAGACGCCGCCGCCGCCAATCCCATCTCGGGGGATTCAGGAGATCGCCTCCGGCACCCTGCCGGAGAGGGGAATCATCTCCCGGAGGTCTCTTCATCGCCATGATCGCCTCCGGATCGATGTGTGAGTAGTCCAGCCCTGGACTATGGGTCCATAGCAGTAGCTAGATGGTTGTCTTCTCCTCATTGTGCTATCATGTTAGATCTTGCGAGCTGCCTATCATGATCCAGATCATCTATTTGTAATCCTTCATGTTGTGTTTGTTGGGATCCGATGAATATTGAATACTATGTCAAGTTGATTATCAATCTATCATATATGTTATTTATGTTCTTGCATGCTCTCCGTTGCTAGTAGAGGCTCGGCCAAGTTGATACTTGTGACTCCAAGAGGGGGTATTTATGCTCGATAGTGGGTTCATGCCTCCATTAAATGCGGGATAGTGACGAAAAGTTCTAAGGTTGTGGATGTCTTGTTGCCACTAGGGATAAAACATCGATGCTTTGTCTAAGGATATTTTTGTTGATTACATTACGCACCATACTTAATGCAATTGTCACGTTGTTTACAACTTAATAGTGAAGGGGTTCGGATGATAACTCTGAAGGTGGACTTTTTAGGCATAGATGCATGCTCGGATAGCGGTCTATGTACTTTGTCGTAATGCCCTCGATTAAATCTCATAGTACTCATCATGATATATGTATGTGCATTGTTATGCCTTCTTTATTTGTCAATTGCCCAAGCTGTAATTTGTTCACCCAACATCTGCTTATCTTATGGGAGAGACACCACTAGTGATCTGTGGACCCCGGTCCTATTCTTTACATCTGAAATACAATCTACTGCAATTGTTCTTTACTGTTCTTCGCAAACAATCATCATCATCCACACAATACGTTTAATCCTTTGTTACAGCAAGCCGGTGAGATTGACAACCTCACTGTTACGTTGGGGTAAAGTTCTGTGATTGTGTTGTGCAGGTTCCACGTTGGCGCCGGAATCCCTGGTGTTGCGCCGCACTACACTCCGCCACCATCAACCTTCAACGTGCTTCTTGGCTCCTACTGGTTCGATAAACCTTGGTTTCTTTCTGAGGGAAAACTTGCTACTGTACGCATCACACCTTCCTCTTGGGGTTCCCAACGGACGTGTCGACTGCACGCATCAGAGAACTATCGTAGAGCTTGTTGAAATTTGGTTTGCATGATTGGTCTCTCTAAAAGTCTAGATATTTTCTGGTAAAGGTGTTTGAACAACAAGGAGACAGTGTAGAGTCTTATAATGCTTGCAATATGTTCTGATGTAAGTTTTACTGTACCGGTTCATACTTGAGTTTGCTTCAAACAACCTTGCTAGCCAAAAGCCTTGTACTGAGAGGGAATGCTTCTCGTGCATCCAAAACCTTGAGCCAAAACCTATTCCATTTGTGTCCACCATAACTACCTTCTACATGGTATTTCTCTGCCATTCCAAGTAAATTGCTTGCGTGCTACCTTTAAAATTTCATTCCTTGTCTTTGCAATACATAGCTCATGGGAAAATAGCTTAAAAACTATTGTGGTATTGAATATGTTGCTTATGTATCTTATTTCTTATAAGTTGCTTGTTGAGCGGTAACCATGTTTCTGGGGACACCATCAACTATTACACCTTTGTTGAATATCATGTGCGTTGCTATGCATGTTCGTCTTGTCTGAAGTAAGGGTGATTTATCATGATTAAATGGTTTGAGTATGCATATTGTTAGAGAATGGGCCGCCAACCAAAGCCATGTATCATGGTGGAAGTTTCAGTTTGGACATTAATCCTCAATCTCTTATGAGAATATTATCTGTTGTTGAATGCTTAAGCATTAAAGAGGAGTCCATTATCTGTTTTCCATGTTTTCCCGGTACGGATGTCCTTAAGTTGAGATCTATCAAAAACGAGAAATCAAATGCGATCTATCTCCTTGGACCTTTGTACAGGTGACATAGAGGTACCCCTTTGTGACACTTGGTTGAAACATATGTAATGCAATGATAATCCATGGCAATCCGAGCTAATTAGGACAAGGTGCGAGCACTATTGGTATTCGATGCATGAGGCTTGCAACTTATAGGATGTCTTATGCATAACACATATGAATTATTACTACCGTTGACAAAATTGTTTCTATGATTCCAAAATAAAAAGCTCTAGCACAAGAGTAATCTCTGCTTCCCTCTGCGAAGGGCCTTTCTTTTACTTTATGTTGAGTCAGTTTACCTACTTCTTTCTATCTTAGAAGCAAACACTTGTGTCAACTGTGTGCATTGATTCCTACATACTTGCTTATTTGCATTCATCATATTACTTTGTGTTGACAATTATCCATGAGATAAACATGTTGAAGTTGAAAGCAAGCTGCTGAAACTTATATCTTCCTTTGTGTTGCTTCAAAACTTTCTACTAAGAATTTATTGCTTTATGAGTTAACTCCTATGCAAGACTTATTGATGCTTGTATTGAAAGTACTATTCATGAAAAGTCTTTGCTATATGATCGAGTTGTTTAGTCATTATCTTTACCATTGCTTTGAATCACTTCATTCATCTCATATGCTTTACAATAGTATTGATCAAGATTATCATAGCGACATATCACTTAGAAATTATTCTTGTTATCGTTTACCTACTCGAGGGCGAGTAGGAACTAAGCTTGGGGATGCTTGATACGTCTCAAACGTATCTATAATTTATTATGTTCCATGCTAGTTTTATGACAATACTCACATGTTTTACATACACTTTATATCATTTTGATGCATTTTCCGGCAATAACCTATTAAAAAGATGCCGAAGCGCCAATTCCTGTTTTCTGCTGTTTTTGGTTTCAGAAATCTTACACAGGAAATATTCTCGGAATTGGACGAAACAAAAGCCCACGGTCTTATTTTCCACGGAGCTTTCCAGAATACCGAAGGAGATACGGAGAGGGGCCAAGGTGGCCCCACACCACAAGGCGGCGCGGCCCGGAGGGCGCGCCGGCTGTGGGGTGGACCCCTCGGCCGCCTCCCGACTCTGCCCCTTCGCCTATTTATTCTCTCCGTCGCGAAAACCCTAGTACCGAGAGCTACGATACGAGAAAAGTTCCAGAGACGCCGTCGCTGCCAATCCCATCTCGGGGGATTCAGGAGATCGCCTCCGGCACCCTGCCGGAGAGGGGAATCATCATGCCCGCCTCCGGATTGATGCGTGAGTAGTTCATCCTTGGACTATGGGTCCATAGCAGTAGCTAGATGGTTTTCTTCTCCTCTTGTGCTATCATGTTTAGATCTTGTGAGCTGCCTATCATGATCAAGATCGTCTATTTGTAATGCTACATGTTGTGTTTGTTGGGATCCGATGAATATGGAATACTATGTCAAGTTGATTATTGATCTATCATATATGTGTTGTTTATGATCTTGCGTGCTTTCTGTTGCTAGTAGAGGCTTTGGCCAAGTTGATACTTGTGACTCCAAGAGGGAGTATTTATGCTCGATAGTGGGTTCATGCCTCCATTGAATCTGGGACAGTGACAGAAAGTTCTAAGGTTATGGATGTGTTGTTGCCACTAGGGATAAAACATCGATGCTTTGTCTAAGGATATTTGTGTTGATTACATTACGCACCATACTTAATGCAATTGTCCGTTGTTTGCAACTTAATACTGGAAGGGGTGCGGATGCTAACCCGAAGGTGGACTTTTTAGGCAAGATGCATGCTGGATAGCGGTCTATGTTCTTTGTCGTAATGCCCTAAGTAAATCTCATAGTAGTCATCATGATATGTATGTGCATTGTTATGCCCTCTCTATTTGTCAATTGCCCAACTGTAATTTGTTCACCCAACATGCTATTTATCTTATTGGAGAGGCACCACTAGTAAACTGTGGACCCTGGTCCATTCTTTTACATCTGAAATACAATCAACTGCAATCTGTAACATCCCAAATTTCAATAAAAGGAAGAAGAAGAATTCCAGAGATCCAAAATTTAGAACCAACAAAAACTTTTATTTGCATATAGAGATATGCCTAGGACTTGTGCATTTTGTGTGATATGCCATGATGATTGTTAGTGTGCTTATGTGATAAACCCTAAAACCCTAAAGTGATCAAGAGATGATCACAAATCAAATCAAATAAAAAGAGAAAGAAATCAAATAAGAAAAACCCTAAAACCCTAACACATGGCTTATGCCATTTTTGCAAATCTTTACCCTAGACCAATTTGACCTTCACCATTAGTTGTATTATGTTACTCAACACTTATTACAACTTTTGGAATCAAAGAAACACAAATCAAATCAAATCCAAACTCAAATTGTGATCACATAGAATAATGGTCAAATCTGCCATTTATCTTCTGGTCACTACTTTGAGCCCCCGTATTTCAAGTTTTTCAAACTAAACATTCCCAATTCTTTGCACCTCATCCAAGAGCACATCAAGTTGAACAACTTTTGTAAAGACCATCATACCAAAATCATATTGGATCAAAAACTATGCTCATGCAAAGTTGAGACTTTTTAACATTGTTAACAATCTCACATTTTGCATTTTTGCATTTCTTTGATTTTTAAAATTCCACCACCACTTGTGAATGTCCCTGGTCATTTACAACTCATCCAAACCCATCCTTTTCAAATTTTGGAACCACTTGACCTCAACCAAATTTGGCAAAATTTGGCAAAATTCAAATAGGATCAAATCCCAAACACTATTTGCAATAGTGTTGGCCAACCCTACCTGCCCCACTTGACCCTACCCTGTCCCCTGGTCCCCTCTCTCTCTCTTCCAAGCATAGGAACCCTAAGGAGCAAGCCCTAGCATGCATGGACATGGCCATGCCGGCCATGTGCCACATGTCGAGCTCCCCCTCTCTTCCTTCTTCCTCAGCCACGGCCACCGTGCCCCATCGCTCCACCTCGACCTCCTACCTCAGCCTATGCAAGCCCTGGTCGGAGAGAACGCCGCCACTCGCCGGAATGCACACGTCCAGAACGGCGACGCCATGCCGATGACGTCGCACACGTGCACGCCGCGGACGCCGCTGGACACGCGCCGCCTCGCCACCCTGTGCCTCGCCTCGACCCCTGATCAATGGGTTGAGCATTGCCGCACCTCCACGAAGCCGCCAGACCCGCACCAGACCGCGACCCATGACCGCCGCCGCCAGAGACGGAGGAGAAACACCACCGCGGACACCGCCAGACACGGAAGCATTCCGACAAGGTTGGGCACCGCCTGGGCTAGCTAGCGCCACCTATCGAACCACCGTGATGTCATGAACACCGCCGCGCCCTCGCCTTGCTCGCTAGACCGCCGGAGATGCCGCGCCCTTGTCGACTTCGCCGCAGCGCCACGGTCACTCGCGCGCCTATGAAAGGAGAGCCCCATTCGACGATCTGAGCACACCAGCACCTTCCCCTCTTCTCCCTCGACCGCCTGAGCCACTCCACCGTCGACATTATCCACTGCCGCCGCCCAATCGCCACCTCACTGCCGCACGCCGTCGCGGATGCTCGCCGCCGATTGGAGCCTCCCCAGGACGTGCCGCTGCTACCAGAAGGATCGCCGTCGTCTACACCTTCGTCGAGCACAATGCCCACCGTCGCTGGAGCCACGGTGAGACCTCCGACCCCCTAGCGCCGCCGCGCCAGTAGCCTGATCTCGTCGGAGAAGACGACGTCGCTCGTCCGTCCGATCTTGATCTAATCCGACGCTCCACGTCGCCCCGTACCGATTCGGGTGTGATGAGCCGCTGACAGGCAGGCCCCACCCTGTCAGGCAGCCCACGCGTCTGTGGACCGTTGTGGGCTGGGCAGGACGTTTTATTTTGAATTTCGGCCCGTTAGTTTTTCCCGCGTGGCCCACTAAGTTCAAATTCGAATTTCCAGTTTCTATTTAAATTCAATACTGGCCCTGTGTTTGAAATTTAATAGTTTCAAATGGGGTTGGCCAAATTTAGCAAACTTTATATTGTTGGAAAGCTATTGAAAAGATCTACAACACTACACTGGTCTCACTGTGAGATTCATTGTAGAAATAATGTGACAAAAAGAACAAGTCAGAGACTTTTTCACATTCAAATAAATCTTAAAAATCAACCAAAAGTGCTATTAAGTTGATTTCAACTCTAATAGCTCATATTTCACTTACACTAATTGTTTCTGGAAAAATATGGTGTGGTCACTTTGAGTGATCATGGCCTAGCTTAAATAAAGGACTATATGGCTAGTTTAGTTAAGTGATATTGTCCAAAAACTATTATGCAAATCATATGAAGTGTTTTACTTCATTTAAATCTTGTCCCAAGTACTTTCCTATGAGGTTTAGATCCTGGTCAATTTACTCTCTCATGAAATACTTGGTGATATTAAATCATAATTAGCATTGTTAAATAGTATGAGGTATTCCACCTCATTTAAATCATTTTCCCAAATGATGATGATGAATGGTTGACTTAGGTCAACATGATTTCATGCATAATTGTTTGAGGAAGTTAAATCTTAAGAAGATTCAATGATAGGAAATTATTTCCTCAAGAACTAAATGGAAACTATCTTTTACATAGGTAATGAGAGGAAATTATTTTTCCTCAAGAAAGAAAACCAATGCACCTAATTGTGTTATGTGTGTGATTAGAATAGTTTGTGTGAAGTCATGTGTGCTTAGTATAGCTCTTGAACCTTGTTGAATGATTATACCTCGTATTCGAATTTAGACGCTAGCACCGGAGAATACCAGGAAGAGGAAGGATTCTACCAAGAGGAGGAAGAGGAGACCTTTGACCACTACCAAGGCAAGCTAATATTCTTGCAAAGTTCAAAGCCATCTGGGGCAAGGCACCATTAGTCTTACCTTACTTACAACAATCCTATCCCAAGTTTTTACCGTACAAGTTTTTACTGGATTTATTAAAGAGTTCCTTTTATAGTTAACTTTGGCCTAAGTTAAGAGTATTGCTAGAGTAGCAAAGTTAGTCTCAAAGATGGCCAAGCAAGTTAGCACCCCTCATGATTAGTGCTAGTGATAATAACTAAAAGTGACTACTCTAGATGGGAACATGTGACTTGTTTGGAATTTGAAACCTTGGAATGATGAGTCATTCCATTGAATGATTTTTGAAGGTGAATATGACTTGGAGAAGATGGTGATTTCTGATTTAAAACTGATATTGGTTTGGATGCGATACCTTTCCAATTTTTGAGTACCCCCACAATACCTGATTATGGGTAGGGCTTAACTGGAAGTTTATACATCTTAGTATGTGTTCCCTCTGAACAAGCATCATAGGGGTTATGTCGAGGCTGCCTCCGTTGTATGAGAAATGATGTGAAATGAGGTGAATTGTACGGCCAAGCCCTGTGCAGTTCCCAGGTTGACAGTTGGTCTTCACTGGGAGGCCAAGCTCATGGGGAGAGGTGCCTATACTAGGGTTTGTAAGTGAAAGGTTATGGTTGATGATCCGCGTACTGTGTTACGATGATTCGGGGTTATCCTCGACGGATGAAATCAAATGTTGTGGCACAAGTGTGCAACCTCTGCAGAGTGTAAACCTATTCGAATAGCCATGTCCACGGTTACAGACGGTTGGAAAGGCCATACAGTTTCCGGTGTCAGATTCTTGAAAATGTTGGTGAAGTGAATGGTGAATGGTGACTTGTTTTTGAATCACAATTGAGTTGTGGGAATGACACTAATGTTCCCACTTGAGTTAGTTAGCACATGAAGAAGTCTTTATCAAATCCTTGTGAACTAAAATTGGCTTTATGCAAATTAAACTAGAGCTTAGCACCCCCTTACTAGAATTGTTAGCACTTACACTAGTATTAGTTTGCGAGTACTTAAAGTACTCACGGCTGTGTCCCTGGCTATTCAAATGGCCAGAGTATGAAGATGAACAGAACTACCAAGGAGATGACCAGCAGGACGCCTACGACAACTAGGAGTCTTCCGACGTCAAGCGTTGGCCTGTGGACTAGAGAGTCCCCTTTTATTTACGCTTCCGCTATGAACTTGTGTTTGTTCGTTGATCAATAGATCAACTATTTGTGTAATATGGATCATGTGATCCGACTTTGTAAGACAATATGGTTTGTAATGAATGATGACTATGATATTCGACTATTATGCCTCGCAACAACAATATTCCTGGGATTGCGATGAATGACATAATAGGCATCAGGACGTAAAAATCCGGGTGTTGACACAATCTCTGTTCTCTGTTGTTCTTCACAAGCAAACATCATTCTCCACACCATACGTTTAATCCTTTGTTTTCAGCAAGCCGGTGAGATTGACAACCTCACTGTTAAGTTGGGGCAAAGTATTTTGATTGTGTTGTGCAGGTTCCACGTTGGCGCCGGAATCCCCGGTGTTGCGCCGCACTACACTCCTTCACCAACAACCTTCACGTGGCCTTCATCTCCTACTGGTTCGATAAACCTTGGTTTCTTACTGAGGGAAACTTGCTGCTGTACGCATCACACCTTCCTCTTGGGGTTCCCAACGGGCGTGTGCTTCACGCGTCATCACAAGTGTTAAGCTTAATTTTCCATCTATGATCTATTGCAAATGTTTGTGTTTTAAATAGTAATGACGGAGTGAGGATTCCATGTTATGCATATTGTATTCAGATGCAACATTTTAATTTATGCATGTACCTTGGGGAGCTTCCTCGTTTGATTTAAAGCACTATTTTGTGGTGATCATTAGAGTTTGATTCACTTGGTATCTTTTTTATGAATGGTATTATGGGAGTGATGATTCCATGTTTGTGCACTTTATACTCCAATGCAAATTGTCTAGTTTTGCGCACAAACCTTGGGGAGCTTCCTCATATTATTTAGAGCAATCTTCTTGATCTTATCATAATATATATGTTTCTTTTGGTATCTTCTTTGTGGTTCATTTGATTGCTTGCTTCATTTGTTGAATCTTCTTGACATTGGTATCTTTTTGCAAAAATCTTTGATCGTCGCTATAGTGTGATTCCTACCGAATATTCGTCATTGGATATGTGCATTTGATTCCACTCAAATTATGAGAAATGCACACACTATGAAGGAACTCTCACTATATTGGCCTTCTAAATTTTTCACCCATTTCGGAAATTGGTGCCAATGGGGGAGAAGTTTGGAGGGTTTAAGGGAATTTGGTTATGTCTTTGATTTGTGCTGAAGCATGTGCCTTTCTTTCATTGCATCTTGTTGCTTTGCATAGTTGAATATTTATAGGAAACTCCACTAGGCTTTGAATGCCAATGTATGCAATGATATTCAAGTTCATTCACACATGCATATATTATGGGGGAGTTTGCTCTATGTATTCAACTTATTTGTTACTTCAATTCCTGATATAAACCCTCTCAAAGATATTGTCATCAATTACCAAAATGGGGGAGATTGAAAGTGCAAGGCACTACAAGAAAAGTTGCCATGGCCGACGAAGTTGAAGTCGCGCCGTGGTTGCTGGTGTACCATGGCCGACGATTTTGGGTCCCTCCGTGGTGCATGTCAAAACTTTCTTTTTCTCGTTTTTGAGGCCACCTAGCCCGACGAAAGCGGCCAAAACGTCGCGTATGGTGGCCCGGGACGTGGTGCATCTCGAAATCTCGGGTTCGCCGGCCGAGTCAACGCAAATCCGCACCGCCGAGGGATGTAGGGCCCGGATGGCAGCCTCTCCGGCATTGTTTTTTTTCTCGATCGCGCCATCTCGTTCAACGTTCTCCGATCGAGCCGTTTACGATGCGGGATCATGGGTCCCGCATGTCATCCTCTATGAACCAAAATTCTTTCTATTCTTGGAT
>NC_061509.1:127109483-127148560 GCF_022539505.1 Lolium rigidum | reverse complement strand
CACCACGCCGTCGTGCTGTCGGATTCAAGAGGAGCTACTACTTCCGCTGCCCGCTGGAACGGGGAGGTGGACGTCGTCTTCATCAACAACCGAACGTGTGACCGAGTACGGAGGTGCTGCCCGTTCGTGGCGCCGGAACCGATCGTGATCAAGATCTTCTACGCGCTTTTGCAAGCGGCAAGTGAACGTCTACCGCAGCAACAAGAGCCTCATCTTGTAGGCTTTGGAATCTCTTCAAGGGTGAGACTCGATACCCCCTCGTTGCTACCGTCTTCTAGATTGCATCTTGGCTTGGATTGCGTGTTCGCGGTAGGAAAATTTTTGTTTTCTATGCAACGTTATCCTACACCGATTTATTCAAACAAAAACAAAAATAAAAACAAACAGACGCTCCAAGTAAAGCACATAAGATGTGACGGAATAAAAATATAGTTTCACTAGAGGAACCTGATAAGTTGTCGATGAAGAAGGGATGCCTTGGGCATCCCCAAGCTTAGACGCTTGAGTCTTCTTAAAATATGCAGGGATGAACCACGGGGGCATCCCCAAACTTTGACTTTTCACTCTTCTTGATCATATTGTATCATCCTCCTCTCTTGACCCTTGAAAACTTCCTCCACACCAAACTCGAAACAAACTCATTAGAGGGTCAGTGCATAATTCATATATTCAGAGGTGACATAATCATTCTTAACACTTCCGGACATTGCACAAAGCTACTGAAAGTTAATGGAACAAAGAAATCCATCTAACATAACAAAACGAGGCAATGCGAAATAAAAGGCAGAATCTGTCAAAACAGAACAGTTCGTAAAGACGAATTTTAAAGTGGCACCAGACTTGCTCAGATGAAAATGCCCAAATTGAATGAAAGTTGCGTACTTATCTGAGGATCACGCACGTAAATTGGCATATTTTTTTTATTTTTCTACAGAGACTACTGCTCAAATTCGTGACAGCAAGAAATCTGTTCCTGCGCAGTAATCCAAATCTAGTATTGGCTTTACTATCAAAGACTTTACTTGGCAACACAATGCAATAAAATAAAGATAAGGAGAGGTTGCTACAGTAGTAAACAACTTCCAAGACTCAAATATAAAACAAAGTGCAGAAGTAAAATAATGGGTTGTCTCCCATAAGCGCTTTTCTTTAACGCCTTTCGACTAGGCGCGAAAGTGTGTATCAAGTAACATCAAGAGACGAAGCATCAACATCATAAGTTGTTCTAATAATAGAATCATAAGGTAACTTCATTCTCTTTCTAGGGAAGTGTTCCATACCTTTCTTGAGAGTAAATTGATATTTAATATTACCTTCCTTCATATCAATGGTGGCACCAACAGTTCGAAGAAAAGGTCTTCCCAATATAATGGGACAAGATGCATTGCGTTCAATATCCAAGACAACAAAATCAACGGGGACAAGGTTATTATTAACCATAATACGAACATTATCAATCCTCCCCAAAGGTTTCTTTATAGCATTATCAACAAGATTAACATCCAAATAACAATTCTTCAATGGTGGCAAGTCAAGCATATCATAAATTTTCTTAGGCATAACGGAAATACTTGCACCAAGATCACATAAAGCATTACAATCAAAATCATTGACCCTCATCTTAATGATAGGCTCCCAACCATCTTCTAACTTTCTAGGAATAGAGGTTTCAAGTTTTAGTTTCTCTTCTCTAGCTTTTATGAGAGCATTTGTAATATGTTTTGTAAAGGCCAAATTTATAGCACTAGCATTGGGACTTTTAGCAAGCTTTTGTAAAAACTTTATAACTTCAGAGATGTGACAATCATCAAAGTCTAAACCATTATGATCTACAGCAATGGGACCATTGTCCCCAATATTTTGAAAAATTTCAGCAGTTTTATCAATTTCAGCAGTTTTAGCAGTTTCGAGCAATTTTGCACGCTTTGCACTAGGAGTAGTAACATTGCTAACACCAATTATTTTACCATTGATAGTAGGAGGTGTAGCAACATGTGAATCATTAACATTACTAGTGGTGGTAATAGTCCAAACTTTAGCTACATTATTCTCTTTAGCTAGTTTTTCATTTTCTTCTCTTTCCCACCTAGCATGCAATTCAGCCATCAATCAAATATTCTCATTAATTCGAACATGGATGACATTTTCTGTAGTGACAATCTTATTATCAATATCCTTATTAGGCATAACTTTCAATTTTAAAAGATCAACATCAGAGGCAAGACTATCAACCTCAGAAGCAAGAATGTCAATTTTATCAAGTTTTTCCTCAACAGATTTGTTAAAAGCAGTTTGTGTACTAATAAATTCTTTAAGCATGGCTTCAAGACCAGGGGGTACATTCCTATTATTGTTGTAAGAATTCCCATAAGAATTACCATAACTATTACCATTAGCAGAAGGATATGGCCTATAGTTGTTACCAAAATTATTCCTATAAGCATTGTTGTTGAAATTATTACTTTTAATGAAGTTCACATCAACATGTTCTTCTTGGGCAACCAATGAAGCTAAAGGGACATTATTAGGATCAACATTAGATCTACCATTCACAAGCATATACATAATAGCATCAATCTTATCACTCAAGGAGGAGGTTTCTTCAACATAATTTACCTTCTTACCTTGTAGAGCTCTTTCCGTGTGCCATTCAGAGTAATTTATCATCATATCATCAAGAAGCTTTGTTGCCGCCCCCAAAGTGATGGACATAAAGGTACCTCCAGCAGCTGAATCCAATAGGTTCCGCGAAGAGAAATTCAGTCCTGCATAAAAGGTTTGGATGATCATCCAAGTAGTCAGTCCATGGGTTGGGCAATTCTTTACCAAAGATTTCATTCTCTCCCATGCTTGAGCAACATGTTCATTATCTAATTGCTTAAAATTCATTATGCTACTTCTCAAAGATATAATTTTAGCGGGAGGATAATATCGACCAATAAAAGCATCCTTACATTTAGTCCAAGAATCAATACTATTTCTAGGCAGAGATAGCAACCAATCTTTAGCTCTTCCTCTTAAGGAGAAAGGAAACAATTTTAATTTTATAATGTCACCATCTACATCCTTATACTTTTGCATTTCACATAGTTCAACAAAATTATTAAGATGGGCAGCAGCATCATCGGAACTAACACCAGAAAATTGCTCTCTCATAACAAGATTCAGTAAAGCAGGTTTAATTTCAAAGAATTCTGCTGTAGTAGCAGGTGGAGCAATGGGTGTGCATAGGAAATCATTATTATTTGTGCTAGTGAAATCACAAAACTTAGTATTCTCAACAGTACCCATTTTAGCAGTAGTAAATAAAGCAAACTAAATAAAGTAAATGCAAGTAACTAATTTTTTTGTGTTTTTGATATAGACAACAAGGCAAGTAAATAAAGTAAAGCTAGCAACTAATTTTTTTGTGTTTTGATATAATGCAGCAAACAAAGTAGTAAATAAAATAAAGCAAGACAAAAACAAAGTAAAGAGATTGGAAGTGGAGACTCCCCTTGCAGCGTGTCTTGATCTCCCCGGCAACGGCGCCAGAAAAATAGCTTGATCCGTGCAGTCGACACGTCCGTTGGGAACCCCAAGAGGAAGGTGTGATGCGTACAGTAGCAAGTTTTCCCTCAGAAAGAAACCAAGGTTTATCGAACCAGGAGGAGCCAAGAAGCACGTTGAAGGTTGATGGCGGAGGAGTGTAGTGCGGCGCAACACCAGGGATTCCGGCGCCAACGTGGAACCTGCACAACACAATCACAGAACTTTGCCCCAACGTAACAACGAGGTTGTCAATCTCAACGGCTTGCTGTAAACAAAGGATTAGATGTATAGTGTGGAAGATGATAATTGTTTGCGAAGAACAGTAAAGAACAATTGCAGCAGTTTGTATTTCAGATGTAAAGAATAGGACCGGGGTCCACAGTTCACTAGCGGTGTCTCTCCCATAAGATAGCGGATGTTGGGTGAACAAATTACAGATTGGGCAATTGACAAATAAAGAAGGCATAACAATGCACATACATATATCATGATGAGTACTATGAGATTTAATCAGGGCATTACGACAAGGTACATAGACCGCTATCCAGCATGCATCTATGCCTAAAAAGTCCACCTTCAGGTTATCATTCGAACCCCTTCCAGTATTAAGTTGTAAACAAAAGACAATTGCATTAAGTATGGTGCGTAATGTAATCAACACAAATATCCTTAGACAAAGCATCGATGTTTTATCCCTAGTGGCAACAACACATCCACAACCTTAGAACTTTCTGTCACCGTCCCAGATTTAATGGAGGCATGAACCCACTATCGAGCATAAATACTCCCTCTTGGAGTCACACGTATCAACTTGGCCAGAGCATCTACTAGCAACGGAGAGCATGCAAGAACATAAATAACATATATGATAGATTGATAATCAACTTGACATAGTATTCAATATTCATCGGATCCCAACAAACACAACATGAAGGATTACAAATAGATGATCTTGATCATGATAGGCAGCTCACAAGATCTAACATGATAGCACAATGAGGAGAAGACAACCATCTAGCTACTGCTATGGACCCATAGTCCAGGGGTGAACTACTCACACATCGATCCGGAGGCGATCATGGGGATGAAGAGACCTCCGGGAGATGATTCCCCTCTCCGGCAGGGTGCCGGAGGCGATCTCCTGAATCCCCCGAGATGGGATTGGCGGCGGCAGCGTCTCTGGAAGGTTTTCCGTATCGTGGCTCTCGGTACTGGGGGTTTCGCGACGGAGGCTTTAAGTAGGCGGAAGGGCGGAGTCGGGAGAGTCACGGGGGCCCCACACGCTAGGGCCGCGCGGGCCCCCTCTAGGCCGCGCCTCCCTAGTGTGGCGGCGCCCCGTGGCCCCACTTCGTCTCCCCTCCGGTCTTCTGGAAGCTTCGTGTAAAAATAGGCCCCCGGGCGTTGATTTCGTCCAATTCCGAGAATGTTTCCTTACTAGGATTTCTGAAACCAAAAACAGCAGAAAATAGTAACTGGCTCTTCGGCATCTCATCAATAGGTCAGTGCCGGAAAATGCATAATAATGACATATAATGTGTATAAAACATGTGAGTATCATCATAAAAGTAGCATGGAACATAAGAAATTATAGATACGTTTGGGACGTATCAGCAGGGCACGCTAACGCGCAGGCAGCACATCGAAACCCTCAAGGGCCAAGGAGTGAGATTCACCTTCCACCCCCTCCCGCGATCACGGAATAAAATCGACATCAGTTGCAAATAGCGGCGGTTCCACATCCACCTCCTTATATCGACACCAATGGCGCGGTCTCGATGATTCAGAAGGCCAGGCCATCCAACAGAGCTCAGAAAGTAATTTCGCGACAAGTGTTCATGGCAGAAAAGATGCCTCCATCAACAATCGAGTACCTAAATTGGTCGGGACAAGACATTGGCTTCACCATAGCGGACCACCCGCAGCAAGTTCCTCGACCAGGGCAATCAGCATTGATCTTATCAGCGGTGATCGCAGGATTCGACGTTTCACGAGTATTCATAGATGGAGGCAGCAGTTTAAACCTTATGTACGCGGATACATTGAGGAAAATGAATATATCCCTGGCGAACCTAAAACCAACTGACACATGTTTCCATGGTATCACACCGGACAAGCCGAGTTATCCGCTGGGGAAGATCAATCTCGATGTTCAGTTTGGAACCCGAGAAAATTGCAGGATAGAAAGGCTGGAGTTCGAAGTTGTGGATTTCCCGTTGCAGTATCACGCTTTGTTGGGACGACCAGCCTATGCCAGGTTTATGGTGGTACCACACTACACATACTTGTTATGGAGACTCCCTGGACCCAAGGGACCGATTACAGTAAAAGGCAGTTTCGCGCTAGCTGATAAGTGCGACAAAGATTTTCATGGACTGTCAGAGACTTTCGGGATGCAAGCAGAATATATGGCGTCAAGGCTAACAACTGACTATGATGTGTTGCCAGACGTAGGGAGGCCACTCAAGGAGCCGACCTTTGACACTACTAAAGATTCCAAGGAGGTGCAGATTCACCCGACAGATCCCAAGAAAACGACATCCATTGCAGCAAACATGGACCTCGCATAGGAAAGCGCGCTCGTCGAGTTCCTCCGTGAGCGCTAGTAAATATTTGCATGGTGTCCAGCTGACATGCCAGGAGTACCCAGGGAACTTGCCAAGCACCATGTAACGGCCCCGGGTAGGACCCCCTATAGGTTTTGTTTGCTCTTTTTCTTCAATGCATCATCATGGCATCATGCATATTTTGAACCCAAAATTATTTTTATTAAAACCTATTTTATTGGTAAAATTAATCCCTCCATCTATCCCAAATAAAAATATATTTTTCTCTGGTATTTTACTATGTAAAAACTGTTTGAAAATGGTTTTAAAATAAAACAGGAAACAAATAAAAAGGAAACAGTTTTAAATAAAAAAAAGGGGAGAGAGACCTCCCAGCCCGACCAGGCCAACCCCGGGCCCAGCCGGACGCCCACCTCCGGCCCACCTAGCCCAGGAGGAACCATCCACCGGAAACCCTAACCTAACCAAACCCTCCCTTGGCATTTTTGCAGCCGCCCCCCTCCTTTGTTTTTCCAAATGCAATCGGGCCCTCCCACCATCTCTCTCCCGTCGCTCTCTGCTCCTATGCGAGCCCGAACTCGACGCGCAGGTCGCGCCCCGCGCGCCTCCTCTCGCGAGCAGCACCCGACCCCGCTCGCTCTCCTCCCTGTGGCCGCCGTTCTCTGCCTTCGCCTCGGTCGCCACGGCTGCCGCTCCTTCCCCATGGCCGTGCGGCACCTCGCTCCCTCCCACCCCTCCGACGCGCGCCCACCTCCAGCGTCGCCGCCGGCCACCCTCCCCGTTCCTCCCCTAGGTCCGCGCTCGAGCTGCTCAACAAGGACGCCGCCGCCGCCCCCGCGGCACCTCCTCTGCCTCGCGACCTTCCTGCACAAGCGCGTCCTCGGCCACCTGGCCGCGCCCCGGCCTCTTCCGCGCACAGCTCGACCCTGACTATCATCGCTCTTTTATCCATGGCTGCGTGGCGCCCTACTCCTTTCGAGCCCTGCGCTCGAGCGCCCCTGGACGCGGTCGTGCTCCACCTTCCCAGCGCCGCAACCGCCGCCTCCTGCTTCCGACGCGAGCACAGCCACGCGCCCTGCCTCGCGGACATCTTCGTCACATGCTCGTGTGCGTGAGCTACCGTTTTGCTCCCGGTGGTTCTCCTTACATCGTGTTTGGTTCTCTGAGGCTGTTTTCCCTGCAGGCCAATCTTCTCCGGCGGAGATAGCTGCTACGCGTGTCTCCGGTTTGTGATGTGTTGCTGTTGCTGTGGAGATGGTGTTGTGCTGGTGGATTTGGAAGTTGTGCTGATGTTGTGGTCAGTGCCGTTGGTGTTGAGCCGTGATGGCTGTGGCGTTTGGGACATGGCGCAAAATGACCTTCTCAAGATCTTCCCCGCGAAACCAAGTTCGACCTCAACCTCCGGAGACCATCGACGCAAATCCAAGTTCTCCTTCCCGGATTCGAAGGCCAAGCCCGGCTTCCTCTTTTCCTCGTCGATTCGGTGACCCCCTTTTGTTCCGACGACGTGAGACCCCGACCATGATCCATATTTTCTAAATATGCTATTTAACTTGTGCATCAAAATCATATTGCCGCATCATAATATACATGGTGCATCGCATATGTGGGTTCGGGTTAATAGTGAATCACCTAATATTAAATATGGAATTGTGCGGGATTGATATCTTATCCCGGTTCCATTTAATTTTGCGTAGCTCACCCATGCCATGTCTTTGCCATGCTAATCAACATTTAATATGCGGGGTAGATAAACAAGTCGAACCTAATAATTGTTTGTCGGAATTCCGATTCCGTTTAATTTGGATATAAGTTGCATCGCCGCATCATGTTATGCCATGCTAATCCACTCTTAAATTTGTCGGTAGAAAATGCAACTTCAACTGTAATCTGTTTGTCCGGGGTTCCGACTCCGATTAAATTGGAGAAGATGCATTGCACCATCTATGCCATGTCATGCATATCATCCTGATCATGCTGGATCTTCTTTATCCGTAGTAGTAAGACTTGCATCCGTTATTTGTCCAGTATTTGCTTCTTCCCGGATAGGATCGTGAAGTGGTGTGGTGAGATACGACAAGTTCTCCGGATGTTCCTCGGCAAGCTTTAACAGGCAAGCATTTCCCCTATACTCCTGTCCCTGCAGGAGTCGCTCACCTATTTTATTTTGCCTTCTCCCTCATGCTATCCTTAAGTTGCGTTCTTGTCACGTGTCCCTTCCACTTGTTACCACAAGCAGCCCATATTGCCACCACCACCTCCTACGGCTATTGTTTGGTTATCGAGTCTGCCCTTGCGGGTCGTAGTGCATGCTAGTGTTGTTTTATCGCGTTACCGTTACTGTATCTTATCGGGATATGTTGGGTTGTTGGGAGGTTGTCACATGCTATATCAGTTGTTGGAGATACACAGGTTTTACTTAATTGTTAACAACTAAAATTGTAAGCAGAGGCATCTGTGAGCCCCTTTGCGAAAGCATCGGAACTTTGACTCGCTAATGTCCCCTAGGACCCGAGTTCTTGTTATCTGTTCCGAGATTGAGCGCTCTACCCATGCGTGGGGACGATTATTGGGACCCCCTCACCCATTACCTTTTCTCAAGTCAGTTGAAAAGGGGGCCACAACCTTGGTTTTATTTGCCTATGCCATGTATGCCATGCTTTACTTACTGTTACCTTCGGGTGTTTACTTCATGTTGCCTTCGGGTGTTTATATTATGTACTATACCCCGCGGGACGTTTAGCGAAGCGTGTGGTTTGCATGCCTAGCCGCCGACGCAAACCCTGAGTCCGCTTCGGAGTACGGCCGGACTTCGTCACGGGTAGCTTAGTTGAGTGGCCCCCCTAGACTTTCTTGTTGAACTGGGAACGGTCTTGTTGTGAGACATCGCTTGTAAGAAGCGGGTCGAGCATGCGTATGGTTACATTTGGGCAACCCCTGCAGGGTGTACATCTTAACGATAAGCCGTGTCCGCGGTTATGGACGACTTGGAATTGTATAGCTTGATCATAGAACAACTTACACCGTTATCTTGTTGCTAATAATCTGATAATAACTTGCGTAGTAATATAGCCTTACTACAACCGTTACCCAATAAAACTTGTCCACCGTTGAGTGCCTTTTACATTGCCTCTTCGCAATTGTTGGAGGGGATATGTGTAATCGGCTGGGTTATGTTGTGTAGTATTTTATCTGTTACATTATGCGCTCTCTCACCTTCTCTGATTAGACGAATGTTGTAGAGTGTCTCTATAGGTTTTTAGTGCTTGCGCTGCCGCTTAACCCCACCATATTGCCTATGACGTTCCTCTTGCGTCCTCTAAGTCCCCTGCGTGCCTCAAGTACAAAGGACGACTGGTTGACGAATGCTTATACATCTTGAAGTCTTGTTAAGTACGAACCCGTACATATTGCTGCTTCTACGGGATATAACCGGGCAGGTATGAAGATATGTTCGATGAAGACGACGCTAGCAAGGTTACCCTTCCGGCTTGGCCTGGGCAGGGTTATGGACGCCACTGGTTATCTTCAGGACTCTTAGTCCAATTTGCATCTTGTCCGTACTCGGATGTATTTGATCTTCTGTATGATTAGGATCTTTGTATGTATCTATTTGTATCTTGACTCGTTGGAGTCGTTGTTGTAATATATGTATCTTGTGGGCTCTATTGTAATCCTGTTGTAATGTTACCGCTCGTGTTAATTCCTCTGGCATCACGTGTGTGATTCTTCGCGCACGTCGTGTCGGAGGGCGTCTCAGAATCGATATCATGCGGATTTTGGCGGGATCGCTGGAATCCTCATGGTACCGGTTCCGGGGCGTCACAAGTTGGTATCAGAGCTGAGGTTGACGGTACCCCACTAGTTCAGCCTGTAGGATAACCTTGCCAATGGTCGTTAAGTTTAGAGTGTCAAAATCTGTTTTCTAAAATTCGTTGGATAGATCTCATTAATTCTGATTTTTCTCCTTGTCCCATTCTTTCTCCTCTTGCCTTTGCGAGTTTTGAGTCATCTCTCTTATCTGAGTTTTCCGAGACTTAGGTTCCGACGTGGGTTGGACGATCTATGCCTTTATCCTATCAGGTCCGATCTTCGGAGGATCTCGATGGAATCTCATCATCAATAGCGAAACAACGACTTCTTGTTGGTGGTGTCGCCGATCTACGTGGAGCAAGAATTCTTGTTAGTGGTGTCGAGGAGCTCGACACGTCGCCAGAAGATCCGATAGTTGACCTCTCTCCCCCGTACCTGGACGTGGGATCTCGGGGCGCGATCCCTTGTTAGTGGTGTCGATTGTAACGGCCCCGGGTAGGACCCCCTATAGGTTTTGTTTGCTCTTTTTCTTCAATGCATCATCATGGCATCATGCATATTTTTGAACTCCAAAATTATTTTTATTAAAACCTATTTTGTTGTTACAATTAATCCCCTCCATCTATCCCAAATAAAAATATATTTTTCTCTGGTATTTTACTATGTAAAAACTGTTTGAAAATGGTTTTAAAATAAAACAGGAAACAAATAAAAAGGAAACAGTTTTAAATAAAAAAAAGGGGGAGAGAGACCTCCCAGCCCGACCAGGCCAACCCCGGGCCCAGCCGGACGCCCACCTCCGGCCCACCTAGCCCAGGAGGAACCATCCACCGGAAACCCTAACCTAACCAAACCCTCCCTTGGCATTTTTGCAGCCGCCCCCCTCCTTTGTTTTTCCAAATGCAATCGGGCCCTCCCACCATCTCTCTCCCGTCGCTCTCTGCTCCTATGCGAGCCCGAACTCGACGCGCAGGTCGCGCCCCGCGCGCCTCCTCTCGCGAGCAGCACCCGACCCCGCTCGCTCTCCTCCCTGTGGCCGCCGTTCTCTGCCTTCGCCTCGGTCGCCACGGCTGCCGCTCCTTCCCCATGGCCGCGCGGCACCTCGCTCCCTCCTCCCCCTCCGACGTGCGCCCGCCTCCAGCGTCGCCGCCGGCCACCCTCCCCGTTCCTCCCCTAGGTCCGCGCTCGAGCTGCTCAACAAGGACGCCGCCGCTGCCCCCGCGGCACCTCCTCTGCCTCGCGACCTTCCTGCACAAGCGCGTCCTCGGCCACCTGGCCGCGCCCTGGCCTCTTCCGCGCGCAGCTCGACCCTGACTATCGTCGCTCTTTTCTCCATGGCTGTGTGGCGCCCTACTCCTTTCGAGCCCTGCGCTCGAGCGCCCCTGGACGCGGTCGTGCTCCACCTTCCCAGCGCCGCAACCGCCGCCTCCTGCTTGCGACGCGAGCACAGCCACGCGCCCTGCCTCGCGGACGTCTTCGTCACATGCTCGTGTTCGTGAGCTACCGTTTTGCTCCCGGTGGTTCTCCTTACATCGTGGTTGGTTCTCTGAGGCTGTTTTCCCTGCAGGCCAATCTTCTCCGGCGGAGATAGCTGCTACGCGTGTCTCTGGTTTGTGATGTGTTGTTGTTGCTGTGGAGATGGTGTTGTGCTGGTGGATTTGGAAGTTGTGCTGATGTTGTGGTCAGTGCCGTTGGTGTTGAGCCGTGATGGCTGTGGCGTTTGGGACATGGCGCAAAATGACCTTCTCAAGATCTTCCCCGCGAAACCAAGTTCGACCTCAACCTCCGGAGACCATCGACGCAAATCCAAATTCTCCTTCCCGGATTCAAAGGCCAAGCCCGGCTTCCTCTTTTCCTCGTCGATTTGGTGACCCCCTTTTGTTCCGACGACGTGAGACCCCGACCATGATCCATATTTTCTAAATATGCTATCTAACTTGTGCATCAAAATCATATTGCCGCATCATAATATACATGGTGCATCGCATATGTGGGTTCGGGTTAATAGTGAATCACCTAATATTAAATATGGAATTGTGCGGGATTGATATCTTATCCCGGTTCCATTTAATTTTGCGTAGCTCACCCATGCCATGTCTTTGCCATGCTAATCAACATTTAATATGCGGGGTAGATAAACAAGTCGAACCTAATAATTGTTTGTCGGAATTCCGATTCCGTTTAGTTTGGATATAAGTTGCATCGCCGCATCATGTTATGCCATGCTAATCCACTCTTAAATTTGTCGGTAGAAAATGCAACTTCAACTGTAATCTGTTTGTCGGGGTTCCGACTCCGATTAAATTGGAGAAGATGCATTGCACCATCTATGCCATGTCATGCATATCATCCTGATCATGCTTGGATCTTCTTTATCCGTAGTAGTAAGACTTGCATCCGTTATTTGTCCGATATTTGCTTCTTCCCGGATAGGATCGTGAAGTGGTGTGGTGAGATACGACAAGTTCTCCGGATGTTCCTCGGCAAGCTTTAACAGGCAAGCATTTCCCCTATACTCCTGTCCCTGCAGGAGTCGCTCACCTATTTTATTTTGCCTTCTCCCTCATGCTATCCTTAAGTTGCGTTCTTGTCACGTGTCCCTTCCACTTGTTACCACAAGCAGCCCATATTGCCACCACCACCTCCTACGGCTATTGTTTGGTTATCGAGTCTGCCCTTGCGGGTCGTAGTGCATGCTAGTGTTGTTTTATCTCGTTACCGTTACTGTATCTTATCGGGATATGTTGGGTTGTTGGGAGGTTGTCACATGCTATATCAGTTGTTGGAGATACACAGGTTTTACTTAATTGTTAACAACTAAAATTGTAAGCAGAGGCATGCGCTGAGGCCCCTTTGCGAAAGCATCGGAACTTTGACTCGCTAATGTCCCCTAGGACCCGAGTTCTTGTTATGCTGTTCCGAGACCGAGCGCTCTACCCATGCGTGGGGACGATTATTGGGACCCCCTCACCCATTACCTTTTCTCAAGTCGGTTGAAAAGGGGCCACAACCTTGGTTTTATTTGCCTATGCCATGTATGCCATGCTTTACTTACTGTTGCCTTCGGGTGTTTACTTCATGTTGCCTTCGGGTGTTTATATTATGTACTGTACCCCGCGGGACGTTTAGCGAAGCGTGTGGTTTGCACGCCTAGCCACCGACGCAAACCCTGAGTCCGCTTCGGAGTACGGCCGGACTTCGTCACGGGTAGCTTAGTTGGGTGGCCCCCCTAGACTTTCTTGTTGAACTGGGAACGGTCTTGTTGTGAGACATCGCCTGTAAGAAGCGGGTCGAGCATGCGTATGGTTACATTTGGGCAACCCCTAAAGGGTGTACATCTTATCGATAAGCCGTGTTCGTGGTTATGGACGACTTGGAATTGTATAGCTTGATCATAGAACAACTTACACCGTTATCTTGTTGCTAATAATCTGATAATAACTTGCGTAGTAATATAGCCTTACTACAACCGTTACCCAATAAAACTTGTCCACCGTTGAGTGCCTTTTACATTGCCTCTTCGCAATTGTTGGAGGGGATATGTGTAATCGGTCGGGTTATGTTGTGTAGTATTTTATCTGTTACCTTATGCGCTCTCTCACCTTCTCTGATTAGACGAATGTTGTAGAGTGTCTCTATAGGTTTTTAGTGCTTGCGCTGCCGCTTAACCCCACCATATTGCCTATGACGTTCCTCTTGCGTCCTCTAAGTCCCCTGCGTGCCTCAAGTACAAAGGACGACTGGTTGACGAATGCTTATACGTCTTGAAGTCTTGTTAAGTACGAACCCGTACTTATTGCTGCTTCTACGGGATATAACCGGGCAGGTATGAAGATATGTTCGATGAAGACGACGCTAGCAAGGTTACCCTTCCGGCTTGGCCTGGGCAGGGTTATGGAAGCCACTGGTTATCTTCAGGACTCTTAGTCCAATTTGCATCTTGTCCGTACTCGGATCTATTTGATCTTCTGTATGATTTGGATCTTTGTATGTATCTATTTGTATCTTGACTCGTTGGAGTCGTTGTTGTAATGTATGTATCTTGTGGGCTCTATTGTAATCCTGTTGTAATGTTACCGCTCGTGTTAATTCCTCTGGCATCACGTGTGTGATTCTTCGCGCACGTCGTGTCGGAGGGCGTCTCAGAATCGATATCATGCGGATTTTGGCGGGATCGCTGGAATCCTCATGGTACCGGTTCTGGGGCGTCACACACCACCTCAATTTGGATCCAATAGCGAGACCAATTAAACAACCTCTACGGCGTTTTTCGGAACCAAACTGCAAAGCTATGCTGTCAGAAATCAATCGACTCAGAGAGGCTAGCTTTATCAAAGAGTTACATACAGAGGCCACGTGGGTAGCTAACCCAGTACTGGTCCCGAAGAAAAACACGAAGGACCTTCGCATGTGCATCGACTTCACGTGTCTCAATAAACATTGTCCAAAGGATCACTTTCCCCACCCAAGGATCGATCAAATTATCGACTCCACGACAGGCTGTGAACGTCTTTCCTTCCTGGACGCATATTCTGGTTATAACCAGATCAGACTAAAAGAAGACGATGAGGTCAAAACAGCTTTTATAACACCTTACGGTGTGTTCTGCTACAGAACAATGCCCTTTGGATTGAAAAACGCGGGAGCAACATACCAGCGAATGATGCAGAAGTGTCTTGCCACACAAATTGGCAAGAACATCCAAGTATATATTGACGATGTCGTCATAACAACAAAGAAGGGGTCAACCTTGATCGAGGATTTGAAGGAATTTTTCGACAATCTTGACAAGTTCTGCCTCAAGCTGAACCCGACAAAATGCTCTTTTGGCGTCCCTGCGGGAGAACTCCTCGGGTTTCTGGTGTCAGCAAGAGGAATTGAGGCTAACCTGGAGACATCCAAGCCATCGTGACGATGCGGAAGCCAACAAATTTGAAGGAAATACAACAGCTGACTGGGCGAGTCGCAGCTTTAAGCAGATTTGTCGCCAGGCTGGGAGAAAAAGCGTTGCCATTTTACGCTTTGATCAAACAAGGAGAGAAATTCTAGCGGAATGAAGAAGCAGATAGAGCCTTTGAGGACCTCAAGCGGACAATCTCGAGACCGCCAATCTTGGTGGTGCCCAAGGAGAAGGAGCCTCTCCTGTTATACATCGCAGCTACGCCTCAGGTGGTTAGCACAGTCCTTGTGGTCGAAAGAGAAGAAGAAGGGAAACTCCACGGGGTATAGCGGCCGGTATACTTCGTAAGCGAAGTTTTATCGCCTTCAAAACAGCGGTACCCGCAGTATCGAAGTTAGCATATGGAGTGTTCACAACCGCAAGGAAACTGCGACACTATTTTTCGGCGCATCCGATAATAGTGGTCAATGAGGCGCCTTTATCCAATATATTAAACAACCCAGAAGCTACGGGTCGTGTCTCCCTTTGGGGAATAGAACTTTCCCCTCGGGACATCACATATGAAAAAAGGAAAGCAATAAAATCACAGGTCTTACCAGACTTTATCGCAGAGCGGATGGAGCTACAAAATACGGGACCTCCAGATTTGTCGAGAACTTGGTCTATGAACTTCGACGGGTCCAAGAGACTAGAAGGAGCTGGAGCAGGCGTGATATTAGTATCACCTCAAGGCGACAAGTTGAAATATGTGCTACGGATGACATTTCCAAACGCATCTAATAACGAGGCGGAGTACGAAGCACTTATACACGGGATGAAGATGGCAAAATCTTGCGGAGCAACTCGATTAAAAATCTTTGGTGATTCACAGCTGGTGGCTCAACAGGTGATGAATCAATGCGACGCAGTCAATGACAGTACGATAGCATACAAAGAAGTATACAATGAGCTCGAGAGGCTGTTCGACGGGTGCGAAGTAAATCATATCAGCAGGCTCAGCAACGATGAAGCCGATGTTCTTGCAAACATCGGGTCGCAGTGTCTAACAATACCACCCGGCGTGTTACGGGAAGAGATAGCTGAAAGATCAACCAAGCCGAAGAAACAGCGAGAAGAAGGAGAAGGATGAGAAAGCCTCGGGGGCTCCGAGCAGCACCATCGGAAGGTGAGGAGGAACCACACGTGATAATCATGGTACAAATTCCTTGGATGCAGGCTTACATAGCATACATCCTGAGGAAAGAACTACCCGACGATCCAGTTGAAGCAAGGCGAGTTATCAGGCGTTCTAAAGCTTTTACTGTGGTCAAAGGAGATCTATACAAACGAAGTATTTCGGGAGTACTACAGAGATGTGTCACACCCGAAGAAGGAAGGCTTATTCTGAAGGATGTACACGAAGGGGTGTGCGGACATCACGCAAGCAGTCGAGCTATAGCAGCCAAGGTTTTCAGAGCAGGATTCTATTGGCTAACAACAATCGAGGATGCAAAGAACATAGTGCGTACTTGCGATGCGTGCCAAAGGTTTGCCGCGAAACCTCATTCTCCGGCAGCAGAGCTGATGCCAATACCGCTATCATGGCCCTTTGCTCAATGGGGTCTTGATATGGTGGGAAAACTGCACAAGGCTTGGCCAGGAGGATACGAGTATATGCTCGTAGCTATCGACAAGTTCACAAAGTGGATTGAAGCGGAGCCGATAAACTCACCAAATGCAGCATCCGCAATCAAGTTTGTCAAAACTATCGTTTTTCGGTTTGGAGTCCCTCATAGCATCGTCACAGACAACGGCAACAATTTGACATCCAAGGAGTTCAAGGCATATTGCGCAGAGGTAGGCATCAAATTACAATTTGCATCAGTTGCGCATCCGCAAGCCAACGGTCAGGTCGACAAAGCAAACGGCATCATCTGCAACGGCATCAAAAGCGCCTGTTAACACCATTGGAAAAAGCTCGACACACATGGCCAGAGGAGTTGCCTAGCGTGTTATGGAGTATTCGAACAACACCAAATACAGCGACACAGGAAACTCCGTTCTTTCTAGTCCATGGAGCTGAGGCAGTGCTGCCGATAGAGATAGAACACAACTCTCCGAGAGTAGCAGAATTCAATGAAGAAACCTCGAGAAAGGCACTGGAAGATGATGTCGATGCACTCGACGAAGCTCGAGATGAGGCATTGTCGAGGGTCACCAAGTGCCAGTAAGATATGAAAAACTACCACAGTCGACGTTTGCGACCAAGATCTTTCTAGGTAGGTGACTTAGTTCTTCGGCTTACGCAAAATAGCCACGAGAAACTCGAGTCGCCATGGATTGGCCCATACATCATCACATAAGTAATTGAAGGAGGAGCATACAGGATAAAGGACAAGAAGACGGGGATAGCCGAGCCAAATCCCTGGAACGTAGCACAACTTAGGCGTTTCTACGCTTAAAATCGAAATATAGTCCTCTCTGTAAACATACAATGTACTGAAACGCCCGCGAGTTTTCAGACGCACTCTTTTCCTTTCGGGGCACCGAGTGGCTGAAAGGTTTTTAATGAGGCGGGCTCGCGGTGCTGTAATATAGTAAAGATATTGATGATATACATATTTTCCGTCGATAGGCTCGGGGGCTTGCAACCCACAGTAACAATATATATATATAAACTTTCGCAAAATATAGCATACAAAGTTATTTGCCCTGGTACAAGACACCTCGCAAAACAATAAAGATACAAACATCGGCCAACAAAAAAGCTCGGGGGCTGGATGAAACAAAAAAAATATATAAGTTGTTTTACAATATACATAGTGCTTACAATACGCCGATTTTTACTATCAAGAAAAATTCGACAGCGAAAAAGAAACTATCAGTTATCACCTAGTATGTCGTGTATATTTACTCTCTCATTGTGTGCAGCACCACTTCTGTGTTCAACATAGCTACCCCTGACGAAGAATTCAGCATCCAGTCGGAGTAATTCATCCATCATCTCTTCAGCCACAGGGGTTACAACATCGTTGATTTTGTCGATGTTTCTCCTCCTCCTCGACAGTTTGGCTTGACATTTTTCGACAATCGTGGTCATATCCAATTTCGGGTAGCAGATTTGCAACATGATCATGGCAAACCTTGCACCAGCAGTCAATTGGGCCTTCACAAAATCATGGATACGAGGAGCATCCCGGAATTTGTTCATCAGGTCAATAAGAGTTTTCGGCGGGGAGTTGCGAGGAAACATGGTGTTGTAAACAAGGCTAGAGTCTTTGCGCAGAAATCAAGAAAATCACGGACCTGACCTGCGCGGTCTTGAAATCTAACGATTTGTCGGGGACGATCAGGCGTAGCCCAAAAATTCGATCCATGTTCCAGAGCAAGCTTGACGAGAAGGTTTGACCTCGCATCTACTCGTTGGTCTTCAGCAGCAGCATCTAAAAAGGAACCTTTTCGGTGGAAGTATTATAGCGACAGACGGAAACAAGCAAATAGAATAGAGGGATTGTAAGGATAGGAAGCGTACCCGCCATATCCAAACTAGCATCAGTCATCAACTGAAGCATATAATCTTCTCGCGAAGTAGCTTGTGCCGCTTCAGTAACTGCGGCCTCCTTTAAAGCTAAAGCTTCTTGGGCCTGTTGAAGCGCCAGTTTCTCTTTCCCGGATGACTTCCGCGATTGCTCCATTATTACAAGTGCTTGTTTCTTCATCGCCTGTAGCTGCTGTCGCAGTTCGTACAAGTCCTCTCCTGGATCAGCACTCGAAGAATCTTCGTTGAGATTGTTACCGGAAGTTTTCCTGAGGACGGAAGAAGCGGGCAAGACATTCGAGGAATGAGGATCCGCAGTATAATTGTCAAAAACCAACTGGAAAGAAAATATCGGTATCAATAACTTGGAAAAATAGCATTCCATTGATTCATTTGGATATTTACATGAGCATTACAAAGAGGGTTCCTAGTGAACCAATGATAAGCTGTCGCAAAAGCTACTACGGCGACAGCAACAAAAGAGGAAGAACAAAGAAAGAGCAGGGACAAAACGGTCTACTTGACCTCCGGCTTTGTAGAACTAGGGGAAGGAGCTGGTTTACATCCGAGGAAGGAGAGGATTTTCTTCGAGTTCGGCTTGGCAACCTTAATCAAGGATTGCCACCTCTTCGTCTCCATCTTCTTCACATCACCAACCTTCGCCCAGTCGACGCTTTGTTGGCTTTCGGCAACCAAAGAGATGGTGCCTTCAACGCCAATCTTCAAGCCCTCTTGCCGGAGGGCCAGCCCAAGATCTTCTTTGGGAATGAAGTGCTTGGTCAGGGCAGCAAAGGTGTTGGGTTGCTCTTTCTTCGCGAAGAAGTAGGGAAAAAGCCGCGAAAATGCCGACTTCGCATCAGAGATACTCTGGCGCACTTCATATCCATGAATTTCAAGGAGAGAAAGAGCGTCAAGAAGACGATCATCTTTGGGCTTTTCAAGTTCAAAATACTGGTGCATCTTCCCTGCTGAAAAAAATTTCGGGTTGTCAACAAGTGCACGGAAAAGCAAAGGATCACGAACAATCAAGGTGGTTGGGGTACTTACTAACAAAGCGCCGATTTTGCGACTCCAAGCGGGCGATGATTTCTTCCTCGCGAGAAGTTTGCTGGGTTGTGTTCTCGCTCAAGGCAGTTTCAGCGTCATGGAGTCTTTTTCGAAGACTCTCGACAGTGGCAGCGTCTAACTCAGCCTTTTCGCGAGCTTTTTCGCTTTTCTCCAGCTTGAGGGCAAGGTCATCGGCGCGCTTATTAGCCTTGGCAAGACCCTCTAGCAAAAGAAAGGATGACAATGTTACGACAAAATAGCAGAGGAAAATCTACACGACAAAAAATAAGCAAGAGAGGAATACCTTTCAACTTATCGGCATAGTCACGGTACCCGATAAATTGGGTACCAAGACGAATAAATTCTTTCATCAGAGGCTGAAAACATAGCATGGATGAGAAGATCAACATGGGGAAAAAGTTCGATAGCAAAAAAGTTAGAGCCCTTACATCGTCCATAGAAGGAGTCGCCGAACTCCCGGTCAAGAGGCTCGGCTCTTTGCCCAGCTCAATCCTCGCTCTCTTCGGTGATGGGGCACGGGGGCTCCCGACAGGAGTCAGGTGTCCTATGTCTTGTTGAGGAGGCGAGGTCTCGTCCGTAGTAGGGCGAGTCTCGGAAAGAACTAAAGTACGGGACGTGCTCGTAAGAGCAGTCACGTTAACATGGGGCTCTTCTTCCTCGTCGCCACTGTGCGTCAAGAAATAGTATAAGAAACGCTTAACAGGAAAAATATCGGGTGCAAAAAGGCGACAGAAACTTACGAGCTAACAAGGGCGTCGTTGTAAGGGTTGAAGGTTTCCTCCTCTTCGGGGGAAGTTTCTTCGGCAGGCGTTTGGCCGGCTTTGGAGGTGCCGGAGTCTGCAACTTCACCCCTCTTCCTTTTGTTCTTTGGGGACACAGCGGAAGGGAGAGAGTGTACAGATTCGGAAGCCTCAGATTTAGCATCTCCTTTAGAGGAAGCCGCGGATTTGTGAGAACCCGCAACTTCACTCTCGTGGCGAGAAGTACCCTGGGTCTCATCGGTAATGATGGTTCGTTCCTCGACCTCTCCGCCTTCAGGAAGGGGAGGTAGAGAGGATTTAACTTGATGTTTCTACAAGAAGAAGAGATAGAGGCGACAGGTTACATCAATGAATTCAGCAAAAAATAGTAGGCGACAAAGTTAAAAGTTCGTCGGGAAAAAAAATAGCTTACCTTGGGGAGGGCGTTGGTGCCGCTATATGGCTCCACGCGACACGACGATGGAATGGTGTCTTTATTGCTCAGCGACGAAATCTTCCGAACAAGCTTCTCCAGGTCTTTTACCGACAGATCCTTGGAGAAGCGGTCCACGTCTTTGTCGCCAGCATACATCCAGAGAGGGTTCTTGCGAGCCTGCAGAGGCTGCACTCTAATCCTGAGGAAGTACGCAGTAATCTGAATACCCGACAGCTCTTTGCCGCGGGTATTCTGAAGTTCGTGGATGCGCTTCATCAGCGCCTCTGTCGCCGTTTTCTGTTCATCAGTAGCCTCAGCATCCCACGACCGACGATGGAAGATTTTCTTGCTACCATCAAAAGGAGCGACATTGTACTCTTGCGAGTCATTGTGTTCCTCATGGACATAAAGCCATCTTTTGCGCCACCCTTGAAGGGAGTCAGGGAATTTGACATCGAAATATTCGACATCTGGGCGGACGCAGATAACTACGCCACCTACATTATAGGCGGTGGTGTGGGAGCTGTTGCGGCGGACAAGGAATATGCGTTTCCACATGCCCCAATTGGGATGGGTCCCGAGAAAGCATTCGCGAGAGGGTGATGAGGATAGAGATGTGAAGGATGGAATTGGGGGTGAGATGATGCAGCTGAAGCCCGTAAACAAAGAGTAATCCACGAAGAAATTCGTGGATCGGAGTAGCTAAACCACGGATGAGGTGGTCAACAAAGGTTACCCGGTATCCAATGCGCGGCGTGGGGTAGCTCTCCTCACCGGGGAAGATTAGTGTCTTCTCCTGCTTCATGAACCCGAGCTTCTTGAGAAGGTTCACGTCCTGGTTGGAGATCCTAGATCTCTCCCACTCGGAGAACTGCAGGTCTTCTGTCGCCATGGGGGAGGTGTGCTTGGTAAGCCTTGATCGCGGCAGCATTCAATGGGACTGATTGCAATGAGGAAGCAGGCACGGGCGTAGGAGCGTTTTGTGGCAATGGGGGATTTTGGAGGGAGAGATAGAACAGAGGTGCGGCGCAGCGAAGGGGAGAACGGAGGAAGAAGAAGGTCTTTTATAGCAAACCTGCGAATCGACACGCCGTTGGATGTAGCAGTAATGGGCTTGATACTTTACACGTGGCTCAGGGGGTAAAAATGTATTTTACTACGATGGAACTGGACAGACGCTACAACGCGCGTGCCACGAAAAGCGGAGGACGTGTGTCCCCCACTTGCGTAATCAACATGCTGCAGATTTTGGGTCCACAGGTCAGTGATAGGACAGAACTCGCGTTTTCCCGATACAGGGGTCGTGGCTATCGTCAGCAATGATGTCACTTTTACAAAGGAAAATCTCGGCTGCGGTGTTATGAGGATTGGTGACAGTGAAGAAGTAATGGTAATTTCGAGAGCTTTTGATCAAATACAAGTTTTTGTTCAAAATGCTCAAGGGCTACTTTTTAAAGAGTTTTGTCAAGAGTATTGACAGGGAAAACTTTAGGCAGCACAATAAAAAAAATATGAGAGCATATGATCAAATACAAGCATTTCTTCATATGCTCGGGGGCTACTCCCATCGGGAGCGCTGGTCGCGCACCCGAAAAAGATGGAAGAACTCGAAGAGATGACAATATAGCGACAAAGGATGTTAAAACGGTGAGCCTACAACCAAGTACAAGCACTTGGCTGTAGCCTCGGGGGCTACTCCCATCGGGAACGCTGTTCGCGTGCCCGATGAAATTATAAAAAGCGTGGTGAGCATATTTTGAGTTATACGAATAACTCTTCATATACTCCCATCGGGAGGACAAGATAAAAATATACAAGTCATCCGATGACTCGAATAAATGTGCTATTCCAACAGCCGAAAAGCACTCGACAATATATTCTCAGAGTGCCTCAGTCGCAAATTAGTCTCTGAATGCCGCAATACCTTGCGAAGGTAAGTCCCCGGGATCCATCTTGTGCGGTGTAGCATCGCCTCTGACGGCGCTTCGCTACTTTTTCCGTGTCAACAGATGCGAAGAAAAATCCTAACGGACGTGTTAGGTACCCGATAAAATATGACTGGAATTCGACATCTGGTAATACCTTAAGCGGCGCATATCGAATTACACCGAGTATCCCGAGATCACGTCCAGGGACATGATCTTGAAGTAGGTTTTGGTGGATTGCCAAAAGAGCAGTTAACTAGTACCTGATCCGTCAGATGAACTAGCCCCAATTACCGTTATCCCTGTACAATATATGGTTGATTTATTAAAAATATGTGTTGACTCGAAGAAGTTGTATGGTAATTGTAAAGTTGGAGATTTTCCCTGAGTCTTCGATTCAAGAAAAATCTCGGGAGCTACTGACATAGGTATCCCCAATGGGCCTGCCGAAGATGGTACCCGGGGTTTTACTGAAGGCCCACGACCCGAAAATTATAAAGCCCGGAAGCCCAGTTAGGAGAGAGTTTGGAAAGATAGAATTGTATTAGGAATATTAACTTGTAACTACTACGGAACGGACGCAGATTGTCTCCCGAACTCTGTAACTTTTGTATCACGAAACCCTCGGCTCCGCCTCCTACATAAGGGGGAGTTGAGAGACGAAGAGGGGATCGATTTCATTGTCAACACAACCCTAGTTTTCTAGCAGTCGAATACTTTTTCGGCTGAAACCCTCGAGATCTACTTGCCCTCTACTTCCAATTAAACCCTAGTCTACAATCCGTAGACATTGACAAGTTAATACCTTGTCAGTGGACCAAAAGATTTTGGAGTTCCTTCACGAGATAACTCTGTGTTGAAAACGCCCACTCTCATCCGCTAATACTACAATATTTGATAATATATAAACATATGTTCTCATTTTTTTTCAAATATCTTCCAGATCAGTGATATTTGATGAATTACCAATAATTTTGCATTGTTATTTAGGTAGGTCGAGACCTGCATAGTCCAAATCAAAGATTCCAATTTATGCGCATGGATAACTCTTTTATGAAATGTGATACGTCAAATTCTAAGATTAAAGAATATGTTAAGGCTTACCATCTTTGAGGTGACATGTTCATGAAAACATTCAACGTTCAAGAGAAAAAAGGAAAGGACCATTAGCTAGAAATGGAACTTCAGTTTATCTCTCTCAGCCACCATCCGTTCCGACTGATCACCCCGTCTTCTTCCTTTTCTTCCCCTCTTAATTGCATGGATCCTCGTAGAACTGAATAACCAGTAGCATGCCGGGTCATAAGCCTACTAAACAAAGTTTGGTGGAAGTTTTATAAGTTGAAAATAATTGACATGTCTTAAGTCCATACCTTCCGAGTGACAAAGTACAATTAACTTGTTTCAAGGCATGGTTGAACATAACTATCTTTTATTTACGGTTAATGGATATCGGGGCGAAATCCAAAATCAATGTTGGGAGTTAGTAGCAGTAAACAAAAAATTCTAACTAATGCAACCCGGTTGCCCAGATCTATATAGAAGTAATGCAGGAATATAGATGATATCGGTGATATAGCCTCGTAGACCGATAGCGGTTAACGTTCCGCCAGAACGTGATCGATGTAGTCTACTTCGTCGCCAACCTCGGGGTCGTGTGGACATCCTCCCGTACCACAATGATTACCGAAAGTGCAACACCTCATAGTTTCACACATATACAGTGCTCAACGACCCTCCCGGCCTCAGATCCAGCTAAGGTTGCAGAAGAAGATCTTCTGGATCCGATTCCGGCAACGCTCCCATGTACCGGGTGGAGTACTCCCTCCGTGCGCAGCTCTTCGAGAAACCACGGGTGGAGATAGAACTAGAGAGATGGGAAGAGGAGAAGGAGGTGCCCAAGGGGTTTGTTGAGGGAGCTCCTCAGCAATGCCCACCATGACGGGCTTAGGGTTGATCGAATCATGTAGGCTAATACGAGACATCGGATACCAAACAAACGGGGAGAGAGATTTTACCCAGGTTCGGGACCCTCGGTGAGATAAGCCCCTTACTTCATGCTTGTCTGATCTTGATTTATTGAGTAATACGGGTTACAATGGTCAATTCACCGGGATGCAAGGATTTTAGGGTTTGTGTACTAAGTTGTCGTGGTTTGCGTATTGTTCTTCTTCTGAGTTCGGTAGGTCCTCTCCTGACCTTTATATAGTAGGCCAGGTCTCGAGAGTTATATCCGAACTTGACTAGATTACATTGAGATCTAATCTAAACCTTCCTTAAACGATGTCTTCTTGCCTTGTTCATCAAGAATTCATCTCCTGGTAGGTCTTCTTCGTTGCAACCGACGTTTGGGCCCACCTTGACCTTGGATAAGCTTTGTGGGCCCCTAGTTGGGTCAAGGATGGTAGACTAATGTCGGGTACCCGAAGGGTAATGCCCACATCAGTAGCCCCTGAGTGAATGGCCAAAGCGAAGGCTTTGGGCAGAGACTATTGTTGCTTCATCTGAATATTTTGATTACTCGAAGGAAATTGAGTCTTCATGCTTGTTGTAGATTTGAAGTCGTTTGATATCGGGTGCACGTCCCGATGGGATTAGCCTCGAGTCTAGATGCGGATGTTTAGAACCGTGCGTAGAGTCAAGTTGTACTACTCGAAGATCTCACTGCCGATGTTTTTTGAGCTTCTTCTATCACCTGGTACTTTTAGTATATCGAGTCTTCTAAAACTTCGGGTGAAAGTGAATAATTGATCATACGTGAGGGATGTTTGATGATATTTTGTCATGGTTTTATAGATTAAATGAATTCAAATCACAATTGAAGTGTATGCAAAATATGAAGCTTTCTCATCAAGTAGAAGAAATAGGATATCTGCGTACATGAGAAAGACAAAAATATTTCAGTTCAGATAGAAGCAATAGTGTTGTAAACATTGAGGATACGCATGCACGTGAGCTATGTTTTGCATGACTTAAAAATATGTAGCAGCTCTCAGGGAAATGATTATGAGTGGGAACCACTATCAAAAGGAGGCAGTATTTGACTGATCGATCAAAGGATGAATCGGTCCATCGACCAGTACGTACATGTACGGGACTTGTTCTCTCTAAGCTGCAGGTAACTTCGCCGGTGGCTTGATTAGTTGAGACCTTTGGAGTGTATTGGGTGATTAGATAAGTATCATGGGCAGCGATATGTATTTGGATGAGGGCCTCCACCGAGCTGTGCGGAGAGGTAGTTTCGTGAAGGGTAGGTATAAAAGAGCTTCATGAGGAGAGGCATAGAGATGGAATTGGATCCCTTTCCGGCCGCACGCGACGCCAGAGCTTCCTTTTCCACAGAAACCAATCTACATCATCACACTCAACGGAACCACCGATCGACCTAGAAAATCCATCAATCCCACACACATAGGACCAGACCCAAGGTGCATATCTCGCGATGATGGGTGGCGATGTTCTCTTCTCAACCCGCCGCCAATGAAGCAATCCTAGTATGGTGAGTGAGGCGGGTAAACAAGATGCAAGATCCCATGACGTACAGGTTCACATGTGTCAGATGATATCATCTTCGATTCCGACTCAAGGTTGTGAGCCATACAGGTTATGTGACGGCTGATCCCTATCCCCAATCACGGCTTTGAGCCAGCAGTTTGTGTGGCGGGCGGTCTCTACCCGATCACGGCTTCGAGCCAAGCAATGTTATGTGACAAGTGATTTTATCCTCGATCACTGCTTATGCCATGCAGGTTTTGCGAGTCGCCGCTGATGGCACACATGTTTCATGCCATGCAGGTTATGCAGCGGGTGATCATCATCCCAGATCGTGGCTTTCTGTCTTATAGGGTTTACTTGAAGCTCATGATGGTACACGCGACTTCATGCCACACAGGTTATGCGGCGGGGGATCATCATGCCCGATCACGGCTTGATGTCCTATAGGTTTTGTGTGTAGCCCATGATGGTACACGCGGCTTCGTGCCACATAGGTTATATGCCATATAGATTTTACGTGTAGCTCTTGATCGGCACACTCGGCTTGATGCCATACAAGGAATGCCTCTCCTGATGCATTTGCCTCCCTTCCTTTCCTCTAGTTTGCTCTGGCCAGCCATGCCATTACTGGCCAGTGGCCAAATGTGTGTTGCTTCTGTGCTTCTCATTGCTACTGCTGCTATGCACTTGCTATGCTATCCTAATGCAATGCCTAGGTTTACTGGTGCCATACTTATGCTTGTCTAGGTCTACTGCTGCTTAATTATTTACTGGTGGTTCTTGTCGTCGCTGAGTGGCTAACAACCTGACACTTGTGATGCTTGTGATGTTCTTCTATGACTTGTACATGATCCAATTGATCCATTTGGTCAATAGATGCTAGTGGCTAGGCTCTATGACTTGTTTGGCTGCTGCTCTAACCATTGACTAAGCCCCCCAGTCTTTGTTGGTTGCCAGTTGGTTAACCTGTGATGCCTATTGATGTGTGGCTATCTATCTGAATGCCTTGTGATGCTACTGGTGCTTTACCAGTGACTTAAGTGCATACTTAGTGGATGATTAAGCTACTTGTGCTTGCATTATTACTTGGTCAAATGGTTTTGGTAGTCTGGTGTGCTTTACTGAAGCAATTGCTTCAGTAAACCTCATGTGCATGTCATGTTGTTGCCATGTGTGAACTTCTGTCAGTTATAACTGATGAACCATGTATTGGTAATGATTCATTTGCATTAATAGTTGCTTATATGGATTCCAGTATACTTTGGAATAAATTTGCTTGTCTGAACCTTCATGGTAATGAAGACAAACTTGCATGTGTGGCTAGTTTGCTTGATAGGCTTGTATTGTGACCTCAGTAGCTTGCTACTGAATATGGTTGCATCTTATTTGGCTATCTGGTGGGTTTTATGAAAAGATAAACAATATCTACGGTTGGGAATCATTTATATGAATGCCCTGTGGATGCTTTTGATAAAAGCTGGGTTGATCTGATGGTTTAAGACACCAAATGGTGCTAGGTTAATTAGTTGGCCACTGTTCTAGTTGTTCTATGTCTTGGATGGCCATGACTAGATCTACTTATGCATATCCCGTAACTAGATCCCTAGTTCTTGGTCTAGCCTCTTTTTTCCTAGCATCACTTGGTAAATACCAAGTGATGACATACCCTGTGGAGCATCTGCTCCACACCAAGTGTGTGTATGGGCATGCTTATGATGGATTTGATCATGAGATCAATCCAGGTATGATTTATACCCTGTTCGATCTCCTATATGGTTATTTTGTGTTGGTGCAGTGCTTCTGGATTGTTGATTTGATCAACAGACCTTCACCTCCTAGCTCATGGATGATCTTGCTTGAAATCACCATGATCTATGGGTGGTTTGGTTTGATTTTGGGGTTGATTCTCTGGATGATCTAGGGAAATACCCTACTGGTGTGTCTTGAGTTGTTCTTGCTATTCTGAATGACTCAATCCTATCTCTAAACCATTGTGCTATTTGTATAGCACAGGGAGTTACTTTCCTGGGTCGGCAGCACTTGTGTGGTTGTGTGCTGTGCTGTCCAGCCCTTGCTTCACCTTGCTCATGATGGAGAAAAGATCATGGCCACCCCTTTGGCTTTGGTTGGGACTTGATCCCCCTGCCAAGGCTTATCTCATGATTTTCTGTTTCTTTTTACTGCCAAGTGTCAATGACACTTGTTACTGGACAAACCTTTTGCTCTCTTATGCAGGTTTCAAGTTGTACCAAGCTTTGGAGAAGATCAAATGAAGATTTGATGAAGACTTTAGCATAGAAATAATTTCATTGATGTACTCTTTATTTTCTTTCTTATTTATGTTTCATATATTCCATTTATTGTAATATAAAGAATTATGTAATGACAATGTAATGTGTATATGCAATCAATAAAGCTCAAGGTTTTGTTTATGAGCTTTTATATAAATTTGATATTCACTTATGAATTATTTGTGTAAATGTGATGTGCTTTTGAATTATGAATTCATAATTCATTTATATATGGATTACTTTATACTTCTTTTGTTTGAATTCAATTTTGAAATGCCAAATCAAATGTTCTGCCAAAACCCTAAGTTTCAAAAGAGATCATGTCGAAATTCATAGCACTCACACTGCTCTAACCCTAATAGCAACGAGAGAGAAACCTCGATCCCTCTTAGGTTTTATGCAATAAGGCGCGAAAATTTCCCCCGTTTTGCGATGAAATGCACATTTCATTTCTAAATCTACCCTTCGTTGGTCCTATGTTCTGGGATATTACACAAGTTTACTCTTGCTCATTTCATATTGATTATTTTATATCAATTTACTCGCAAAGAAATATACTTATCACTCCTGCACTGAAAATAAAATGTTACTTTTCCAATTAAGAATATGACTATTGTGGCGACCCGGCATACCACTGCATGGTGTAGTATGCAAGTCTGATATAACACCAATGAAACACCGTTCCACTAGTATTATATAGCTCAGAGTGGTACAACAGAAACATATGCGGGTCCAAGGCATGTCTATAGAATTACAACATTGACTCGTTACATAAGATCATCACAGACTCTCCTACTTTACAATGAGGTAAAATTGCAAATAAACTCCAGAAGAACGACTCGTAGTCTAGACTTATCACGAACTTTATTTGTAGAGTATTTAACTAGCTAAAGAGGCTAAGAATAGATTCTAGCTACGTAGGAGCTAGGTTTAGGAAACTAGTTCCCTTCTATGGCTAAACTAGGTTTTCTCCTTGCTGGGATGTGGTATTCGACTCCTCCGACAGGTCCCGTCTCTTGAAGTAGTTGTTGACTTCTCGTCTTCGAGTTGCACTCGTAGATCCTCCTTCGATGCCTCCATATCTAAGCAGGGGATTTAAGAGTGGGATGAGTACGAGCGTACTCAACAAGTTCATTATAGGAAAGAGGTGTTTAATGCACTAGCTACAACATTAGACCGGAAAGTCTAATACCAATGCAGGTTTTCATAACCATTTCTTCAAAAGGTTGCTTTTATTCGGAAGAACTATGTCCGTCAGCCTTCACCGGTTTACTAGAACTTCATGGAGCTCCTTTCCGGCCGCGTTCACAGCTTCCATATCCCGGAACAGGGAGTGACAGGTCACGATTCATTACACTCTGCAGAGGTGTGTTGCTTTACCCATAAGAGATCTTAACCTTGGTGCCAACCGGGCGTACTCCCCGTCCACACTTCCTTTGGTGTGAGGCCCGGTATAAGGTCATAGCCAATCATATTCCTCCGCTACCTCGCACACCCACCCTTTGTTGCATACCCCGACCCTGGGTCCTCGTCGGTCCTCTTACACCAATTAAGGATGGACCCCGACCACGACGACGATCCGGGACTCGTTAACCAAACTCCTTCGCCGGTAGCCGCAACCCATCATAGACCACTTACCGTGGGGAATTAGAATGGGATCCCCACCCCACCGCTTGCCCAACCCGGGTCAAGTGTCTACGGTAAGCGCATCCGTTGATGTACAAGAGGTGGAAATACAATTGACTATTCCGTCCCACTCCGCATCTTATGGTTAACACGGGTATTACGGCACAAGAATCACTCGGACGACATTTGTTGTTTAATCCTAGATGGATATAAATCCTTGCAATGGAACCTCCACCATATCAACACAATCCATGGTTCCATTGCCCACCACTTAGTCATATTCATAGTTATGAAAATAGTGGTTTTGCTTTTCATGCGATAGTGATAAACATAGTACTTTGTAAGTAATTTGGTAAAAATACTCAAATGACATGAGCAAGTGATGAACTTGCCTTTCTTGACTGCAAGATTATGCAGGCAAGGTCTTCGATACGCAATAACTCCAAATTCTGAAATAGCATCATCGTCCGGTAAGGACGATGTTTAAAAGATTGGCAAGGATGCAATAATGCATAGGTATGAGATGCAATCGCTCTAAGCGTGACCTAACCCCGATGATTTAGGATCAGTGAGTTGTAATGATTGGTTTAGGGTGTGTTATACTTTTAGAGTGATTCACAAGCAGGGTTCTTATTAAGGATTGTTTGCTTGGTATCATAAACAGGTGCTGTAATATATCATAATAATAACACTAATAGCACACAACAATAACATTTGGTATAATCCTAACATGTAATGAATAGTGGTTGGTTTAAGCACTATATGGCATGGTTAATGATTAATTATCATATACTTCAAAAGAATAACTTTTGAAGAACATGTTCTTTAATAAAGAACAAGTATGATAATTAGGTTGGTGGGGTTCTATGGTTGACTATGGTTTCATCTAGTTTCTGGAGTAAGTATTAGATGGATCACAACATAGTTGGATGCATCAGCAACTAGGCTTGAATGATTTTACTTAAGCATGAGAAACTTAAGCAATTGGTTATACATGGTTGTTATTATGGTGGCTTCATCTTGCTGGTGATAGCTAGCTAGGGTTTATATGTCCTATAAGGCAGGGTTGATGGCTACTTCTTATTTACTTCAAAAGAATAACTTTTGAAGAACATACTTCTTAGGTAATAAGAAGTATATCAATTAGGGTTGAGGTGATCTAGGTTTTACTATTGGATCCACTAAAATGGGGCATAGTTGGCTCTTGGATATTATGGTTCATAAGTATCTAATACTTAGTAGGGTTTAGTGGAGTATGGTATGTAAGATAAAACATTGGGCATAGTTGCTATAAGGATTCATCACCAAGGTGTGATGCTAATTATGGATAGTTAAAGATGGTGGTCTTGGGAATAGGAACTAGGGTTTTACACATGGTTGATCCTACTAGATCAACAAGTTTTATTTAGGTGAGAGCATAGCAATTAACTAGTGATAGGCTTCTTACATTTTATGTGATCATGGCAATTATTTAGTTGCTATTATGGTTCTATGTTTGAAAGAAAGTATCATGATCACATGTTCTAACCTAGGGTTTAGGTTAGAACCATTTAGGTTTTAAATTGATTAATGGAGCTAGGGGTCCTAATTGATTTAAGGTTTGTGGTTTCACATGAAATGATAGGTTATAATATCATTCAATATGGAATTAGGGTTTTCTTATTACCATATAGGTCTATGATTAATAACTTCATTATCAAGTTGGAGTTATTAATAACCTTGAAATAAAAGTAATATTGGTTTTGACCTTTTATAATTTTTTAATGAATTAATAATTAAGGTAATTATTAATTAGGGTTTAAATCCCTCTAATAAGGATTTAATAAAGTAATAAATAAAGAAAATTAATTTTAATGTTTTCTTTATTTATTTGTCGGTTTTTATTTAATTTGAAAAGTTTTCCTAGTTATTGAATTTTAATTGAATTTAGAATTAATACATATAGCTTAAATCACAAGTATTAAATAATTAATTTTTTTATTGATAATAAAGATTTCATATTATATTTTTATTGGATAGAATTTACTTTTAGAAGAATTTTGATATCTTATTTTAATTTTTCTGAGTTAAATTGAATTTCCTAGATTTATTTGAAGTTGCAGCAATTTTTGAATTTGAAGTAGAAGCAGAAGAACTACTAAACGCACCCGGGTTAGTGTTACCCAGGGTCACTGACGAGTGGGCCAATGATCCACGTCAGCTACCACGCGGCGTGGACTAGTCAAAATAGACAGCGTGGCCAGGAGAAGTCTCTGCCGGCGATCAGACGGCGACGGCGCCGCCGCTCCCGGACTCGCGCGGACAAACTACTCACGCCACTCGATTCAGCTCGCCGTGGTGAACACAAGAGTACCAACGCCGCCCCTAAATCGTCGCCGGAGCTAGTCCGACGGCGAGGTGCTCGCGGCGGTGCCCACGGGCCTACGATGCTGGGCATGCTAGGGAGTGCTAGCGGAGGAGCGAGGATGCTCAGGAGAGTCAGAGACTCACCGCGAGCACAAAGGGCGTGTCGGCGAGGCGAGAGGAGGTCGCAATCGCCGGGATTGCTCGATGCCGGCGCCGGAGAAGATGAAGTCACCTGCGACGCTCCGGGAGGCTATGGCTCGATTCCTCTTGCAGGATGAGCGAGTCGAGGACGGCGGTCACGATGGCGTGCTCAGCTTGGCTCGGGGGTGCTCCAATCAATGGCGGTAGGGGTTGGCCGGCTCAGCTAGGGTTTCGATTTGGGCGGGATTTAACAGAGAGGGGGAAGAACTCGGGAGCTAGGGTTCGTCGCGGGCTTTATACGGCTCGGGGCGAGCCTCGTCACGTCGTCGGTCGCGGAGGTGCCGCCAGCGACGAAGAGAAGGAGGGCACGGCTCCGCGCTGTCCTCCATGCGTGAGAAGACGATGAGGACGTCCCTCACTCCTCTCGTTTTAGAACGAAGGGGTATGGTGGGCTGGTGTTGGGCTGCGGTTGAGGGCCGGTGTTGGGTCAGTGGTGCTGGGCTGCACCGTGGGCTGCTCGGCCGGGTAAGTCCGGGTAGGTTTTTCTCTCCTCTTTTCTTTTTCTCGTTTTTATTTTCTGTTTTCAAATTTCATTTTATGTTTTGCTGATTCAAATTCAACATGAATTTGCAGGTATCTCGGTTATTTAAATCCCGTTAATTCTATTTAGACGAATCGGTATGTCACTCGGATTGCTTAACACAAATATATTGTTTTATTTGTATATTTGGGAGCTTTATTCCAAATTTCAATTAAACATGAGTTTATGTATTCATTTTATTCTTAGGTTTTTCTTGTGAATCAAATCCTTTGGAATGTTTGTAGTTGATACTTTGAACTCAAAGTATTTCAGAGATTAGTATCAGGACTTAGTTTCCATTTGGGGAGTGATCCCTTGCTTATTATTTGATGTGATAATTATATGTTAACAAATTTGAACATAAGATTTAATTGATGGACACTTCTAGAGTCCCAATATGATTTACCTAATGACACATGGGTTGGAACTTAATTGTGGTTTAGATTTTAGTTGTGATCACCCAAGTGATACACCCCTAGGGTTGAGATATAATTCTAGGATGTAGATATGAGATGACACCATTTTGTACTTGCTAGGATTTAATTTCCCCTAACTAAAGTAAGATGGTTACTTGCTTTCTTGTTATTATTCTCATTTAGTTATTAAGGTTCTGAGAATGTATTCTCTCTAATACCAATGGACTTTATTTATATCCTTAATCTATCATTAAAGTAATTAAAGTAGTTATGGTTCTTTTTATAGTTAACTTTGGTCATATGGATGGATGGTTTCTCACCATATTAAGTATGGAGTTTTACTCTAAGGTTTTCTTAGGTTCCTTAATTTGGGAATAAATGAAATATAGATGTGGTAGGTTTCTACTTATGATCACCAAGTGATTCACAAGTTTAAGTTGGAATATAAGCCTAGGTTAGTTTACTAGTGATCTCCCTATAATTTCATGTGGTGAATGATATCTACTTATCATATAGGTTTTAACTTATAACTTATTCTTCTATTTCTCCAAAGTATGATCATGGCATCATCATGAGCAACTTATTCTCAATGTCTTCTACTCCCACTTATTATTTTGGAATGGATTATTCTAGGATTCTACTCAAGGAATGATGATATGATTATCTAAGCATGTGGTCTGCCTAAGAATTCTACCTTGCTATCTTCTGTAGCTTGTTCTTCAGAATTCTGATAAACCTGCATCTTGTGGCATGCCTCCACCTCCTAGCTGCTTCATCTTGATCCTAACTATTTTATGGAATGGCTCAATGTGTTGGTCTTCTTGCATCAAGGTGCAAGATGAAGGAATGGATGAAGTGTGGGGCTCCTTTTATAGGCTTGGGCATGCTCTAGTAACATGACACATGGGTGGATGACTCTTGCTTTAATTTGATGAGTAAGGTGCTTGGTTATACATGGTTGTTATTATGGTGGCTTCATCTTGCTGGTGATAGCTAGCTAGGGTTTATATGTCCTATAAGGCAGGGTTGATGGCTACTTCTTATTTACTTCAAAAGAATAACTTTTGAAGAACATACTTCTTAGGTAATAAGAGGTATATCAATTAGGGTTGAGGTGATCTAGGTTTTACTATTGGATCCACTAAAATGGGGCATAGTTGGCTCTTGGATATTATGGTTCATAAGTATCTAATACTTAGTAGGGTTTAGTGGAGTATGGTATGTAAGATAAAACATTGGGCATAGTTGCTATAAGGATTCATCACCAAGGTGTGATGCTAATTATGGATAGTTAAAGATGGTGGTCTTGGGAATAGGAACTAGGGTTTTACACTTGGTTGATCCTACTAGATCAACAAGTTTTATTTAGGTGAGAGCATAGCAATTAACTAGTGATAGGCTTCTTACATTTTATGTGATCATGGCAATTATTTAGTTGCTATTATGGTTCTATGTTTGAAAGAAAGTATCATGATCACATGTTCTAACCTAGGGTTTAGGTTAGAACCATTTAGGTTTTAAATTGATTAATGGAGCTAGGGGTCCTAATTGATTTAAGGTTTGTGGTTTCACATGAAATGATAGGTTATAATATCATTCAATATGGAATTAGGGTTTTCTTATTACCATATAGGTCTATGATTAATAACTTCATTATCAAGTTGGAGTTATTAATAACCTTGAAATAAAAGTAATATTGGTTTTGACCTTTTATAATTTTTTAATGAATTAATAATTAAGGTAATTATTAATTAGGGTTTAAATCCCTCTAATAAGGATTTAATAAAGTAATAAATAAAGAAAATTAATTTTAATGTTTTCTTTATTTATTTGCTGGTTTTTATTTAATTTGAAAAGTTTTCCTAGTTATTGAATTTTAATTGAATTTAGAATTAATACATATAGCTTAAATCACAAGTATTAAATAATTAAATTTTTTATTGATAATAAAGATTTCATATTATATTTTTATTGGATAGAATTTACTTTTAGAAGAATTTTGATATCTTATTTTAATTTTTCTGAGTTAAATTGAATTTCCTAGATTTATTTGAAGTTGCAGCAATTTTTGAATTTGAAATAGAAGCAGAAGAACTACTAAACGCACCCGGGTTAGTGTTACCCAGGGTCACTGACGAGTGGGCCAATGATCCACGTCAGCTGCCACGCGGCGTGGACTAGTCAAAATAGCCAGCGTGGCCAGGAGAAGTCTCTGCCGGCGATCAGACGGCGACGGCGCCGCCGCTCCCGGACTCGCGCGGACAAACTACTCACGCCACTCGATTCAGCTCGCCGTGGTGAACACAAGAGTACCAACGCCGCCCCTAAATCGTCGCCGGAGCTAGTCCGACGGCGAGGTGCTGCGGCGGTGCCCACGGGCCTACGATGCTGGGCATGCTAGGGAGTGCTAGCGGAGGAGCGAGGATGCTCAGGAGAGTCAGAGACTCACCGCGAGCACAACGGGCGTGTCGGCGAGGCGAGAGGAGGTCGCAATCGCCGGGATTGCTCGATGCCGGCGCCGGAGAAGATGAAGTCACCTGCGACGCTCCGGGAGGCTATGGCTCGATTCCTCTTGCAGGATGAGCGAGTCGAGGACGGCGGTCACGATGGCGTGCTCAGCTTGGCTCGGGGGTGCTCCAATCAATGGCGGTAGGGGTTGGCCGGCTCAGCTAGGGTTTCAATTTGGGCGGAATTTAACAGAGAGGGGGAAGAACTCGGGAGCTAGGGTTCGTCGCGGGCTTTATACGGCTCGGGGCGAGCCTCGTCACGTCGTCGGTCGCGGAGGTGCCGCCAGCGACGAAGAGAAGGAGGGCACGGCTCCGCGCTGTCCTCCATGCGTGAGAAGACGATGAGGACGTCCCTCACTCCTCTGTTTTAGAACGAAGGGGTATGGTGGGCTGGTGTTGGGCTGCGATTGAGGGCCAGTGTTGGGCTGTGGTGCTGGGCTGCACCGTGGGCTGCTCGGCCAGGTAAGTCCAGGTAGGTTTTTCTCTCCTCTTTTCTTTTTCTGTTTTTATTTTCTGTTTTCAAATTTCATTTTATGTTTTGCTGATTCAAATTCAACATGAATTTGCAGGTATCTGGTTATTTAAATCCTGCTAATTCTATTTAGAAGAATCAGTATGTCACTGGATTGCTTAAAACAAATATATTGTTTTATTTGTATATTTGGGAGCTTTATTCCAAATTTCAATTAAACATGAGTTTATGTATTCATTTTATTCTTAGGTTTTTCTTGTGAATCAAATCCTCTGGAATGTTTGTAGTTGATACTTTGAACTCAAAGTATTTCAGAGATTAGTATCAGGACTTAGTTTCCATTTGGGGAGTGATCCCTTGCTTATTATTTGATGTGCATAATTCAATATTCAAGAAATCGTTTATCTTAACTTATCGGCCAACCTTAACATGAAGATTAATCGCTTATCGGTCGATTAATCGATTTTATCGGTCAGCCATTTATCGGTTTATTTTTATATAAATCTTAATTTTTGACACTAAATTTTCTATAATATGTTATGAAAAAAATAATATTTGAGCATTGGACATAAGTATTACCTTGATTCCTTGCATTTGAATAAATAATAATGAAAATTTTGAGTTAATGCATAATTCTACAAAACCATATGACGAAAATATCGACAGCCATACCAAATTTCATTAAAATTTCACTAACAACCAGCCGAAATATCGGCCGTGAGATTGAAAATCAAGCGAAATATCGGCTCTCGTGTAGAAAATCGGCCGAAATATCGGTGGAGCGATAAACTGGCCGAGAAGCTAAAATCTTATCGGTTACCACCCGATTCACGATAAATCGGCCGATAAATCGGTATCTCGGCCGATTTTTTGAACAGTGGCATAATTATATGTTAACAAATTTGAACATAAGATTTAATTGATGGACACTTCTAGAGTCCCAATATGATTTACCTAATGACACATGGGTTGGAACTTAATTGTGGTTTAGATTTTAGTTGTGATCACCCAAGTGATACACCCCTAGGGTTGAGATATAATTCTAGGATGTAGATATGAGATGACACCATGTTGTACTTGCTAGGATTTAATTTCCCCTAACTAAAGTAAGATGGTTACTTGCTTTCTTGTTATTATTCTCATTTAGTTATTAAGGTTCTGAGAATGTATTCTCTCTAATACCAATGGACTTTATTTATATCCTTAATCTATCATTAAAGTAATTAAAGTAGTTATGGTTCTTTTTATAGTTAACTTTGGTCATATGGATGGATGGTTTCTCACCATATTAAGTATGGAGTTTTACTCTAAGGTTTTCTTAGGTTCCTTAATTTGGGAATAAATGAAATATAGATGTGGTAGGTTTCTACTTATGATCACCAAGTGATTCACAAGTTTAAGTTGGAATATAAGCCTAGGTTAGTTTACTAGTGATCTCCCTATAATTTCATGTGGTGAATGATATCTACTTATCATATAGGTTTTAACTTATAACTTATTCTTCTATTTCTCCAAAGTATGATCATGGCATCATCATGAGCAACTTATTCTCAATGTCTTCTACTCCCACTTATTATTTTGGAATGGATTATTCTAGGATTCTACTCAAGGAATGATGATATGATTATCTAAGCATGTGGTCTGCCTAAGAATTCTACCTTGCTATCTTCTCGTAGCTTGTTCTTCAGGAATTCCGATAAACCCTGCATCTTGTGGCATGCCTCCACCTCCTAGCTGCTTCATCTTGATCCTAACTATTTTATGGAATGGCTCAATGTGTTGGTCTTCTTGCATCAAGGTGCAAGATGATGGAATGGATGAAGTGTGGGGCTCCTTTTATAGGCTTGGGCATGCTCTAGTAACATGACACATGGGTGGATGACTCTTGCTTTAATTTGATGAGTAAGGTGCTTGGTTGTCATTCTCTCATCCATAGCAATCCTTTGAGCATGAGGTGGCATAACTTAGGATTCAAGCTATGTAGATATTTTCATCCTATGTGGCATTGAGATTATCATCTCATGTGATTTATTTTTGGATAGCCAAGTGGCTTTTGTTACTAAATATCTTGTGAATGATTTTATGCTTGTGGTTGAGTCACTATATCATATGTGATTGTATTTATATTATTATTGGGATCAAAATGTCAAAGATAAGGATTATACCCCAATTTTGAATGGTGATGTTTGATTTCGCCAAGGCATGATCATATGAGTTTCAAAATACTCATAGTTTATTTTATTCAAATAGTTTGAACTATAATTCGTAATGTAAACGAATTTAGTTTTGTGATATTCCACATATTTAATAAGTTATGATTGAAATCAGAAGATGTGGCTTTTATGCACTTAGGTCCTTGTGTTTTGCTATATTTGGTATTTAGTTTTAAAGTGAATTCAATTGTACCTCAAGGTAGTTGCTTTAACTTTTAAGTGTTAATAATTTAGAGTGTGCTTCTTATCTCTTTAATGGTTATATACCTCTCCCATCTCTAGGGTTTAATGATAAGCTTTTGTTGGTGTTAAGTTCAAGAGTTTAGTTCAAGAAATACCATGAGGTTCATGGTAGGAATATTTATTTGTTAAAGACATGGAAGACATAAGTTAAGAATGTTTTCTCCAATTTATTGTTACTTGATTTCCAATTGAATAGATGTTCCTAGATTATGGCAAGGAATACCATATTAGGATCTTTAATAAGATCAAGTAG
>NC_061509.1:127081612-127109383 GCF_022539505.1 Lolium rigidum | reverse complement strand
AGATTGAGGATATATGTCCAAAACTGAAACTTCCACCATGATTCATGGCTTTAGTTAGCGGCCCAATGCTCTTCTCTAACAATATGCATGCTCCAACCATTAAGGTGGTAGATCTCTCTTACTTCAGACAAGACGGACATGCATAGCAACTCACATGATATCCAACAAAGAATAGTTGATGGCGTCCCCAGAAGCATGGTTATCACACAACAAGCAACTTAATAAGAGATAAAGTGCATAAGTACATATTCAATACCACAATAGTTTTTAAGCTATTTGTCCCATGAGCTATATATTGCAAAGGTGAATGATGGAATTTTAAAGGTAGCACTCAAGCAATTTACTTTGGAATGGCGGAGAAATACCATGTAGTAGGTAGGTATGGTGGACACAAATGGCATAGTGGTTGGCTCAAGGATTTTGGATGCATGAGAAGTATTCCCTCTCGATACAAGGTTTAGGCTAGCAAGGTTATTTGAAACAAACACAAGGATGAACGGTGCAGCAAAACTCACATAAAAGACATATCGTAAACATTATAAGACTCTACACCGTCTTCCTTGTTGTTCAAAACTCAATACTAGATGTTATCTAGACTCTAGAGAAACCAAATATGCAAACCAAATTAGCAAGCACTAAGTGTTTCTTAATTAATGGGTGCAAAGTATATGATGCAAGAGCTTAAACATGAGCACAACAATTGCCAAGTATCACATTATCCAAGACATTATAGCAATTTACTACATGTATCATTTTCCAATTCCAACCATATAACAAATTAACGAAGAAGAAACTTCGCCATGAATACTATGAATAGAGCCTAAGGACATACTTGTCCATATGCTACAGCGGAGCGTTTCTCTCTCCCAAACAAGCATTTATTCAAACAAAAACAAAAACAAAAGCACACAGACGCTCCAAGTAAAGTACATAAGATGTGACCGAATAAAAATATAGTTTCAGGGGAGGAACCTGATAATTTGTCGATGAAGAAGGGGATGCCTTGGGCATCCCCAAGCTTAGACGCTTGAGTCTTCTTGAAATATGCAGGGGTGAACCACCGGGGCATCCCCAAGCTTAGAGCTTTCACTCTTCTTGATCATAGTATATCATCCTCCTCTCTTGACCCTTGAAAACTTCCTCCACACCAAACTCGAAACAACTCATTAGAGGGTTAGTGCATAATAAAAATTAACATGTTCAGAGGTGACACAATCATTCTTAACACTTCTGGACATTGCATAAAGCTACTGGACATTAATGGATCAAAGAAATTCATCCAACATAGCAAAAGAGGCAATGCGAAATAAAAGGCAGAATCTGTCAAAACAGAACAGTCCGTAAAGATGGATTTTATTAGGCCACCAGACTTACTCAAATGAAAATTCCCAAATTGAATGAAAGTTGCGTACATATCTGAGGATCAAGCACGTAAATTGGCTTAATTTTCTGAGCTACCTACAGGGAGGTAGACCCAGATTCGTGACAGCAAAGAAATCTGGAACTGCGCAGTAATCCAAATCTAGAATCAACCTTTCTATCAACGACTTTACTTGGCACAACAAAACACAAAACTAAGATAAGGAGAGGTTGCTACAGTAGTAAACAACTTCCAAGACACAAATATAAAACAAAGTACTGTAGCAAAATAACACATGGGTTATCTTCCAAGAAGTTCTTTCTTTATAGCCGTTAAGATGGGCTCAGCAGTTTTAATGATGCACTCGCAAGAAATAGTAGTTGAAGCAAAAGAGGGCATCAAGAGGCAAATTCGAAACACATTTAAGCCTAACATGCTTCCTATGCATAGGAATCTTGTAAATAAACAAGTTCATGAAGAGCAAAGTAACAAGCATAGGAAGATAAAACAAGTGTAGCTTCAAAAATTTCAGCACATAGAGAGGCATTTTAGTAACATGAAAATTTCTACAACCATATTTTCCTCTCTCATAATAACTTTCAGTAGCAACATGAGCAAACTCAACAATATAACTATCACATAAAGCATTCTTATCATGAGTCTCATGCATAAAATTATTACTCTCCACATAAGCATAATCAATTTTATTAGTTGTAGTGGGAGCAAATTCAACAAAGTAGCTATCATTATTATTCTCATCAAGTGTAGGAGGCATAGTATAATCACAATAAAATTTACTCTCCATAGTAGGTTGTACCAAAAGACCACTATTATAATCATCATAAATAGGAGGCAAAGTATCATCAAAGAAAATTTTCTCCTCAATGCTTGGGGGACTAAAAATATCATGAAAACCAGCTTCCCCAAGCTTAGAACTTTCTATATTATTATCAACAATTGTGTTCAAAGCGTTCATACTAATATTACTACCAGGCATGCAAATAAGATTTCATAGGTTTTTTAATTTTCGCATCAAACCATCCATGTCTTAAATCAGGAAATAGAATAAGAAGCTCACTCGTTGTCCATTATGCCAAACTAGTGTAAACAAGAAACAAAAAGATGCAATTGCAGGATCTAAAGGAAATAGCTTCGAGCACAAACACAATGGCGCCAGAAAAGTATCGTTACACTGGAACCGGAGTATGAGTGCCTTTTTACCTTTCCTCCCCGGCAACGGCGCCGTGAAAAGTGCTTGATGTCTACGGGAGCTTCTATTCTTGTAGACAGTGTTGGGCCGCCAAGAGCGAGAGGTTTGTAGAACAGCGACAGAAGTTTCCCTTAAGTGGATCACCCAAGGTTTATCGAACTCAGGAAGGAAGAGGTCAAAGATATCCCTCTCATGCAACCCTGCAACCACAAAGCAAGAAGTCTCTTGTGTCCCCAACACACCTAATAGGTGCACTAGTTCGGCAAAGAGATAGTGAAATACAGGTGGTATGAATAAGTAGTACCAACGGCACCAGAAAAGTGCTTTGCCCAGGACAGTAAACAAACAGTAGTAACGCAGCAGTAGTAACGCAGTAAAATAGTAAACAAGCAGCGATAGCAGTATTTAGGAACAAGGCCTAGGGATTAGACTTTCACTAGTGGACACTCTCAACATTGATCACATAACAGAATAGATAAATGCATACTCTACACTCTTGTTGGATGATGAACACATTGCGTAGGATTACACGAACCCTCAATGCCGGAGTTAACAAGCTCCACAATTCAATGTTCATATTTAAATAACCTTAGAGTGCAAGAAAGATCAATACGACTAAACCAAGTACTAACACAGCATGCACACTGTCACCTTCACACTATGTAGGAGGAATAGATCACGTCAATACTATCATAATGATAATTAACTCCACAATCTACAAGAGATCATGATCATAGCATATGCCAAGTACTAACACGGATGCACACACTGTCACCATTACACCGTGCAGGAGGAATAAACTACTTTAATAACATCACTAGAGTAGCACATAGATAAATTGTGATACAAAACACATTGCAATCATAAAGAGATATAAATAAGCACTTCACTATGCCATTCATAACAGCGAGTAAGTATTCCGTGAAATATAGCCTAAGAGACCCACACGGTGCACACACTTGTCACCTTTACACACGTGGGACAAGGAGTCTCCGGAGATCACATAAGTAAAACTCACTTGACTAGCACAATGACATCTAGATTACAAGCATCATCATATGAATCTCAATCATGTAAGGCAGCTCATGAGATTATTGTATTGAAGTACATAGGAGAGAGATGAACCACATAGCTACCGGTACAGCCCCGAGCCTCGATGGAGAACTACTCCCTCCTCATGGGAGCAGCAGCGGTGATGAAGATGGCGGTGGAGATGGCAGCGGTGTCGATGGAGAAGCCTTCCGGGGCACTTCCCCGCTCCGGCAGGGTGCCGGAACAGAGACTCCTGTCCCCCAGATCTTGGCTTCGCGATGGCGGCGGCTCTGGAAGGTTTTCCGTATCGTGGTTCTTCGTAATAGGGTTTTCGCGACGGAGGCTTTAAATAGGCGGAAGGGCAGCCTCGGAGGGGGCCTGGGGCCACCACACCATAAGGCGGCGCGGCCCCCCCTCTGGCCGCGCCAGGGTGTGGTGTGGGGCCCCCAGGGCTTCCCTCTGGCGGCTCTCGGGTGTTCCGGATGGTTCCGGGAAAAATAGGAACCTCGGGCGTTGATTTCGTCCGATTCCGAGAATATTTCGTTACTAGGATTTCTGAAACCATAAACAGCAGAAAACAGGAACTGGCACTTCGGCATCTTGTTAATAGGTTAGTTCCAGAAAATGCACGAATATGACATAAAGTGTGCATTAAACATGTAGATAACATCAATAATGTGGCATGGAACATAAGAAATTATCGATACGTCGGAGACGTATCGGTAGATATGGTCGACATAATTGGCAAACTATGGTTATTGGTGGTTGGATGCATGAGCATAGTTCATACTCAGTACATGCGAAAGCGATTAAAAGGCTGGGAGCGACCAACTAAGAGAGCAATAATGGTCATAATCATGCATAGCGACAAAACATTATCAATCAAAGCATAAAGTGATATTACAAATCAAAACTAAATGATCATAGAGGCTTTAGTTGACTGGTTATAGTCATAACATGGTATAAGCATGTGTCAAGTCAACCCAACAAAGCATCAATGGAGAATACCACAATATTTTGCTTTCATGATAGAAACAACACATGATTCTTTCAATGACACATTATGCACTCTCAGTCATTTGAAACAAGTCATGCTACAACAATAAATACTAAGGGCATCTCCAGCGGCACGACGCAAACGGACGCTGAGCGACCGTTTGCGTCCGCCGTGACCGAAAATGCGTCTGTGCCCTGCTCCAGCGGGGCGACGCAAAGTAATTAGGCTGTCCGTGACGATGCAAACCTGGCCCAAATATGCGCCGGGTTTGCGTCTCCACGAACGCTCCGCGGTCGCGCCGAGTGTCTGCCGAAAATGACGTAGGACCCGTGCGTCAGTGGCAGGGAGGCCGATAACATTCCCGCCAGTTGCCATTCCCGGCGCGAAAAATCAAAGTAGACCAGCGCGAGCAGTCCAGAAGCGATGGACGTCCTCGCCGCCGCAGCCACCACCATGGATGCCGAGGCAACCCTTGCACCCGCCGCCGCCCCACACTCCCCCGTATCCAGGACCATAGCCAACATGGAGGTTGTAGCTCCGGCGGAAGCAAAGCGGGCCGCCACCAGCGGCCGGGATGCAAAGCCAAAGGCGGCAAAGAAGGTGCTGTCCGAGGAGGAGAAATGCGTCGAGGGCACGAAGCATCGCGGCCGGTGCAAGAACCCGAAAGAGAGGAATGCAGCGGCCGTCGGCCAGCAGGCGTGGCAGATGCAGGTGAAAGCCGGCGTCGTGCAAGTAGGCCTCCATCCGACCTTAGCGGAGGGCTACATGCTCGTCAAGCGAGAGGGATCACCGGCGTCGCTCCTCCGGCCTCGTCGGTGAGCTCGGTAAGTTCCCAGCTGCGTCCTGGAACTCCCGCTCCCTTGCAGGGCCACCTGGTGTCGCGGTTCGCGTCCGACGTGGCGCCGGTGCAGTTCAACGGGGAGCCGGTTCCCGACCTCAACCGGACGCCTAGAAGCGGTGACTCGTGTCCGGGCACGACACACAAGACGCGCCAGCTGCCGGAGGAGAGCATGACGGTGCCCCGCATCCTGTTTGACGAAATGGCAGCGACTGGGCCGACGTTGGACGACCTGGTATGTGAGCTCTCTCAATGTGTGCGACTGCCCTGTATCATGTGTCTGACGTCCGGTCATTCGTAGGCCTATTGGAAGGACCGGAATGAGACAGACATCCATGCCTTGATATTCGGCAGCGGCTTCATTGGCGACGACGGGGCCGGGACATGCCTGCATGATGAGTGGGCACCGATGCAAGATGTGGAGGACATCGATCACGCACGACTATTCTCCACCCAGCCCACGCAGCCAACACCCGTGTGCGTCGATGACTTTGAGGACGCGCCAACATAGCCTGTCCTCACCACAGACAATGGTACGAAGAACAAGGGGGAGAGTCACATGACACAAGGATTCATTGATACGTCTCCGACGTATCGATAATTTCTTATGTTCCATGCCATATTATTGATGTTATCTACATGTTTTATGCACACTTTATGTCATATTCGTGCATTTTCTGGAACTAACCTATTAACAAGATGCCGAAGAGCCAGTTCATGTTTTACTGCGTTACTACTGCTGCGTTACTACTGCTTGTTTACTGTCCGGGGCAAAGCACTTTTCTTGTGCCGTTGCCACTGCTCATACTTATTTATACCACCTGTATTTCACTATCTCTTCGCCGAACTAGTGCACCTATTAGGTGTGTTGGGGACACAAGAGACTTCTTGCTTTGTGGTTGCAGGGTTGCATGAGAGGGATATCTTTGACCTCTTCCTCCCCGAGATCGATAAACCTTGGGTGATCCACTTAAGGGAAACTTGCTGCTGTTCTACAAACCTCGGCTCTTGGAGGCCCAACACTGTCTACAAGAATAGAAGCTCCCGTAGACATCAAGCACTTTTACGGCGCCGTTGCCGAGGAGGAAAGGTAAAAAGGCACTCATACTCCGGTTCCGTGTACGATACTTTTACGGCGCCATTGTGTTTGTGCTCGAAGCTATTTCCTTTAGATCCTGCAATTGCATCTTTTTGTTTCTTGTTTACACTAGTTTGGCATAATGGACAACAATGAGCTTCTTATTCTATTTCCTGATTTAAGACATGGATGGTTTGATGCGAAAATTAAAAAACCTATGAAATCTTATTTGCATGCTGGTAGTAATATTAGTATGAACGCTTTGAACACCATTGTTGCTAATGATATAGAAAGTTCTAAGCTTGGGGAAGTTGGTTTTCATGATCTTTTTAGTCCCCCAAGCATTGAGGAGAAAATTTTCTTTGATGATACTTTGCCTCCTATTTATGATGATTATAATGATAGTGGTCTTTTGGTGCCACCTACTATGGAGAGTAAATTTTGTTGTGATTATACTATGCCTCCTACACTCGATGAGAATAATAATGATAGCTACTTTGTTGAATTTGCTCCCACTACAACTAATAAAATTGATTATGCCTATGTGGAGAGTAATAATTTTATGCATGAGACTCATGATAAGAATGCTTTATGTGATAGTTATATTGTTGAGTTTGCTCATGATGCTACTGAAAGTTATTATGAGAGAGTAAAATATGGTTGTAGAAATTTTCATGTTACTAAAATGCCTCTCTATGTGCTGAAATTTTTGAAGCTACACTTGTTTTATCTTCCTATGCTTGTTACTTTGCTCTTCATGAACTTGTTTATTTACAAGATTCCTATGCATAGGAAGCATGTTAGACTTAAATGTGTTTTGAATTTTCCTCTTGATGCTCTCTTTTTCTTCAAATACTATTTCTTGCGAGTGCATCATTAAAACTGCTTGAGCCCATCTTAATGGCTAAAAAGAAAGAACTTCTTGGGAGATAACCCATGTGTTATTTTGCTACAGTACTTTGTTTTATATTTGTGTCTTGGAAGTTGTTTACTACTGTAGCAACCTCTCCTTATCTTAGTTTTGAGTTTTGTTGTGCCAAGTAAAGTCTTTGATAGTAAAGTAAATACTAGATTTGGATTACTGCGCAGAAACAGATTTCTTTGCTGTCACGAATCTGGGTCTAATTCTCTGTAGGTAACTCAGAAAATTAAGCCAATTTACGTGAGTGATCCTCAGATATGTACGCAACTTTCATTCAATTTGGGCATTTTCATTTGAGCAAGTCTGGTGCCCTAATAAAATCCATCTTTACGGACTGTTCTGTTTTGACAGATTCTGCCTTTTATTTCACATTGCCTCTTTTGCTATGTTGGATGAATTTCTTTGATTCATTAATGTCCAGTAGCTTTATGCAATGTCCAGAAGTGTTAAGAATGATTGTGTCACCTCTGAACATGTTAATTTTTATTGTGCACTAACCCTCTAATCAGTTGTTTCGAGTTTGGTGTGGAGGAAGTTTTCAAGGATCAAGAGAGGAGTATGATACAATATGATCAAGGAGAGTGAAAGCTCTAAGCTTGGGGATGCCCCGGTGGTTCACCCCTGCATATATCAAGAAGACTCAAGCGTCTAAGCTTGGGGATGCCCAAGGCATCCCCTTCTTCATCGACAAATTATCGGGTTCCTTCTCTTGAAACTATATTTTTATTCGGCCACATCTTACGTACTTTACTTGGAGCGTCCGTGTGATTTTGTTTTTGTTTTTGTTTGAATAAATGCTTGTGTGGGAGAGAGACCCGCTCCGCTGGTTCGTATGAACACATGTGTTCTTAGCTTTTAATTTTCATGGCGAAGTTTCTTCTTCGTTAATTTGTTATATGGTTGGAATTGGAAAATGATACATGTAGTAAATTGCTATAATGTCTTGGATAATGTGATACTTGGCAATTGTTGTGCTCATGTTTAAGCTCTTGCATCATATGCTTGGCACCCATTAGTGAAGAAACACTTAGAGCTTGCTAATTTGGTTTGCATATTTGGTTTCTCTAGAGTCTAGATAACATCTAGTATTGAGTTTTGAACAACAAGGAAGACGGTGTAGAGTCTTATAATGTTTACAATATGTCTTTTATGTGAGTTTTGCTGCACCGTTCATCCTTGTGTTTGTTTCAAATAACCTTGCTAGCCTAAACCTTGTACCGAGAGGGAATACTTCTCATGCATCCGAAATACTTGAGCCAACCACTATGCCATTTGTGTCCACCATACCTACCTACTACATGGTATTTATCCGCCATTCCAAAGTAAATTGCTTGAGTGCTACCTTTAAAATTCCATCATTCACCTTTGCAATATATAGCTCATGGGACAAATAGCTTAAAAACTATTGTGGTATTGAATATGTACTTATGCACTTTATCTCTTATTAAGTTGCTTGTTGTGCGATAACCATGCTTCTAGGGACGCCATCAACTATTCTTTGTTGAATATCATGTGAGTTGCTATGCATGTCCGTCTTGTCTGAAGTAAGAGAGATCTACCACCTTAATGGTTGGAGCATGCATATTGTTAGAGAAGAACATTGGGCCACTAACTAAAGCCATGATTCATGGTGGAAGTTTCAGTTTTGGACATATATCCTCAATCTCATATGAGAATAATAATTGTTGCCACATGCTTATGCATTAAAGAGGAGTCCATTATCTGTTGTCCATGTTGTCCCGGTATGGATGTCTAAGTTGAGAATAATCAAAAGCGAGAAATCCAAAATGCGAGCTTTCTCCTTAGACCTTTGTACGGGCGGCATGGAGGTACCCCATTGTGACACTTGGTTAAAACATGTGCATTGCAAAGATCCGGTAGTCCAAGCTAATTAGGACAAGGTGCGGGCACTATTAGTATACTATGCATGAGGCTTGCAACTTGTAAGATATAACTTTCATAACTCATATGCTTTATTACTACCGTTGACAAAATTGTTTCATGTTTTCAAAATAAAAGCTCTAGCACAAATATAGCAATCGATGCTTTCCTCTTTGAAGGACCATTCTTTTTACTTTTATGTTGAGTCGGTTCACCTATCTCTCTCCACCTCAAGAAGCAAACACTTGTGTGAACTGTGCATTGATTCTTACATACTTGCATATTGCACTTGTTATATTACTCTATGTTGACAATTATCCATGAGATATACATGTTACAAGTTGAAAGCAACCGCTGAAACTTAATCTTCCTTTGTGTTGCTTCAATACCTTTACTTTGATTTATTGCTTTATGAGTTAACTCTTATGCAAGACTTATTGATGCATGTCTTGAAAGTGCTATTCATGAAAAGTCATTGCTTTATGATTCACTTGTTTACTCATGTCATTACCATTGTTTTGATCGCTGCATTCATTACATATGTTTACAAATAGTATGATCAAGGTTATGATGGCATGTCACTTCAGAAATTATCTTTGTTATCGTTTTACATGCTCGGGACGAGCAGAACTAAGCTTGGGGATGCTGATACGTCTCCGACGTATCGATAATTTCTTATGTTCCATGCCATATTATTGATATTATCTACATGTTTTATGCACACTTTATGTCATATTCGTGCATTTTCTGGAACTAACCTATTAACAAGATGCCGAAGTGCCGGTTCTCGTTTCTATGCGTTACTACTAGCTGCGTTACTACGCTTGTTTACTTGTCCGGGAAAAGCACTTTTCTTGTGCCGTTGCCACTCGCTCATACTTATTTATACCACCTGTATTTCACTATCTCTTCGCCGAACTAGTGCACCTATTAGGTGTGTTGGGGACACAAGAGACTTCTTGCTTTGTGGTTGCGGGGTTGCATGAGAGGGATATCTTTGACCTCTTCCTCCACGAGATCGATAAACCTTGGGTGATCCACTTAAGGGAAACTTGCTGCTGTTCTACAAACCTCTGCTCTTGGAGGCCCAACACTGTCTACAAGAATAGAAGCTCCCGTAGACATCATTCATCAACGACGAGGACAAGTGTTTGTGCGACGCGTGGCTGACAACAAGCCATGACTGTATCAATGGCGCCCAACAAAAGGGCAAAGTGTAATGGGCCAAGGTCATGAAGGAGTACAACGAGAAGAAGATGCACCCGCCCTACCACATCCCAAGCCCTCGCGCGGAAGAGTCCCTCAGAAAAAGATGGAACTACATCAAACAAGAGACAAGCAAGTTCTGCTCGGCCGTCGAACATTGCATCAACAACCCCGTTAGCGGCACTGGCGCGATTTCAGTGGTAAACAAGAGACAACCATCATCATTCTATTCTATTTACATCATTCTATGTACATCATTAGGGGCGTTGACGTGATTGCAGGTATCCCGAGCCTTGGAGAGGTTCAAGGCAGTGCATAAGAAGGGCTACCATATGGTCCATTGCTGGGACAAGCTCAAGGACGCGCAAAAGCGGAGGACAAGCTTTGCGGCCTACGATGAAGCTGTGAAGAATGGGACAACAGTCAACCTCGACGGCGAAGACGATCATGGCCATCAAGCCCTTCCACCTCGTCCTCGACGCCATAAGGCTACCAAGGCCGATCTAGCCCGGGAGGCACATGCCATTGCGTTCACCCAGAGCCTGGAGAAGATGATGGCCGACAATCATGCCGCCTTGGCTGCTAGGGACGAGAAGAGGCGTCTGGAAAAAGAGGCCACAACTGCCATCTTCCTCAACCTCACGAAAGAGGTCATTGAGGTCCAAATGATGAACATCGAGGCCAAAAAGGCATACGCCGAGGCCAAATTGCGTGACGCCGAGGCCAGGAAGATGGACGCCGAGGCCAAGACCCGTGCAAAGGACACAAGGATCATGCTAGATGACTTGAGCAGCATCGACGATGACACCAGGGCCTGGTTCATGAAGAGGCGCCGAAATCCGTGCGCGAGACGCCTGATCACCGGCGCTTTGCGCCCAGCACCTTGGCCTCCTTTTGGAATTTTTATGCTATTCAGGCCTTGTTGTGCCCCTTTTGGACTCCACTTTGCGCCGTACCATGTGCAAAGTGTGATGAATTTGTTCTAGACCTCAATTTGGGGCTGTAATTTCGTGCAAATTTGAGCTAATTTGAGGGTACAACCTCTTTTTTGAATTTCCTGGAAATAAACTAGCCCGCGCCGAAAATGCATCGGCCCGCTGGAGCCAACCCCATATGCAAACGGAGGCACGACCATTTCCACGTCCGCCAGGCGACACAAACGGACGTCCGGCGGACAATTTGGGCGTCTGAAATGCGTCGCGCCGCTGGAGTGCCCTAAGCATATGACAAGAATAACATCCAACATGACATGCCAAAGTCTTGCCACAATCTAGACAAGCTTCCTTTTGCATCACTATAGTCATGAAATATTTTACTCGTATCCAACACCAATCAACTTATTTGAAATAACTCTCAGAGATGAAATACATTATGGACCAAAGAGGTAATCATACACAGATAAAGAATATTAACAAGCTCTGAACAAAATTCAAGTGAAAGAACAAGAACTAAACGCGGTACTAGAAAACTAGAACACTCGCAGAACAATAACAACAAAAACTATAGCGTTCTATGCAATTAAAACGGAGCGGGTCTTTCTCCAAAACAAATATACCGGGATCCAACATATGCTGCAACAAACTAAACTAAAACAAAAATAAAGATGCTCCAAGAACAACACATAGCGTATGAAGTAATAAAAATATAGCGCATAGAGAGATGACCTGTTGTTTTGTTGATGAAGAGGGGATGCCGTGGGCATCTGCAAGCATTGACGCTTGTACCTCTTGAATATTTCTTGGGGTGCAGGGGCATTCCCAATCTTGAGCTTTTGTCCATTTTTCATCTCATCACATCATTCTTCTCTCCCTACACTTGAAAACTTCCTTCATACAAAACTTCACACAATTCTTTATTAGCAGCATTAGTACAATCAAAATAACAAATCCACTTGGGTTTAGTTCTAACATATATCAAGCATATATTAAAGCATTAGTTATTGTAGCAACCTTTCAAAAAACTCTTTGATCAAAAGAACTCAAAAAGAAAGAGATTTAAGAGGCAAATGCAAATAGTGGAGAAATCTGTCAAAACAGAACAACAGGTAAAAATCGATTTTTTAGAAAATCCTCTGTTGCTCATCTCGAAAAGTGGTAAACTAACGAAAGTTAGATAATAACCTGGGGCATATGCATAAACAATGGCAGCTCAAAATTCCGATCTGTCTATTTTTACGAATTTTTATGGTAACAACACAAAATTTGTTTTCAGGACAACAACTTCTCCAAATCTTACTTTGTTCCTATTAGAGGCTATTCTTGTCACAAAAACAAAATAAAAGTGATAAGGAGAGGTTATGATAGAGTTAATAACTTCCAAGACTCAACAAAAAGAATTTTTTTAGAAAATAAACATGGGTTCTCTCCCAAAAGTGTTTTTCTTTAACACCTTTCAGCTAGACACAGAAAAATAGTGAGCATCAAGTATTATCAAATGAAGAAGCATCCACATCAGAATTGGCGGGAGTCTTGCGCCTACGCCTCCTACCTTTACGCTTTTTCTTAGGGAAACAATGCGAAGTACCTGGTGAGGAGGTGAAAGTCATGATACCTTCCCCAACATTAATCCTTGATCCCAGGAGTTTTAGCAATGATCACCCAAGCGTGATTCATCCTTTTCCTACACATTCAATGAAAAGATAATTACTGGATACCATCCTCCCTGAAAAATTTGTATTCACTCCTTCAGCAATTCCGATGGGTAATATAACAACATTATTGGTAAGAGATATTTCTTCTCCTCCCTCAGAAAGTCCCAAAAAATTTAAAGACTCGTAAATATCTCTAGGCATAAGGCAAAATTCAGATATAATACCGCAATGAGCATAAAAATTTTCACCACCTATATCAAATTTCACTGAAGGGAGCCAACTTGAGGGTTCAGAGTTTGTTGGAACATGATCATACTTCTCCCAAAGCATATTATAACATTCTTTCAATTCAGTTGTACTTGTCTCAAGAGTATTTAATCTAGAAAAACTTCTCACAAGGGATGGATCAAAATCACTAGGTGATCTATATGTTGCAATCAACTTTTTTATGGAATTAAAAGCTTGATCTCTATCACAATGAAGGAAATCTCCTCCAGCTACTATGTCCAAAGCATATCTATAACGCAGAATAAGACCAAAATAAAAGCTACTAAGAAGCAAGCCTAGAGTCATTTTTGGTTCAGTTTTATTGTAAGAACTATTATTTCTAGACCAAGCTTCCTTGAAACTCTCCTCACTCCCTTGCTTGAAAGTTAAAATCATTTCCTCAGGCGACATAGTAACAGGAATAGACATTTTAGCAAAAGTAAAACTAAGCAACAAAAATAACAGCTATAATAGAAACTATTTTTTTTTGTTTTTGATATAAAGACAACTATAAACGGAAACTATTTTTTGTGTGTTTTTGATATAATGAAGCAAACAAAACAAAATAAAGTAAACTAAGCAAAACTATAACAAAGTAAAGAGATTGGAGATGAGAGACTCCCCTTGTAGAAATCCTCTTTCTCCCCGGCAACGGCGCCAGAAAAATAGCTTGATGGTGCTTATCGTTACGCCGACTTCACACTGTTGGGGAACCCCAAGAGGAAGGTATGATGAGCATAATAGCAAGTTTTCTCTCAGTAAGAAACCAAGGTTTAATTGACTAGTAGGATAGAGGTGTGACTTCTGAAGCTGTTGCTAACTGACTAGTGGCAGGGCACACTACCGGCGTCAGCAACAACGTGGAACCTGCACACAACACAACCAAAATATTTTGCCCCAACTTACAATGAGGTTGTCAATCTCACCGGTTTTGCTGAACACAAAGGATTAAATGTATCGAGTGAAGGAGATGTTTGCAGTAAATAAAGAGAACAAAGCTTGCGGAAAGTAAAAAAAACATGATTGCAATGGTTGAATTTATCAGTGTAAAGGAAAGGACCGGGGTCCACAGTTCACTAGAGGTGTCTCTCCATAAAGATAAATAACATGTTGGGTGAACAAATTACAGCTGGGCAATTGACAGAATATCGACCATACATGACAAGATGATTACTATGAGATTCGTTTGGGCATTACTACATAATACATAGACCGTAATCCAACTGCGTCTATGACTAATAATCCACCTTCCGATTATCGTCCGAACCCCTTTAAGTATAAGTTGCAAGCAACAGATTATCACATTAAGCAATGTGTGTAAAGTAAACAATAGAATTATCCTTGATAAAACATTATTTTTTTCTCCCTAGTAGCAGCAACACATCTACAATCTTAGAAGTTACTGTCATTTTTCCAGAAAACTAGAGGCATGAACCTACAATCGAGCATAAATACCCCCTCTTGGAGTCATACACATCTACTTGGCTAGAGTATCTACTAGCAACGAAGAGCATGCAAGATCACAAATAACATATGACATGAATATATAATCGACCTCAACATAGTATACAATATTCATCGGATCCCAGCAAACACAACATGTAGGATTACATAAAGATGATCTTGATCATGTAGGGCAGCTCACAAGATATATACATGAAGCACAAATTGGAGAAGACAACCATCAAGGTACTGCTATGGACCCATATATAGTCCAGGGATGAACTACTCATGCATCACTTTGGAGGCGGGCATGGCGATGTAGATGCCTCCGACGATGATTTCCCCCTCCGGAGGGTGCCGGGAAGAGTTTCAGAACCCCCCGAGATGGGTTCTGCTATGGCGGCCGCGATGGAACTTTTCGTGGCTGGAGGCTCGGGTATCCAGGGTTTTCCTGAGATAGTGAATAAATAGGTGGAAGGGCAAGGTCGGTGGCTGCCTGGGGGCCCACACCACACTTAGGCGCGGGCCACACCCAGGCCTCGCCGTGGGGTGGTCTAGCCGCCTTGTGGCGCCACTTCATCCCCCCTCCAGACTCTGTCTTTGTTACGGTAAAATATTGACCTCAGCTTTTGTTTCGTCTAATTCCGAGAATATTTCCTGTACAACTTCGCTGAAATACGAAAACAGCAGAAAACAGGGAACTAGCACTGTGGTATCTTCTTAATAGGTTAGTGCCAGAAATGTATAAAAGTGAAACGAAGTATGAGCAAAACATATATGAATTGGTGTAAAACAAGCATGGAGCATCAAAAATTATAGATACGTTTGAGATGTATCAACGACCATCTTTCAGCCCCCGCTGCTCGGTAAGTGCATGCCTGATGGCAACAATCTGTGTGTACCAATTCGTTGGGACTCGAAGTGCAGAGTGTTGTAGCAGGCGTATTTTTCCCATAAGGGTGACTCGAGAGTTTATATCGAACTCTCGGGGAATTGGCTTAGAAGCTGACTTCTTTCTCTCCTCTTCTAGCAGCCTATAAAATAAAGTTCTTGCCTTGTGTTCCCGACTCTACCGTGTGGTTGTCAAGCACAAGGTTTCGTATTAGTAATAACAAATACAAGTAAGAAGTAAAGTAAACAACTTAAGTAAACTAAATAAAAGCAAGTAAAGGTTAAAGGTATTTGGGTTTTGTGTGTGTGTATGTGGAGAAGGTATTTTTATATTTTCGTATTATTAAATAAAATGAAATATGAAGTGTGTTAAAAGTGTTGGAAAGGTGTTTCTAGTGATTTAAAATGGATCGGGGTTCATGGGTTCACTTGTCTACTCTCTTTTTAAGTTGTAATGGACACTAACAATTGATGCATGTAAAATGCATGCATGAACTTTGTAGTTTATTGACACATATTCCCACATATTTGCAACATATATGATGTTCATATTTTATATTGATTTTGGGGATTTATCAATGATCCCCTTTGTTTGGGTTATAACTCTGCGGGACAGGAAAAACCAGATTTTGTGTATTTTTTAACTTTTAGGGACCTTAACGAAGTCAAGTTGAGCTAAGATTTTGGGGATGTCAATATTTCATCAAGAGAAGCATTTGGAGCGTTTGGACCTCATGAGATGGGCCAGGAGGGCCAAAATAGGCCAGGTGGTGTGCCTAGGCAGGGATGGCGCGCCACCACCCCTCTTTCCCTCCTCAATCATCCGATTCACTTCATTGTTTCGCGCACGGACTTTGTTTGACCTAAAATTCCCTATATAAAGGACTTCCCAAGGCTTCCTCGAGGAGGGCGCAGCGGAAACAGAAAAACGCCGAAACAGAGCCAAAACCAACGAATATTGGAGGGGAAAACTCTACCGAAGTCGTTGCCTGAGGGATCTCCACCTTCTCCAACGTCTCCACCGTCATCACCATGATGAAGAGGGAGTAGTTCACCTCTGGACTATGGGGTTATGGTAGTAGCTTGATCTCTCTCTCTCTCTCTCTCTCTCTCTTGTTCTTCATAGACTGTAGTGCCATATGAGCTGCCCAACATGATTATGGTCATATATGAAATTCTTATGTGGTGGATATTTATTCTATGATATTGATATATGTGATTGGAACCTATTATGTGTAAGATGTATTGATAGATGCATATCATGTACCCTATTATTAAGTGCTTATTCTGATCCAACATGTATGCAAGAACATGTGTGGAAGAAGTGTGTATTAGATGGAGTAGCATAGTGGTAGTGATCGAATAGTGGCAACAAATTCAAGATCTACTATGGTATTACCTTTCTTTTGATGCCTCACGAGGGATGAAGTGAATACATATTCTATGTGTATCATGTAACATTGTGATACATCTTATTTGTTCAAGGTAGCATATTTGATATTCAAACATTATGTGAAATTACTTAAGGCTATACTCTATTAATTCTTAACTCAAGATTGCTTGGAGTTTCCCTCTCTTGAGGAGTATAAGAGAGATGTGTTGCATCATCTCTATGTTAGGACGTAATGCAGTATGTGTTTGATAAGCATTCATATGAGCATAACATCGTAACATAGAGATGATGCAACATATCTTTCTTATACTCCTCAATAAAGGAAAACTCCAAGCAATCTTGAATTAAGAATTAATAGAGTATAGCCTTAAGTACGTAATATGACATAATATTTGAATATCAAATATGCTACCTTGAGCAAACAAGATTATCACAATGTCACATGATAAACATATCACATGTATTTACTTTATCCCTAGTGAGGCAGCAAAAGAAATGTAAATACCATAGTAGATCCTGAATTTGGTATCACTATTCAATCACTACCACCATGCTACTCTATCTAATACACACTTCTCCCTGCACATATTATTGCAGATAAGTTGGGTTAGAATAAGCACTTAAGAACGCGATACATAATATGCATCTATTAATACATTTTAAACATAATAGATTTCAATCTCATATACCAATATCATAAAATAAAGATTCACCATTTAGGAATTATATATATGACCATAAATATTCTCAATGGGTATGGTATTTTCTCATTTACGTACCCATGGATGGTTTTTTTTGTCCCGTACCCGTACTCCTAAAGGGTTTTTATCCACCAAGTACACGGGCAATGGGTGCGAGCTCCTATACACCGACCGGGTCGGTGCATATGGGGTGCCACCCCACCTAGGATTTTTTTCAGACCGGGCCGAAAAAAGCTCGAAGCTAAAAGTCTAGCCCCGAGCCTAGCCTGACCCGACCGTCGAGCTAAGAATCTAGGCCTGAGCCCGACCCGAAGCCCAAAAAAGCCTGACCTGACCCGACCTTCGGTAAAACACATATTTTGCAGCCCATGCCTTGCTATAGGTGCTGCACCCCCGAACCGGTGGTTGTACAGTGGGCCGCAACCCATGAGATAAATCCTATCCTTTTTTTATTCTATTTTTTTATTGTTTCTAATTTATATTTTCGTGTTTTGAAACTGAAATTTCAGGAAAAACATTTTTTTCTCAAAACTACAAGAGTTTTTAAATCTAAATAGTCCATAAATTTGTAAATTTTCAAAAATTGAATAATTTCTAAAATTTAAAAGTTTTTAAATTTGAACATTTTGAAAATATGAATAATTTTATATTTAAAAAACTTTTAAATTTATTTATTTTCCAAGTTTGATCAATTTACGAATTTAAACACTTTTCTTGACCATTTTAAAAATTGGAATATTTTTAAATTTTGAACTTTTTAAAATTTGGATGTTTTTCAAAAACAGTAAAAAGAAACACCAAAAATGAAAAGAGAAAAGGTAAAAAAGAAATAATCAGGAAAAAAATTGCCAAACCGGGCCGACCCTTACCGACCTGGTCGGCTTATAGGGCGCGCTTGGTAGCCTACAACTATTTCTTGCACCACTGGCGTAGTGGGAAGAAGCTCCCTGCGCGTCCAAGACGGGCCATTGGCCATAAAAGCCACGTTGTTTGGTGGCCTGCACAGAGTTTTTTCGGCCTCGTGGAGATTTGAGCTCTGCCCGTTTGGTAGGTCGGTTTTCAGGCCTTGTAGCAGCCCAGAACGGCGCCAATACTATTTGGTTGCAACCCATAATCCGGTTTTGCTTACCTCTTCCCTTTAGTGGTGATGTTACCAGCGATCAACATCACAAGCAAGAACACAATCATAGACGACCGAGAACTTAATAGTGATCATAGACGACACAAGTTCACGACACATTATTTTGCAGACACGATCATAGTTCTGAACACGGCAGACAAGATCATAGTTCAACATACTAAACATGAACAACAACTAGACACGACATGGTACCAGGTTAGCTTCAGACATGATGCTCGGATACGACACACCTGGTGTCAGCGCCATGGTACTGGCACCTACTCACCACCTCAGTGCAGGTGCGGTCGAAGATGACCACACTGTACTCGAAGGAGGACACCTTCTAGAAGGTGAGAAACTGGCCTACCTTGAGCTGATGGGCGAAGGCGAAGGCCGTCCACCCCTGGTCAATGAATGCGTCATTGCCTTCTTTCCTTGTAGTCATCCTCTAGTTGCATCCGGTGTTGGTGGTGACGACAATGTTGAAAGGAATTTCTCCAAACCACTTGACGAAAGCTTTAGGGATCATGAGCCGGCCCAAGGTGGGCTTGAAGATGATGCAGAAGAAGTGGTCCGGCCCTGCGTCCTCGTGGAAGTTGCCGACCTTAGCCGGCCTTCCACGACCCTTCTTCACCGGGAACCTCAGCAGGTGACATGGGCATATACCCTTCGGGTACCCATTATTAGTATACCTGTCTCGGCCCAATATGGAGAAGGCCCAAGAAGGCAACCCGAAGAAGTAGTCGACTAGGACTCTTGTAAAACCCTAGACTAGTTGCATATATAAAGCTAGCCAGGGCACCCGATAGAAAGAGGCCAACAGATAGACATCATAGCTCCACCTATGGCGGCACCCTTAAACATACTTATGATCATATACTAGATTGCTAGCAACACGTAGGGATCCTCCACTGAGGGGACTCGAAGCTGGGTACGTCGTGTGCCTAATCTCGCTCCCGGAATCTCCATCGCCGCTCTCTCCCGAAACCCAAGTCTGTAATACGTAGGCATTGGCGAGGTGATCCCTCATCAATTGGCGCCGTCTGTGGGGATTGCGGCGGCTGGATTTCGTTATCCGGGCGGGATCCGTCGAGTAGTCAACAACCAACCTTCGGATCGCATCTTGAATATCAAAGAGATTGAGTGAAGAAGTAAGGTCACCGCGTCATCGCGTGGCATCTGCGTCCTGGTCGGTAAACCAGAGTTTCGGGTGCAAATTCATCGCCGGCGCGGGGCAACGTTTTCTGGTAATCAGCAAGCATATACAACACGGGATCGAGGCAAACTTCTTAGTGGTGTTCATCAAATCCTAGATCGCATCAAAGCTAAGTATTACTTTCCTACACACGTGTTCACGTGGGTCAAGTCCCAACAAAAAAGTAGTAGTTCAAGCAGGAAGCAAGTCGCACCATCACCACCCGGCTGTGTTCCCTAATCCGTTTTTCCTTTCCTATTTAATTTCCCTTCTTAACTATTTTATGATCTAACTCGTTTGGATCTAATCTCCACACAAATTTATTTTGTATATATTTATGCCTAATCTGGAACAATCATGAGTCCACAAATTTGATTGCTTCGTTGCATGCACTCGCACGTTCTGCCGCTCGCCACGCTCGCCATTGCGCACCATCATCTTCAGGAAACTGACAGCATGTTTATACCGCAAGTCGTCCAACACAAGAAATATCAGGTGTTATATTTTCAGTTAATTATTATTCATAAAACATATTTGGCCAATTTTTTTCTTCTTTTTGGCTCGTACTATTATTTGCTTGCAATTTTTTGCGTCGTAATATAATTGCAGATCTGAAATAAGTTTCGACTACTGTGTCAACCCTGTTCGTCATCATGCGTCTCGTCTTCTGGCCGCACAATTACTTCGACTGCGTCATCTTCATCGACCACGCCGGCTAGGCGCCGCGCGACTACATCAACCATGCCGGCCAGGTGCTGCGCGACTATATCAACTACTCTTAGCCAGACGTCGCGCGCCTATATCTACTGTGTCGACTTGCTTCAGCCACGACTCCGTCGCACCCTATAAAAAAGCTAAGTGTTCCTCTTCTAAGAGATAACTATTATTTACTTTCGCCACACCCAAATACTCGGGGGCTGCAACATTGCATCATTATAGTAAATTCACCCGACATCCGGGGCTGCGCCATTACATTGTTACCGCCAATATATTCGACTACTCGGTGAATTTATTTTCTTCGGCTTAGTGGATTTATCTTCTTCGGCTCTGGATATATTTTCCTCGGCTCAGTGGATTTATTTTCTTCGGCTTAGTGGATTTATCTTCTTCGGCTCTGGATATATCTTCCCGACTTAGTGGATTTATTTTCTTCAGCTCAGTGGATTTATCTCCTTCGGCTTACTTGATTTGTCTTCTTCAGATTCATCTTATAAGATTCATCTATATGGATATTACTGGTTTACTCTTATACAATACTACCCAATGCGTTTCTGGGTCAATGATTCATCTTCTATGATTATTGTTGGATTTATTTTCTTCGGTTTAATGGATTCATCCTCTATGATATCGGCGAATTCATCTTCAATATATGCTTCATAGTTAATGGCGTAATATTCAACGTGGATTCAACTCAAATATTTCATCTTGGATTCATCTCCATCTTTAAAGGTATAATCTTTAATGGTTTAATCTTCAAGCGATTTCATCTCCAATGGCGTAAATTTTCAGTGGATTCATATTATATTATTGTCAATGGTTTCATCCTAAATGGCTTCACCTTATATGATGTCGCGACTCCATCAACTTCTTCCGACATCACGGCTAACACTCGGGGGGCTCAACAATGACTTCGCCGCAGGTCACAACTGTGACACGACGCCTAAGCAACAATCAAGACATCAGCCCAGCAGCACTCGGGGGCTCGGCTATTTCTTCATCAACAATTTGGCAGCATCTATTTTCGCTATTTGGTGGTTTCTACTTCGGCTCAACTTCTTTTCTGAACTCGAAGACTTCATCGCGCGTCAACTCCGTCGTGCCCAATAAGCTAAGTGTTCCTTTATTTTACACAAATTTAATTACCGTTTACTTTCGCCGCACCCGACACTCGTGGGCTGCGCCATACTTCTTCACTCTACATCTCAGGTTGACAAAAGAAGAATTGCACCGAAAAAATATTCTTCAAGAAGGAACTCGACGAAAATATGTTCAAGGAGGAACTCGACAAAAATTTCTTCAAGAAGGAACCCGACGAAAATCTCTCCAAGGAGGAACTCGACAAAAAATTGTTCAAGTAGGAAACCCGACGAAAATCTCTCCAAGGAGGAACTCGACGAAAATTTCTTCATGGAGGGACCCGAAAAAAAAAGAATGTAAAAATCTTCAAGTCCATATACTCGTCATTTATTCCAATCGCATATTCGACGAAAAACATACTTCAAGGAAGTCGACAAAGAAAGTTGAGCCTACACCCAAGTGCAAACACTTGGCTATAGCCTCGGGGGCTACTCCCATTGGGAGCGCTGGCCACGCACCCGAAGAATTAAAAGTCAATATAGCAAGTCAATATAAAAGGAGTGTCAAGATCCTATTCGACAAAAGATAGCAACCCGAAGAAATGGTTCAAACCCAAGAAATATAGCATTCTATCAGCCGAATGATACGTCCATTTTACATCACTATTTTATATCATAATTTACTGTTATTCATTGATATATTTCATATTTAGAGATGATACTTATGTTATTTCATCTATTTTGCATGTTTCAAGACTATTGGAGAATCGCGCACCGGCGTCAGGATTCTGCTGGAAAAAGCACCGTCAGAATGCAATATTTCGGAAGATCAACAACTGACGGGAATTATACTGAAAATCCTATTTTTCCAGAAGACGGAGGTAGCCAAAAGGAGGAGCCGAGGAGGGCCGCCCTCATAGGCCAACGCGGGCCCTGCCCTGGCCGCGCCGCCATGTGGGGAGGGGGCCCACAGCCCCCTCTGGCCTCCTCTCCTTCGCGTACTTCTTCGTCCCGAAAACCTAAGCTCCGGAGGATAGTCGCGAAGAGTCACAGCCGCCTCTGCGGGGCGGAAAACACCAGAGAGAAAAGAGCTCTCCGGCAGGCTGAAATCCGCCGGGGAAATTCCCTCCCGAAGGGGGAAATCGACGCCATCGTCACCGTCATCGAGCTGGACATTCTCTCCATCATCATCACCATCATCTTCATCATCATCACCGCCATCTCCACCGCTGCACCTCGTCACCGCTGTAACAATTAGGGTTGGATCTTGATTGTTTGATAGGGGAAACTCTCCCGGTATCGATTTCTACTTGTTATTGCTGCTATTGAGTGAAACCATTGAACCAAGGTTTATGTTCAGATTGTTATTCATCATCATATCATCTCTGATCATGTTCCATATGATGTCTCGTGAGTAGTTCGTTTAGTTCTTGAGGACATGGGTGAAGTCTAAATGTTAGTAGTGAATTATGTTGGTTAGTATTCAATGTTATGATATTTAAGTTGTGGTGTTATTCTTCTAGTGGTGTCATGTGAACGTCGAATACATGATACTTCCCCATTTATGGGCCTAGGGAATACATCTTGTATTCGTTTGCTAATTGCGGGGTTGCCGGAGTGACAGAAACCTAAACCCCCGTTGGTATATCGATGCAGGAGGGACAACAGGATCTCAGAGTTTAAGGTTGTGGTTAGATTTATCTTAATTACTTTCTTGTATTTGCGTATGCTTGCAAGGGGTATAATCACAAGTATGTATTAGTCCTAGGAAGGGTGGTGCATTAGCATAGGTTCACCCACACAACACTTATCAAAACAATGAAGATTAATCAGCTATATGAAGCGAAAGCACTAGACTAAATTCCCGTGTGTCCTCAAGAACGTTTGGTCATTATAAGTAAACAAATCGGCTTGTCCTTTGTGCTAAAAAGGATTGGGCCACTCACTGCAATTATTTCTCTCGCACTTGTTGCGGTCAGAAACCCACCGGCGAGCAGCGACGGGCAACACAGTAGAGCCGGGAGGCTCCCAGGGCTGCGGCTGGCCCTGGCCCCTTCGAGCGACGGCCCGCAAAGACTCCGGCACGCACGTCCGATGCTGGTGCAAGGGCGTGCCACCTGACCTATACCTGGTCAGGAAGGTGTTGGATGTGCCTCGCTTAGTTTCCTGCATGGCATACACGTAAACATTAAATACGAGCCTCGATCGGCTCTCGAGTTGTCCGTGAATCGGCTCAAGGAGCCGATCCACCCATGATCCGTACGAGATGTACGATCGGATGGTGGTCCTGCTTGATCAAAATAAAGCTAAAACAACCTACTACGATTTAGGGTTTTCACCACATAATCGGAACATCCTACTCGTGATTGAGCCCGGCGGCCACGCACGGTGATCGTAAACCGACCCTAGACAAGGCCTAAAAACCAACACGAAGTTGATCCCGGAACATCCTGTCTAGGGCTAGCAAACTACACCCTACGCGCCACTGGATCCTTCAACCCGTTTGTAAGGCCTAACTATGCGAGATATTAAACTAATCCTTGAAGAACAAGGAGCAATCATAACGGATCGGATCTACTAAATAATGATCAAGCGGGGTGCCGCCCTTACACCCAAGATAGGTGTAAGGGCGGCTAGACGTCTAAGGGTCGCACGACGATAGCATATGATATGATGAACAATGCTAACCCTAAAACATCTATGATAACTACGTTGCTCGCCATCAACAAGGCTTCAGCACGAGCAACGCATGAACAGCGAATAAACGTGTACTGCCTAGATCGCAAGATGCGATCTAGGCAGCATGATGCTTACCCGGAAGAAACCCTCGAGACAAGGGAGTTGGCGATGCGCCTAGATTGGTTTGTGGTGAACGTGATTGTTGTTTATTTCATAAACCCTAGATACATATTTATAGTCCGTAGACTTTCTAACGTGGGAATAATCCCAACCGGGCACGAGCCAAACTCTATCTAATCGACACGTATCCTACTATGTTACAGATACACGGGCAAACTAGCCCAAACTTTGTAAACACAGCCGATTCATGTATTTCTTCTATGTATATTCTTCAAGCCCATCTCCAATCGCGGCCCACCTCTGATCCGGTCAAATTCTGGTGATAACACATGCCCCCCTGGTTTTGGAAATGACAATTCCAAAATCACTCTGCTTCTTATTCGTCGGGTCATGTCGTGGCAGAGCAGAACCGCCGCAGTATCCTTCATCATGATGCCTTGCCACTTCCACTTCTCAGCAAGATTTGATAGCTTTAACATCACTCCCTCGGAAACCGTAATGGCATTAAATCTCCACTATACCCCCTTTATTTAACCGTGCCGAACGGTTCGCCACTTCATCCTCTTGCTCTGTTCCGGCCATCGGCACCCAAAAAACCCTCTTTCCCTGTAGAAATGTCTTTCTCTTCCTCCATCTCTTTAGGCCTCTCTTTCCAATCTTCCTCCTCGAGCGAGCAGGAGTGGAACTTCGACCATGTGCCAGAAGGCCCACCCGAAGCACTCGTCGGGTCAGATGGTGACTTACCTCTGACCGATGGGGAGGACGACCTCGAGTTCCTCATTGAAGGGGAGCTGAAGAGCGAGAGCGAAGACGACCTCCACTCCTGGGCGAACCCCACCTCCTCCGACGAGGAGGAGGAAGAAGAAGAAGGGTATCCGCCGGCGAAGCGCTTCCGCGCTTGGGCGGACAGCGAGGACGATGATGATGACGAGGAAGAAGAAGCTCCGGCCGAGGGCTGGGGTAGCAGCGACAAGGACTTCTCCGGAAGCAGCGCCGACAGCAGCTACGATGCCGACGACGAGGCCAGCGAGGATTAGTAATGTAGGACTAGTAGTTCCTGAGCAATCGGCTCTTCTTTTGTTCTTCCTTTCTTGAGCAATCGGCTCTTCATTGTAAAAAACCTCCTTATTAATGAAGAAGAAATTTCTCAGCCGATTTTGTCCTTTTACCAATTTCGCCGATTACTAAAATAAGTCAGCAAATCAAGAGCCGATGGCAGCACATCGGACCTTGCCATGCAACGCGAGCAAAGCCAACTCTATTGTCTATCCAAATGGCAATCTGTGACTTGTCCAAGAGAGCAAAACTCAGACCCCCAAAATGCCGCTTGAACAGATCCAACCCCCAGCCATATGAACCTCAGATGTCAAATCGCACAGGTTCGCAACTGAAACGGACCCAAGGGTAACATCATCCAATGCCCACGCTATGGTCTCTGGCCTGAAGGTGATCCTTGGCCGCTCCTGGCTGTCCAAACATAGCGCCTTGCTCTATCCTTTTGTAGCAACAGAAACGGCCCTGACCCTGTAGATGGTGATGGCTTTCCTTTCAGGCTCCTTCCAGCAGCTCTGGTGACCTCCTTCTGCAACAACTCACCACTTTCGAAGAAGTTTATGATGCAGGGTCAGCCGACGACACTCCAATCGGCTTCCAAAAACAGAGTGCCTACCAAATCAGCTGCCCCCCGAGCCTTAGTCAAGGCGAGAACGGTAGTTCAGACAAATGGACCCGAATTCGAGCGAATCTGAGAAACCCAACACGCAGAGCCAGCCAAACTTGCCACCATCGATCACCTTTTCTTCCATTGAAAGCCGATACTGCAGATGATCACCAGCGGCTTAGAAACCAAAACCCCTCTGACAAGGTTGTCTTGTACGCCCAAAACTCCTCGACGACGACTTGCTCAACCGGCAACCTTGCGCACGAGTTGGAGGTCCTCGTGTCTTGAACACGCCACTGGTAGATCCCATGAAATTTGTACTAGAGTCGATGGCCGTGCATCGGCTTTGTTCCTTAGCTCTAAAGTCGATGTCCGTGCATCGGCTGTACCTTGTGAGAAATTTTTTTTACTGGCCGATTTTTCTATCGGCCCCCAATATTCCACTGCGCATGTATCGCACATGTTCATCTGATTAGGTGCCCCCCGAGCCGATTCTGCCAGGTAACTGCGGATATCGGCTCTATAGTTAGCCAAGGCACTGTACTTGAACGTCGGCTCTGTTAGGACCAATGTTGACTTCTTCCAGCTCATCAGCCGACGTAAATCCATTGCCCATTAGATCGACGTTGAACCCAGGCAGAACGCATGGTGATGATAATTTTGGCCGATTGCTGGAATCGGCCTCCATGTTGATCGAATCGCTCAATGAAGGTTTTGCGATGTTCCTCCATAGATCCTTGGGGCCGATCACACGGATCGGCATCGCCACGTTTGTCCATAGATGTTGCTCTTGTTACACGGTCAGGCCGGTGGATAAGACCAGCCTTACCCCATCCTTCGTCACGTCGATGCGCTCGCAGTCGTCCAAATTGATGCCTGAGAGTGGCTCTTGGCCTGTTGTCTCCCAAACGTTCATGCCAGCCATTGAAATCTCGGCTGAATCATCTGCGTGGACGACCTCTACTTCATCTCCATCCCACTGTATCAAGCATTGGTGCATCATGGATGGAATGCAACAGTTGGCGTGGATCCAATCTCTTCCTAGCAGGACAAGCATAGGTGCTCTTGCTGTCGACAATAAAGAACGTCGTAGGGATGGTTTTTCTTCCTACGGTCGGATCCACGTTCGGAACACCTTGTGCGTCGAGATGCTTGGCCGTTGAAATCGCTCGGTGTCACATTGGTCTTGATCAGATCCGAGCTAGAGCGTCCCAACCGACGTAGCATGGAGTATGGCATAATGTTGACTGCCGCTCCGGTGTCCACCAGTATCTTGTTGACAGGCTGCCCATCGATATAGCCTCGCAAGTACAAGGCCTTCAGGTGTCTGTAGCTTCTTTCTCGTGGCTTCTCAAAGATACCTAGCCGTGGGCCGCAGTCAAGTTGCGCCAC
>NC_061509.1:127052671-127081512 GCF_022539505.1 Lolium rigidum | reverse complement strand
CCCTCTACTTCCAACTAAACCCTAGCCTACAATCCATAGGCATTGACAAGTTGGTACCTTGTCACTCTTCTATGTGAAAACGAAAGTGCAATAAAGATCGCCAATAACCCGGTTCAACATTGTCGCACCAAACACATTGACATTCGGCATCACTTCCTACGTGACCATGTTGCCAATGGGGACATTGATCGCACTCATGTGGGGACAACATACCATTTGGCGGATATTTTCACTAAGCCTTTGGATGAAGCCCGGTTTGTAAACTTGAGAGGAGAACTTGGTATTCTTGATCCTAAAAACTTAGATTGAATAACTTCTTGCACTATATTCTTGCATTTATATTGCTATCTAGCTTAGAGGCACATCACATATGGGGATAGTCATCTTACCATATCTTGGTATGATGCATACCTATGTGTGCAACATAAATATACCCAATGTCATCACATGGACCCAAGCATGTCTATTTGAGGTCTCATGACATTTGCACTTTAACATAGGGGGAGTAATCCCCCGCTCCTCATTAAGCCTCAATCGCAAATTGACTTGACTATATAAGGCTAAATGATCTTATTGCAAAAATCACTTCAAAATGATTTATGACTCTTGATATATATTTCGAATCATGCCCATTGTTGCTATTTACATCTTGTTTGGATTTTCACTCCAATGGGTATGCCTAGAGAACCTTGTGTTTCCAACCCCATGTCTATGCTCATCTCATCATCATCTATCTATCTACATGTACATGTCATCATATGAGCATTCACACACAATTGCACAACGAACAGGGGCAAAATGAGGCAAAACGTGTTGGCCGGTCTCTAGCCCGGTTGGACCGGCCTCTGCGCCGGGCCACCCGGCGCCAGGCCCGGTCGACCGGGCGGCACGCCGGCCGTGCGACTGGTTAACTTGTGAGGAAGTTACCTCTTCGTGGTATTCTTCCTCACTTCCCCCCTTCAGCCACAAACTCCATGAGCGCCGCCCCCTCCATCTCCACCTCTCCCTAGGGCATTCCCACCACTAGAATCCCCTCAAACTTCACCAAATCATAGATCGGGACACTTTCATCATCTCCACTAAGGGATTTGGTCCCTCTCAAGCTACATTTGGAGATCTTGAGGATTTGGCTCTCAAGCCCTCCCTAGGTGTTCTCTTTGCTCCCTTGAGCAAGGAGGACCATGTCTTCGGGTAAATTGCTCTCCGTTTCCCTCTATCTCTAAGTCCTCCTCTCCCATTGCATATTCTTGAGGAAAAGTTGAGAAATTTAGGGTTAGGGTTTGTAAGTCCTCATGCCATTAGAGTGTCTCACACCACTATGCACATATTCCACTCTACTCCTATAGTTTATGTTCAAGTTTATGAGTTTTTGCATGATTTTATGGTTGAAATTCTGGGCAAATCTCACAAATCGACAGCACCCGGCCCCTGGCCTGGTCAACCGGCTTCTCAACCGGCTGGTCCGGCGCGTGGCCCGGTCGACCGGATGGCAGACCGGCCCATCCGGTCTCTCGTCCGGTTGGACCGGACCGTACGCCGGGTCGCCCAGTTCTTGGCCCAACTTCATCAAAACACTTGAATATATGATATGCTCTTTGGCCTCCCTATTTCCTGATGACATGTACACTTACCCCACTGCTATCCTCGCTCCATTTGCTTATTCACAGGTGATTCAAGTGATGTTGGCACTGTTCCCAAGCGAGCAAGGCATGAGAGGCCTCCAGGGTGCCGTAGTAGTGCTCGCGTGCCTCCTAGAGCACCTCAAGATACTGGACCAGGGAGTTTAGCTGGAGGAAGAGGCAAGAAAGTTGGCCACAAAAAGAAAGACAAGCATGCAGCTGACAGGGATGATATTATTGAGAGGGTGCCGCAATTCAATGTGGGCACAACACATCTTGGTGATTGGACAAGTGTTAGGGAGGAAAATCCAGATCGGTTTGAGGAACGGACTTACACTGGTGGTGACAAGTTTTTCTGGACCAACACTCAAGCAAGCATATGGGAAGATTTCTACAACTCTAGAGAGTGTATGAAGAATGGTACCATTGTGATGCCCAAGGCCATCAACAAGGAAGAGCTTGCCTTGCATGAAGCCACCAAGTACTGCTTTGTGGTTGATACCTTGAAGAGTATGGGGTTGTATGATCTTGTGTGCTTGAAGCCCGGTGATGAAAAGGGAGAAGGGCGCTATTGTCCAATTCTTGTCCGTCAATTCCATTGCACTGTGTTCTTCCATGATGATTATGATCGCACTATGACCTGGATGACTGGCAAAGAGAAGTACTCATGCAAATATCTTGATTTCTGTGAAGCCATGGGTTTTGGTGGTGGTCGTGCTCGTGGGTTTAAGATTCATTCTCGGGATAAGTTCACTAAAGGAGACATTGCCTTCTGCTATCCCTCGGAACCTACAACTCGTCCTCCCACTATCTCTGGGATGTATTACTCCTATCTTGTGCTTGCCAAGATGTTCCGTGAGAATCTCATCAGCAAGTCAGGTGACTCCAGTGAAGTCCGTAACTACCACCTGAATCTGATGTACTATTGCCGTCCTGAGAACATTAGGGCAATTGATGGTTGTGATCTCATTTACTGTGAGCTGAGGCGTTCTGTTCGGGGTCGCATGACTCCAAATTATGCTCAGTACATTCAGCGGCTCATCAATAAGGTGGTTCCTCCTCCCCACAATAAGCAACATCAAATGGTCAAGATGGAACCATTCAAGTTCCCCACTAAGGACACTCGACTGGAATCCCAGTCATGATGCCCTCTGAGCGCCGTTCCAAGGAAATACATGATCATGCAGCTAGCTCCAGCTACTCTAGGCGCCCCAAGCGCGGTGCCTCTCGTTTCTTCACCAGCCTATGGCAGATGTGCATGAATACCAATGATGTTGCACCTCAAAGTCTTGCCTTGAACCAGGAGACCAGGAGGCGCCAAAATGAGTTCATGGCTGCAAGGAATGCCTCTGTTCCTCCTTCTGGACCTGCGATGGAGCCTGTGATTGCACCTGCTTGGGAGATGCCTCCCATTGATGATGAGATGTTCTAGAACTTTGGCTTCTCTATGTATGCTCATGGTGGTCTTCCCCCTGGAACTGCTCGTGCCCCTGCTGCTGATGATGATGATGAAGACGATGACGAGTATGATGATGAGGATGGTGATGGTGATGATGACGAGGGTGATGGCGATGGCTCTCCACCCGATGGGACAGAGTTCTACTGATGGGAGCGCTAGCATCCCTACTCTTTTCTTCGCCTTTTTGGTGTTCCGATGCCAAAGGGGGAGAAGAGAGTAGAGTCTAGGATCACGGGTTCTTTGGTTGGAACAAGCCATGGTTGTGACTTTATTTTCTTCTTATTTGGCTTGTGCTTATTTGCTTTGCTTTCTCAAGAACCATTTGCTACTTTGAATAATTCGTGTATGGACAAGTACTTGTATGCTTAATCACTCTATTGGATGATCATACTTTATGCTTATATATCTTGATATACATGTCCATACTATGCTTGTTTCCTAAAGATATTGGGGGAGCTTCTCATATTCCACAAATGGTGCACTTTGCATTCAAATGCAAATTCTCCAAGTGCACACATTATGGGGGAGCTGTCGTAATATCTTATATGGAATCAAGGTTTAAAGCTTATCATAATATCTATATGTGACCCTAGCTCGGTTTGTCATCGTATACCCAAAAGGGGGATATTGTAAGGGTATTTTACCCTTATCCATTATTTTGGTAACAATGACACCGTGGTAGGGTGTTTGGTCTAATACATGTTTATAAGGTTAATCCCAGGTATTAGCCAAAGATGCATAAATGGTGTATCAATGGAACAAGAAGGCTAAAGGAGACCCCCCACTCCGACAACAATCAAAAGGGGTTCTTCTGCATCCTACCGGTCATGGACCCGGTCGGACCGGCCCCTGCGCCGGCCACGCCCGGCGCAGACCAGCCCCTGTGCCGGTGCCAGCCGGGGAGTGTACTGTGAGACACAGAGACTCCCCGGTCAGCCGCCCGGTTTGGACCGGCCGGTTCCGGTCAGGCGCCCGGTCGGACCGGGTGCAGGGCCGGGCGCTCCGGCGCCAACCGGCTCCTGCGATGATGCCATCCGGGAGGACTACTGGGCGACAAAGACGTGATCCGGTCACAGTCCGGCCCCCGCCCCGGTTTGGACCGGCTGGCCCGGTCACTGGCCCGGTCTGACCGGGCCCTGCGCCGGACGGACCGGTCCCTGGTCCGCTTGACCGGGTTTCTTGGGGAGAAAGCTGAGGTGGCAAGTCATCAATGGCCATATTTCAAGTGACACTATATATACCCCTTCTTCTACCTCTGAAGGGGTAGGCACTACACTACAAGCTGTTCTTGAGCTCTCTCTCTCTCATACTGCATTGTTAGAAACACCAAAAGCCTCAGATCTCCCTCCTCCTCCACCCAAACTCAAATCCCTCCGGGGAGACGATAGAGGAGGACCCGTTCTACTGTTCTACCAAGCCAAATCTTATTCCCCCTTGCATTCATCAAGAAACTTGCTCTCTAGGGTTACTTGGAAACCCTAGGTGGGCAAGAGAGGTCCGGAAGCATCCGGGCTGCGGATTTGCTCCTGACAAGATTGTGAAGGTTTGGAGGCTACCTCAAAGTCTACCACAAGTGAGTGAGCTATTCCTTCGTGGGATAGGCTCCGGAGAATAGGGTGAGCCTTCGTGGCGTGGGGAATCCTTCGTGGGACCTCCACCCCTCCAAACGTGACGTACCTTCTTGCAAAGGAAGGGAACACGAGAATAAACCCTCGTCTCCGCGTTCTATCAGTTATGTCTAACCGAACTCCTTACTTGTGATATAACTGCCTGTGAGAGCCTTCCTGCTTGAGTTACTTGTATTCTCATATAGGTTGCTTCACCTAGTTTGCATTAGGCTCATCTTTATATTCCGCAAAGCCTAATATTGCAAAGAAAGAATTAAAATCTGTAGAAACCTATTCACCCCGCTCCTCTAGGTTTACCATCTCTGAACTTTCAGGTTGTATTTCCGCGCTCCTCCGGGCTCAGGCGGTGCCGCTGAGTCCTGATTTCATCGAACCACCGGTCTGTCCCCGGTGCGGGAGGAGGCGAGATGCCGATCCTGTTGACGACTGATGGTGCTTATCGTTACACCGACTTCACAGTGTTGGGGAACCCCAAGAGGAAGGTATGATGAGCATAGTAGAAAAGCTGGGTCATTAGGCCGAATGTGTGGTGTAGCGTTGTCTTGTTGGATATATATTGTTCTTCCTGCATCTTCGTTCGACCATAGGTCCAGGATTGCAGGAATCACTTTGCGACACATAAAATCCCTCATGACATCTCGGTTAACTTTGAGTGATTTCAGTTCAAGTGTCCCCCTTTCCCTGTTTTCACTCCTTCTAATAGCCACAGTATGTGTCACAAAGGCTCAGGTTCCTATCTTCCCATCAAATGTGCAAACCCTTTTTTCCATTGATAACTGCAAACCTTGGCTTAGCGACAACGGTTAAAAACATCACCTTCCCAATACTATTCTTATTTTGCACTGTGCGGAAGGGGGTAGCTTCTCCAGGGACTAGGTAGAAGGTGTTTTTTTTGTGTCATGTTAATCCACTTTTCGTCGATGTGGAGAAAATTGTCCATTTAGTTGAAGTGATGATCACTATCTGTGATTGAGTTCTCATCGAGCATAGACATGCAGAACTTCAATCTTTCAATTTTGTTAGCTGGCTTTAGAGAAGGCTTCAAAGGGCTCGTGGAACGCTCGAGCTCACCCCACTGGAACCTAGTGTATAAGGTTGTTTTGCTGACATCCAATGCTCTTGCTAGAGCTCCTAGTGTATTCCTTCTGTTGAATGGGATCGTGGTTACCCTCGACAGATCAAGATCTTTTCGCATTCAGCCAGCTCTGCCCTTTTTTGGATGAAACATCAACTTCTTCACCTGCTGCAATTTGTTGTTGTGCATCTTGCCATGTTTTCTCAACTGTTCTTATACTTTTCTTCAATAGACCAGCAACAAGCATCTTGTCTTTTTTATGTACTTTTCCATCTCTATTTTGTATAACTTGCAAAGAAAAATAAGCAACAAATCTGGCTTTATTTGACAGGTCTTTTCCTGATGGCTTCCCAACGCCATCTGCATCATTGACTACTTGGCAATCATTTTCTTGGAGTACTTCAACTTCAACCATGATGGAACTGCATGATAAGAAAATCAAAGTACTATAACTTACTCAAATATGCAAAGATAAATCTTAAGATGAATCACAATGTACATTTGAATTGCTTTGCACACAGGTAGTGTGGCCTTCTATGATACCAACCATTGTGTTGTTTCCATTTTCTTTTCTTTTCATGTTGTATTTAGTTGGATTGAGTAGGTAAGCTAGGTTTATGTATTTTAGGGCATATATCAATAATTTTCAGTATAGTATGCTTAGTTTACCAACAAGTTCATGAAATATGAAAGTAATGAACCGTCTTGATACCATTTCGTTCTGTCCTGTGTCTGCAGCCTGATGGCGTTTCCAAGGTGTACCAAGCAAAAAGGGACTCACGAAGTCAAAGCAAATACTGCAGTCAAGCCTTACAGGAAACTTCGTGAACAGGACATGCGTCTCGAACCTCTTTGTGATGAGGTAGTTAAATCATTATTAAGCTAGATATATTTTGAATTGGCATATTCTTCAAATGATTCCTGAAACTCTGTCCATTTCGCACTGCCTTGTTGAATTTCAGCTACGTGTGTCGATGGCTAAATTCAATTTGGTGTTTCCGCAGATCACGGTGCACTGGGGCGACATCGGACTCCTCACCGGCACAACCATTGTGGCAATGGAAGATTCATACCTGATGCTGGAGTTGCCGAAGGTTGGAGACGACGGACCAGGAGTAGGTTAAAGTGCATGGAGCCCCCATGTGTGGTTTTGGTAATTAATGACAATCCCTATGGACTAATGTTTGCATTGAGTTATATTTGTAGGAGTTGTCCATAGGCAATGCTTGAACCATATGTTGGCTTCAAGGTTGCAACAAGAAGAAATTGATGAAGGATATCAAGTGTCAAGTATGTCTTGAAGATGAAGATGAAGTGAGCCCTAAAGTTACTTCAAGACATCAACATGATGAAGAATGAAGAAATGAAGTACAAGTTCAAGATGAGTCAACTCGGAGAGATCTTATGCTTGAAGCTTGTCATCCATATGGTGTTCATGAATATGTGAAGATGCGCCGAAGAAGAAGCTCTCCCATAGTGGAGTATGGGGGAGCAATTTGCATGACTTCATCAAGCAAGCACAATCAAGAAAGGCGTTCCATCTTGTTGCGGTCAAGACCGTCATCATCAAGCTCAAGTGGAATGCGCAAGGTTAAGGTTTGCTCTTGATAGGGTTTCTTACTCACCGGTCTCATGGTATAGTTGGAGACCGGTTTATAGTTTAGTTGCCGTACTATCAAGAGGGCTCTCGAGTGAGTAACTCGATCGTATCCTTCGGAGAGCTCAAACCTTTGCATCCTTGCATCATCTTTCTTGGTTGTTATTTGGATCTTATCCATGTGATGTTTTAGAGCTTGTGCTTATTCTCATGACAAGTTCTAGTTCATCGAGAATGGTTTTGCACGGGCAACTTGTTGCATTTTCGAGGTTGGAGGTTTTACCGGCATGTCTTTTTTAGATAGGTCAAACCTTCCATCATTTATTTCTATCCTACCTTACTGGACTATGATGGTTCCCTGCATGATCTTGTAGAGCTTATTACTAGCTTCGAAATGATCCCAAGATCATCAAAATCGGAGTACGGATGCAAAAGTTATTCAAGTTTCCGTGAAGCAGTTTTTTGGCCGGAAGTTCCGGTGGCCGGAAGTTCCGGTGGCCGGAACTTCCTCCCTACTTCCGGTGAACTTCCGGAAATGACGATTCTGCACGCAAAAGTATACTGTAAGCATTCCGGGGACGCCCTACTTCACCCGGAAGTTGGCCGGAAGTTCCGGGGGGCGGAAGTTCCGCCCCAAATGACCGGAAGTTCCGGTTTTGACGAGTTTTCTGCATAACGGGCAGATTTCTCTTGCCCTATTTAAGGGGGTCTTCTTCCCAAATGTTACCCAACCGTTTGAGCTCGTTTTGGCCCCCATTGTTGACCTTATTTGAGCTTGCTATCTCCCTCTCCCTCCCATGAATCTTGCATCTATTTGAGAGATACATAGAGGAGATCTGGATCTACATCTTCACCAATCAAATCCCTCTCTTTGTGAGGGGAATCCACTAGATCTAGATCTTGGAGAAATTTGGTGTTCCTCCTCCTATTTGTTCTTCCTCTCTTATTCCCCCAATAGCTTTTGTAGCTTTGTTGGAATTTGAGAGAGAAGTACTTGAGCATCTTTGTGGTGTTCTTGCCATTGCATTTGGTGCATCGGTTTGAGTTCTCCACGGTGATTCGTGGAAGTGAAAGCAAGAAGGTTGTTACTCTTGGGTCTTTGGACCCTAGACGGCTTAGTGGCCTTTGTGGCATCTTAGTGGTGTTCTTGGGGACTCCAATTAAGTTGTGGAGATTCTTCAAGGGCAAGGCCTTTGTGGCATCTTAGTGGTGTTCTTGGGGACTCCAATTAAGTTGTGGAGATTCTTCAAGGGCAAGGCCTTTGTGGCATCTTAGTGGTGTTCTTGGGGACTCCAATTAAGTTGTGGAGATTCTTCAAGGGCAAGGCCTTAGTGGCAATTTATTGGGAGCCTCCAATTAAGTTGTGGAGATAGCCCCAAGCTTTGTGCGGGTTCGGTGACCTCCCTAAGGTTCCATAGTGAATCGATGACATCCCTTTTGGTGGGAATTCTCGAGGAGAATACGGTGGCCCTCGTGCATTTGGAGTGACTTGTCCTCCACACCGCTCCAACGGAGAGTAGCACTCGCAAGAGTGTGAACTTCGGGATACATCGTTGTCTCCGCGTCACTTTGGTTATTCCTATACCCGAGCTCTTTACTTATGCACTTTACTTTGTGATAGCCATCGTGCTTGAAGTTATATATCTTGCTATCACATAGTTGCTTGTATTTCTTAGCATAAGTTGTTGGTGCACATAGGTGAACCATAGTATATAGGATTTGGTCTTGACAAAGTAAACGCTAGTTTTATTCCACATTTGTTAAGCCCATATCGTAAAAGTTTTAAACCGCCTATTCACCCCCCCTCTAGGCGACATCCGTGTCCTTTCAATTGGTATCAGAGCAAGGTCTCTCATTTTAGGCTTCACCGTCTTGAGAGTAAAGATGTCGGCTAGAGATTTAGTGCACGATAACACTCTTATATTAGATGGCACAAATTATGATGTTTGGAAAATTTGCATGCTTAGTCATTTTCGGGACATTGACCCTCATATGGAGAAAATTGTAGTTATAGGTTTTTCTCCTCCTATGGATTCACAAAATCTATCTTTAGAGGATGAGAAAAACTTATATCTCAATTCTCAAGCTTCTAATGTTCTTATGAATGCTTTGCGATATGTAGGTCTTTTTCCATACTTGCCTTTTTGGAGCGCTCATGAGTTATGGACAAAGATTCAAGATAAATATGATGTGTCCAATATTATTGAGGAAGATTGTATTGCTTCCACTTCGCGTGATGAGTTCTCATCTTCATCCACTTCACCAATGTGTGGCAAGACACAAGGTAATGATATGGTGAGTGGTGATGGAAATTGCAATGTTGGTATTGAGCTTACTATTGATGATCCTTCATCTATATCTCATTGCAATGGTTCATCTTTCGACTTAAACACATCTAGTACTAAAAATGATTTACATGCTTGTGTTGATAGTCCCTGCATATCATGTGTAAGTTGCTTGAATAAATCTAATGATGATATGCTTGCTTTGTCTTGTGGCCATGATAAAAATGCTTCTATTTCCTTTAGTTGTTGTGTGACTAACAATGTAGAGGAAACCAAAGATTCTATTAGTCAAGACAAGATCTTGAAAGGAGCCTCAAGTAACTCCTCATCTTTATCTCACGGTTCTCATATATGCCTTATGGCCAAGGGGTCCACGGTATCTCCCACCATGGAACCTAATATTTATCATGGTAATAAGGATGAATATGAGTATGAAGAAGAGGATTGGGTTGTCTCTCTACGCGATAAGGGTAAGAATGTATTCAAGGTTCTTTGCAAAGATAAAATTGCTAGCTCTCACTTCTTTGAAATCTTGACTACCGTTATTGAGAGCCAAAAATGTATTTGTATGCGTGAGAACACCATTGATAAAATGGGTGCTCTTGAACATGAGTATGCCAATGATGTGGCATCCCTAAAGGATGAACTTGAAGAAGAACAAACCACCAAGGAAGCTCTTGAGGAGATCTTTGCTCTAGAATTGTCTAGAGAAAAGGAAAACCATGATAGAGCTCTTGAGGTGGCAAATGAACTAAATCTAAAAAATGATAAGCTGTTGTTTGTTAATGCTAAACTCCTTGAGGATTTTGAGCAACTCAAAAAGGGCTCAAGGGTCATTGAGAGTGTACTCACCAAACTCACCGAGAGAAACTTAAAGCTTCGTATCTAAAAGCACATGCCAACTTGCCTTCTCCTATTTCTATTAATAATGATGCTTGTGCTACTAACTCTACTTCTTGTGAAGCATCTATCTTGAAGGAGAATGTTGAGCTATGGGCTCAACTTGATTTGCTAACTAGCAATTATGGGAAATTGGAAGAAAATCATGGAAAGCTTTCTAGCTACCATGAGGATCTTCTAGCCTCTCATGATAGGCTAAAGTTAGCTCATGAGGCTATCATATCAAAGGCAACACCTTGTGAGCCTCATGTGGATACTAGCACTACTACTCAAAATTCTATATTGCCATGTGCTAGTCCTAGTAATTCATCCACTCATAGTATTGCCAAATCTTGTGATGAATTATGTTCCTTGCCTTGTTGCTCTAACAATGAAGGTTCTATTTCCTCTAGTACTTGTGTTGTTACTAACCATGTAGAGGACATCAAAGAGCTCAAGGCCCAAGTCACTTCTTTGAAGAACGACTTGGTCAAGATTCATGAAGGGAAATGCAAACTTGACACGATGTTGAGTGTGCAACAATCCCCCAATGACAAGTGTGGACTTGGATTCAAATCCAACAACAAGAAGAAGGGCCAAGTACAAGTCAAAGACCCGGCCAAGTTTGTTTGCTTCAAGTGCAATATTGAAGGGCACCATGTTAGATCTTGCCCTTTGAAGAAGAAGCAAAAAGGGAAACGGTCTCAAGCTCAAACTCATATTCAACCTCAAGTTGAAGAAATGCCTCTTCCCAAGAAGAATCAAGCCAATGCTCCCATTGTGGCGAAATCTAGTGAGAAGAAGGAGAAGAGAAGAACGTGCTACATATGCCGTGAGAAGGGCCACATCTCCTCCTTTTGCACTATTGGTGCCTCGTCCAACTCTATCACTATTGATGATGTTTATTCTCTTCGTAAGGGTGAGGGTGGCAATGTGTTTGCCAAATATGTTGGTGCTCAAAGTGGTGTCAAGAAAAGAACCATTTGGGTTGCCAAGCCTATTATGACTAACCTCTTAGGACCCAACTTAGTTGGGGACCAACAATCCAAAACTTGATCAATAGGTTCTTGTTGGAGGGCATTTGAGACTTGGCTACATCATGAAGAATTAAGGGATCTTCATCATTTATATTATCTCAAGCCAAGTCTTTTGGTTATCTTGCTTCTACCATATATTCAATGTTCCTCCTTGTGGTAACATGTGCTCAACTCATTTATATTGAAAGTTACTCGCCCCTTTGCATGTGTTAGTTTCGTTCCTAACATGTGTTTGAATATGGTGTGCTTCCTACTTGTTTTGCTTGAGAAATCAAGTCTATGCATGTTGGGTGACACACCATGTATTTGTTTTTGTGTTGGAACCTCTTTGCATCTTGTTGTATCTTATATGGCTCTTATGAGCGATTAATGGACTATCCCATTTTGGGGAAGTGATATTCCTTTGGGAATTTCATGATCCTAACAATGTGTGTACATGAGGAATATCACTTAGAATTGATATTGCAAGATTATCTAGTCTCTATGTGATATGCCATCTTCATGAGAAATTCAAATTCTAAATGTCCATTAATATCTCTAGTTGGATCTTATTTGCCTCTTCTGAAAATAAATTTATTATCACATTATGGGGGAGTAATAAGCTTTGTGCATATTACAAGCCTAGAAAATGTGAACATTTGAGGTTGTGTCACATAGAATTTATATTGTAAATTATCTCTCTCATATGTGGCATGTTTGCTCAAACAAGTTCCAATTTGCTTAAATGGCTTCATTGCTAATATCTTTGTGGATCTTTTTTTTGTGAAAGTTTTTCTTGGCATGGTTTTTCACAACGTGTCCCTCAATACACTTTTGGGAAACCATGTGCTTTAAGTCACGCTATTAATTGCTTTGCATGTTGCTATGACTAATTGAAGCTATCAAGAAACTCTCTTTGCATAATGGTTAACTCCTATCTTTTACCATATGCTTTATTTGTTGTAAATATGATCTTACATATACTTACAAACTACCACCGATAAATTTTTCCTAATACCTCTTGTCCTAGGACAATTGGCAATCTATTATGAGGTAGATTTTTATTGATCATATTTACATTGGCTCTTGTGTTTAAATTGCCTTATTTATTGCCATGAATTTGTTGTGCTTTGACTCCCATATATCTTCATTGCATCTTATCTCTACTATATTAAATCTCTAGCAGCGTGTTTGGTTGGGGGGAGTTGGAGGAAGGGAATGGGAGTTTGAGGTGTGGGGGACATATAGTCCGTTGATCGTTTGGTGGGAATGGGAGTTGATGAGAGAATGGGAAGGGGAATTAAGAAGGTAAACTCCCTTCGATTTCTTCCCTGGGGTGACCAGGTAATTCGATCGGGGATAGGGAATTGGACGGAAAAAATCGTTTCATTTGTTTGAACGCCTACCAAGTGTGTATGGCGCTGATGCTACATGACTGGGATCTAGTCGATCAAGACAAACCGTGGTCTGAATAATACTCAACACGCTCTGCGAGCACCTTGCATTTGTCGTCATGGAAAGCCACGCAAGAACTCCCTCTTTCTCATCTATGCCAGAGCTCCTCTTGCTGCTACGGGGTCTTCCTCAATTGCAGTGGGCGCCCATGCCGTCAAGTCCGGCTGCTACAAGAGCACCGTCGTGTACGGCCACGACGCGTTGGTGAATATCCGCAACTCCGCAAGCCCTACGCGCATTGCTTCCTGCCGGTGGTGTCGGACTGTAGGCGCAGGTTCGCCCGACATCGACTTGATACGACTCGTCGAACTGCTTTTCACGGCTAGAGCTAGCAACGTTGCAAAGCTGTATTGCGTACTACGTAGCGAGATGACTAGCAAAAATCCGTTTCGACTGGCAAGGCAGAGATACTTGCCAACGACAGAGAGGACGCAACATCTAAAGCCACGAACCTCTAATTCCTATCCATAATTCCCAGGAGTCACCAAACGTGGGATTGGGATTAATAGTCTAATTCCCTAAGCTAGTCCCCAAGCAAATTCCCCGCTCCAAACTCCCACTCCCATTCTCCATAGTTGCCAAACACGCTGTAGAGGTGGTGTCTCATGGTACACAAACGGTTGTGCAGCCCACGATGGGAAATACACGCGCAGCACGCCTTGACGAAGTCCAACTGCATTGAAACACCGCCGCGCCCCATCTTTGCCTTCGCCTGCTCTCCCCGCGGAAGAAAAGCGTCGGCGCAGTTGTCAGCAACATACTCCTAGGACGACGGACACGCTCGAGCCCTGAACTCGGTAGGGGACCGGCGGGCGCCTGCTCCCTGGCCGCCAATCTGCTCATCCAGCGCCGCCTCCCATCATCCCCAACCGGAGGTGTGTAATTTCGAACTGCACTCTGTCGAGGCCAGCGCAGGTCGATATTTGTCATGGTCAGCCGCCGACACGCCGTGGTACATCCGTGCACTGCTCGTCTGTCTTTCCATGCGCGGCTGTCCCCTTGGCCGTTCCTCCGAGCGCCGCCGGCCTGCTTTGACGCCGAGATCCTCTTTACGCCCATCCCTATCTGTGCATCATATCTGGGCCATAGCTGCCACATAAGATGCGGAAATTGGTCGTTTCCTGGCAGCTTCGTGGCTGTTTGCTCCTGGTGGCAGTCTGCTATTGAACAATCCTTCTCCTTAATATTAATTGCTATAGTTGGTGAATCGGGATTTCAGTTCACATCTCACCCTTAGGATTTTACTTCCATCGTGGTATGCTCCTCACCTCACCCCCATTTCCTGTTCTTTTTTCTGAATCAATTAGGAATTCAATTTTGGTTAGGGTTCTTTATGCGGAGAATCTGAATGCAATTGGCATGAAGAAAAATATAGGAAGGGCCGTCCATGGGATGAAAAACATACCCAAATGGAATATATATAAATTTATAGGGAATAACTCAACAATTTATATGGCGAGTGTTGAGAAAGTTCCCCATTTTGCAGTTATTAACTTGATAAGTTGCGCTTTCTCTCAGAATTCATTGGAGATAGACTTGTTTTGTGAATATGTCGATGGTAACAGATAGAAGATTCAGATAGTCATTGGCAAAGGGAATTGTAGGTGTAGTTCTTTTTGTAACACTCTATCCACACTTACTGATGCTCTATATCGCTCCATAACGAGCATAGGCTGTTTTCCTTCCGATAAGCATTGTTGTCTATATATCATCTTTATTGCTGCATTTATTAACAATTGCTCGTTGGCAAAGAAATGATAGTGAGTTGAATATTCTGTTTCTTATTTCAGGTACTGTTTTTTGTGTCTTTAAATGGAAGTGATGCCTTCATTATGCTTGTGGTTCATCATAGGATCATTTGCCTGTGACTCTGAAATCAGCAAGTGGAAAGGCATCCTAGCTTCTTGTCCATCACCACTGTCACAACAGGAGATTTGTCTATTTTAATGGGAGCAAGGATACGATTTCATCTGAGATGTCAGGAGCATTGATCTGGATATGGTAATTTCTCTTGCTGATTTCATTTTCATTAAATTATGTGAACATCTACAAGGAACTAGGTGGAGATGAATGGATTTTTATTGGGTGTTCGGTTTATTGAGACTAGATGGTTGATGAAATGCATATAGTTTGGCATATCATGTTTGATAAACGACTCAATGGTAGTACACCACTTATTTTCCACTGATGTTGAGCTATCCCTTGAGAATAATACAAGAGATCACACTTCATGAATTATACTTCTCTAGGCATCTCAGTCATAAGTTATTTTATAGCATGTCAATATTTTCGGAACTTATCTTATTAAATGAGCTCAATAGCAATTGAATTGGAGGGTCACCACGTTTGAAATTTACCACTAGCTTATTTGGAAATAAACCAGCAGTGTCCACCCCGCCCGCAGTAACCGATGCCCTTCTCCACACCACGATCTACTCCTGCAGTCCAACACGCCATCCTCGCATCTAAAAAAAAACGCTGCCCTACCCTTCCTTGAGGCTACCAAGCACCAGGAGTCCTCGGGTGACAGCCATAAGGCCCAATCTCGCCCTCGAGGCGCTAGGGGCCCTGCTGGAGTCGTATGGAAATGGCGTATGGTCACTCCCGGTCGCGACGTGCCCTCCGCCTCGCCGTTCACACGACCTCCTCTTCTGCAGCCCTGAGTCTCCGGCCACCGCCATGAGATCGGTGGGGGCACCGAGATGGCGACTATCGGGGCCGCCGTGCACGATCAGCACGGGCACAAAATGACCATGGCGCTGATGGGTGGCGGATCTGCGCCGCACAGTGTTTACTACCGGAGTCGAGGACCCTAATCTCACACATCCTGACCCAGGTTGCCAAGTCCCCACATAAATTTAATATATAGTGCAGATAATATAGCACCTGGATATTGTGGACTGAAATATTCCAATCTGATCTTCATTTGCACTTGGTTCAGACCGCTCTGTAAAGGAGCACTTCGCTTGATTCTTACTACTACTGCAGGTGGTAACTAGGGAGTCTTTTCTAAACCATATAATGCCACATATTATCATTGTCTGCTTAAGATTAAGTGTATTTTTGAGTAAGAGCGAAGAGATACATAATTAAGTCTAACTGCAGTATCAGTTCTTGTTCAGTTCTGAACTATGTCCAAGTGCACTGTAAGTTCTTATACATCTTGATTACAGCTGTTTAAATATTGTATATCAGACCAACAGGTTTTCAGAGCCAAACATCAAATATAGCAGTATACCCTGTACTGCCAAGTATAGGGGCATCAATTGCGTATCAAAGTTGTGTCTGGGCACAAATCTATGGGTTTTTTTTTTGCAACAATTATCCTACATATTAATTCGATTCTAATTCATATTTGCTAGACACTTATCACTTTGTTAAAAATCTACATGTCTATGTTTACATGAAAAATATTATCTGCACTGTGTAGATATATTCTAGGTGCAGATTTAGTGGAGCACTCAAGTTTGGTTCAATATAAAGTGTCGAAAACATTATTTTATGGACATACATAGTTTTCAGATTATGTTAGGTATTATTTCCATCATAATATTGATGCTCAAGAGCCTATGTTGCATCCTAACTTTATCCTCTGAGTTCAAAAAAGTCACTTGATAGATATTTTTTTACTCCCTCCATTTGGTAATATAATAAGTTTAAGCAAGCTAGCGCAATCAGCTCTTTGTGTATGGCTCTGGAATGAAATAGAGTGCTGCTTGTTTCACTCTCTTATTTACATGGGATGTGGCACTTTTGACATGCCAGTCTATAGTTGTAAAGGGGCATCCTCTAGATCTATATCGATTTTACAAAGGATAGCAAATAATTCAAATCTCTTCCTGAAAGAACTTCTCATCTCTTAACTTCATTTAAGTGAAAATGTAATTAATCTTGTAATAATTATCAAAAAGGAAACAAACCACGGGCTCAACAAATCTTTCTACCATACACACATTCATCTATTTATTCTTTGTTGATCCATAGCAGGGCATATCGGATGATTAAAATCACATCCGCAATCCTGCTATCATAGTTTTTATTAGTTTATATTTTTGTACAAAATGTAGTGAAGTTCTGATGTATAGGTGGTTACATTGATTATTCCCAAGCACAAATGAATTGGTTTGCCCGCTAATGGCCAAGCTAGGCAGCTGTCCTATAAGCCTTCTGATTGCCAATAGAGGTTTCTTAATTATAATAACTACACCGCCAAGGTGAAAAGTTAATTTCTTGGTATTACTAACTTTTATCATTTTGCTCTTAGTTTTCCTTACTCGTGAAAACAGTGTTAGCTATACTGACCTTTGCATGTTGTGAAAACTGTAGTTTGGTTGATATTCTGTCAAATCTATTCCTTGCATCGTTCCGTGTGGTCTTTATGTTGTCAGCATGTGCCGTCTTCTCAAAGACATGCATTGAATTCTCTGTTTCATCTGCCAATGATGTTTCTAAACAGCTAGAGGTACTTATGTTTTGAGCCAGATATAAATTCATACTACAGATAGTAAACATGAGACTGTGTACCAAGACAGATTGCGCTTTTCTATTCATTTAAACAAGTATATCGAATAAATAGTTCCTCGAAGTGAGAATTTTAAGTAGTAACCTTTTCTGACGGAGGAACTATTGCATGATTTTTATTGTTACTGAACTTTCTTATATTATTGATGCCTGAACCTTTTTCTTGACAAAGCCCCTCTTGTATTTTGTTTTATGTTAATAAACAAAGTCATGTCTTTGTTTCCAGACATCTCATGGGTCTATTCCATTAGTTTCTTCCCATCTGCTAAGATTTCCTAACGACCTGACACATGATATGTACAATAATTATTAATGTCCATGCTCTATTTTTTTGTAAGTTGAACTATGTTTGGGTTACTCCAATGCAGGAGGATATTATGGAATTGTGAACTGATGATTAATATTGCCGCCTATGCAAGTCAGAAAGAAGGAAGTTGTGTAACATTAGGTTGGCTGAAGAGTTTAGGTCGAAGAATGACCCTCGCCGCCACTGTCTACATTAGTCGAATTCCTTAATACCTGTCGAGCATCACAAATGTAAGAGGACTAAATGTCTGTTTTTTTTGTTGAGAAATTTTTCTTCGTGATGTTGTCCTTCAGCAATATTTGCTCATCTCCTTGCATGATATTTTTCGTCCGAGCTCCTCTAGGTTTTGAAACTGTTCAACGACGATAGCGACGCTAATGCGGTACATTGGGATAGGTTGCAACTCAACGCGTTGGACACCAGAAATGGTTGCTGCAAGTAATACAAGGTTGCCTTGCCTGAGAAGAATGACTACCAATTGTATAACAATATCGCATTGCTTGACATCAACGGTGATGAAGCTGAAGACAACATTTGTGACGTTTGATCAAGGGAATTCAAAAGGCCTCCTAGACTAGATCTAGGTGAATAATAAATTAGTTTAACCCTTGTTTTCTGTCCATGACATCCAATTTGCTTTACTGAAATATGCTTCAAGGATATTGGAATCGTAATGTTTTTGGAACATATATAAATTGTCAACCAAGAGCATGTATGCCCAATACACTACGTAGCTATATATTTTTCTATAAATGTGTATTTTCACATGGATCGTATTTATATATGAGACTAAAAAGAAGGAGGCCGTGGCAACGCACGGGCACCCAACTAGTGGATCTAAGTTGTCTATTCAAACTTTCTTAGCATTTTTTGTAGATATAGGTAGCGTGATGATCCTAGTTTTGTGCATTTTGTATCCATATGCTAAATCCTAGATAATCCACTAATCTTTGGGGAGCTCTCCTATATTTGTTATAATGCTTAACATCTCTTGATCATTATCAAAAATTTGGTTTTGGGAGACATAAATTTTCTTTTTGGTACTTTGTGCCATCATAAAAACTTTCGAGGGTTTGGTTTATTTGTTGGAACCTTGCTCTCTTGGGAGTTGGTTATCTCATTCCTTTGTGTTTAGGTTTAATTAGCTTCTTATAATGAGATAATTCTTTGGAGTCAATCTTGTGTTGATTTGATTCTTTGATATAATTTGGACAACCATTGTCTCTTGATTTATTTGGTGTTTTGTCCAAATTATATCTTTCTTTGGTTCTTGAAAGTATTGTGCATGCATATTTAATATATGTCTATCTTATGGCATGTGTTACTTTATTTGATTCAATATATAGGGTAAACTCCATCAAATCATAATTTGGCTAAGATGTGCATGAAATTCAATTTCATATCTATATGCACATAGTATTGTGGAGTTTCTCCTATATGTTGTAGTGTGTCTAACTACTTCGGACTCAATTAGTTTGGGGACCATTTTGTACTTACCTTTGTGTTAGGTATAATGGATATGCATTGGATGCTTGTCTCACTCTTGGGAAGAAGTGGTGACTCAATGGTAACTTGAGGCAAGCTGGGATGGTCAACAAACACATATCTACTACATCCACACCAATGCTATCTCGCACTACAAGAAAAGTTGCCATGGCCGACGAAGTTGAAGTCGCGCCGTGGTTGCTGGTGCACCATGGCCGATGATTTTGGGTCTCTCCGTGGTGCATGTCAAAACTTTATTTTTTCTCGTTTTTTAGGCCACCTAGCCCAACGAAAGCGGCCAAAACGTCTCCTATGGTGGCCCGGGACGTGGTGCATCGCGAATTCTCGGGTTCGCCGACCGAGTCAACGCAAATCCGCACCGCCCAGGGATGTAGGGCCCAGATGGCAACCTCTCTAGCGTTGTTTTTTTCTCGATCGCGCCATCTCGTTCAGCGCTCTCCGATCGAGCCGTTTACGATGCAGGATCATGGGTCCCGCATGTCATCCTCTATGAACCAAAATTCTTTCTATTCTTGGATTTTTTTGACCCCCTGATTTCTGGCTACTTCCTTTTTCTTTTGATCCCGTGCCGCCTAGGAAACATTGAGACCGCTGCTGCTAAATGGGACCCGCATGTCATCCTCTATGTGCAATCAACTTTCTTTTCTTGGAGTTTTTTTGGCACCTCATATTTGGTCACTTGCCTTTTTCTTTTGATCCCGTGCCGCCTCTCAAACGTTGAGACCGCTGATACGTCTCCGACGTATCGATAATTTCTTATGTTCCATGCCACATTATTGATGATATCTACATGTTTTATGCACACTTTATGTCATATTCGTGCATTTTCTGGAACTAACCTATTAACAAGATGCCGAAGAGCCGTTGTCTGTTTCTCGCTGTTTTTGGTTTCAGAAATCCTAGTAACGAAATATTCTCGGAATTGGACGAAATCAACGCCCAGGTTCCTATTTTGCCCGGAAGCATCCAGAACACCCGAGAGCCGCCAGAGGAGGGCCTTGTGGGCCTCACACATGCAGGTGGCGCGGCCCAGGCCCTGGCCGCGCCACCCTAGCGTGTCACCGCCCCTTCGACCTCCTGACGCCGCCTCTTCGCCTATATAAAGCCCCTGGACCTAAAACCTCGGTACGGAAAAGCCACGGTACGAGAAACCTTCCAGAGCCGCCGCCATCGCGAAGCCAAGATCCGGGGGACAGGAGTCTCCGTTCCGGCACGCCGCCGGGACGGGGAAGTACCCCGGAAGGCTCCTCCATCGACACCACCGCCATCTCCATCAACGCTGCTGTCTCCCATGAGGAGGGAGTAGTTCTCCATCGAGGCTCGGGGCTGTACCGGTAGCTATGTGGTTCATCTCTCTCCTATGTGCTTCAAGTACAATAATCTCATGAGCTGCCTTACATGATTGAGATTCATATGATGATGCTTGTAATCTAGATGTCATTATGCTAGTCAAGTGGGTTTTACTTATGTGATCTCCGGAGACTCCTTGTCCCACGTGTGTAAAGGTGACAGGTGTGTGCACCGTGTGGGTCTCTTAGGCTATATTTCACAGAATACTTATTCACCGTTATGAATGGCGTAGTGAAGTGCTTATTTATATCTCTTTATGATTGCAATGTGTTTTGTATCACAATTTATCTATGTGCTACTCTAGTGATGTTATTAAAGTAATTTTATTCCTCCTGCACGGTGTAATGGTGACAGTGTGTGCATCCGTGTTACTACTTGGCGTAGGCTATGATTATGATCTCTTGTAGATTATGAAGTTAACTATTGCTATGATGGTATTGATGTGATCTATTCCTCCTACATAGTGTGAAGGTGACAGTGTGCATGCTGTGTTAGTACTTGGTTTAGTCGTGTTGATCTTTCATGCACTCTAAGGTTATTTAAATATGAACATTGAATTGTGGAGCTTGTTAACTCCGGCATTGAGGGTTCGTGTAATCCTACGCAATGGTGTTCATCATCCAACAAGAGTGTAGAGTATGCATTTATCTATTCCGTTATGTGATCAAAGTTGAGAGTGTCCACTAGTGAAAGTGTAATCCCTAGGCCTTGTTCCTAAATATCGCTATCGCTGCTTGTTTACTCGTTTTATCGCGTTACTATCGCTGCGTTACTACCGCTCATACTTATTTATACCACCTGTATTTCACTATCTCTTCGCCGAACTAGTGCACCTATTAGGTGTGTTGGGGACACAAGAGACTTCTTGCTTTGTTGTTGCAGGGTTGCATGAGAGGGATATCTTTGACCTCTTCCTCCCTGAGTTCGATAAACCTTGGATGATCCATTTAAGGGAAACTTGTTGCTGTTCTACAAACCTCTCCTCTTGGAGGCCCAACACTGTCTACAAGAATAGAAGCTCCCGTAGACATCAAGCTATTTTCTGGCGCCGTTGCCGGGGAGGAAAGGTAAAGGTACTCACACTCCGGATCTCGGCTACTAAGCTATTTTCGCCGTTGTAAGTACTCGAAGCTATTTCCTTTAGATCCCGCAATTGCATCTTTTTGTTTCTTGTTTACACTAGTTAGGCATAATGGACACCAATGAGCTTCTTATTCTATTTCCTGATTTAAGACATGGATGGTTTGATGCGAAAATTAAAAAACCTATGCAACATATTAGTATGAACGCTTTGAACACCATTATTGCTAATGATATGGAAAATTCTAAGCTTGGGGAACCTGGTTTTGATTAGCATGATCTTTTTAGTCCCCCAAGCATTGAGGAGAAAATTTTCTTTGATGATACTTTGCCTCCTATTTATGATGATTATAATGATAGTAATCTTTTGTTACCGCCTGTTATGGAGGATAAATTTGATTATGATTACAATATGCCTCCTATATTTGATGATGAAAATAATAATGATAGCTACTTTGTTGAATTTGCTCCCACTATTACTAATAAAATTGATTATGCTTATGTGGAGAGTAATAATTTTATGCATGAGACTCATGATAAGAACGTTTCATTTCATAGTTATATTGTTGAGTTTGCTCATGATGCTACTGAAAGTTATTATGAGAGAGGAAAATATGGTTGTAGAAATTTTCATGTTACTAAAACACCTCTCTATGTGCTGAAATTTTTGAAGCTACACTTGTTTTATCTTCCTATGCTTGTCACTTTGCTCTTCATGAACTTGTTTATTTACAAGATTCCTATGCATAGGAAGCATGTTAGACTTAAATGTGTTTTGAATTTGCCTCTTGATGCTCTCTTTTGCTTCAAATACTATTTCTTGCGAGTGCATCATTAAAACTGCTGAGCCCATCTTAATGGCTATAAAGAAAGAACTTCTTGGGAGATAACCCATGTGTTTATTTTGCTACAGTACTTTTATTTTGTATTTGAGTCTTGGAAGTTGTTACTACTGTAGCAACCTCTCCTTATATTATTTTATTGCATTTGTTGTGCCAAGTAAAGTCTTTGATAGAAAGGTTGATACTAGATTTGGATTACTCTGCAGTTTCAGATTTCTTTGCTGTCACGAATTTCGACCTGCCTCCCTGTAGGTAGCTCAGAAAATTAAGACAATTTACGTGCGTGATCCTCAGATATGTACGCAACTTTCATTCAATTTGGGCATTTTCATTTGAGCAAGTCTGGTGCCTCAATAAAATCCATCTTTACGGACCGTTCTGTTTTGACAGATTCTGCCTTTTATTTCGCATTGCCTCTTTTGCTATGGTGGATGAATTTCTTTGATCCATTAATGTCCAAGTAGCTTTATGCAATGTCCGAAGTGTTAAGAATGATTGTGTCACCTCTGAACATGTTAATTTTTATTGTGCACTAACCCTCTAATGAGTTGTTTCGAGTTTGGTGTGGAGGAAGTTTTCAAGGGTCAAGAGAGGAGGATGATATACTATGATCAAGAAGAGTGAACGCTCTAAGCTTGGGGATGCCCCGGTGGTTCACCCCTGCATATTTTAAGAAGACTCAAGCGTCTAAGCTTGGGGATGCCCAAGGCATCCCCTTCTTCATCGACAAATTATCAGGTTCCTTCTCTTGAAACTATATTTTTATTCGGCCACATCTTATGTACTTTACTTGGAGCGTCTCGTTTGTTTTTGTTTTTGTTTGAATAAATGCTTGTATGGGAGAGAGACACGCTCCGCTGGTTCGTATGAACACATGTGTTCTTAGCTTTTAATGTTCATGGCGAAGGTTGAAACTGCTTCATTAATTGTTATATGGTTGGAAACGGAAAATGCTACATGTAGTAATTGGTAAAATGTCTTGGATAATTTGATACTTGGCAATTGTTGTCCTCATGTTTAAGCTCTTGCATCATATACTTTGCACCTATTAATGAAGAAATACATAGAGCTTGCTAAAATTTGGTTTGCATAATTGGTCTCTCTAAGGTCTAGATAATTTCTAGTATTGAGTTTGAACAACAAGGAAGACGGTGTAGAGTCTTATAATGTTTACAATATGTCTTTTATGTGAGTTTTGCTGCACCGTTCATCCTTGTGTTTGTTTCAAATAAACCTTGCTAGCCTAAACCTTGTATCGAGAGGGAATACTTCTCATGCATCCAAAATCCTTGAGCCAACCACTATGCCATTTGTGTCCACCATACCTACCTACTACATGGTATTTCTCCACCATTCCAAAGTAAATTGCTTGAGTGCTACCTTTAAAATTCCATCATTCGCCTTTACAATATATAGCTCATGGGACAGAATAGCTTAAAAACTATTGTGGTATTGAATATGTACTTATGCACTTTATCTCTTATTAAGTTGCTTGTTGTGCGATAACCATGTTTCGGGGACGCCATCAACTATTCTTTGTTGAATATCATGTGAGTTGCTATGCATGTCCGTCTTGTCCGAAGTAAGAGAGATCTACCACCTTAATGGTTGGAGCATGCATATTGTTAGAGAAGAACATTGGGCCGCTAACTAAAGCCATGAATCATGGTGGAAGTTTCAGTTTTGGACATATATCCTCAATCTCATATGAGAACATTAACTGTTGCCACATGCTTATGCATTAAAGAGGAGTCCATTATCTGTTGTCCATGTTGTCCCGGTATGGATGTCTAAATTGAGAATAATCAAAAGCGAGAAATCCAAAATGTGAGCTTTCTCCTTAGACCTTTGTACAGGCGACATGGAGGTACCCCATTGTGACACTTGGTTAAAACATGTGTATTGCGATGATCCGGTAGTCCAAGCTAATTAGGACAAGGTGCGGGTACTATTAGTATACTATGCATGAGGCTTGCAACTTGTAAGATATAATTTACATGATACATATGCTTTATTACTACCGTTGACAAAATTGTTTCTTGTTTTCAAAATAAAAGCTCTAGCACAAATATAGCAATCGATGCTTTCCTCTTTGAAGGGCCTATCTTTTATGTTGAGTCAGTTCACCTATTTCTCTCCACCTCAAGAAGCACACACTTGTGTGAACTGTGCATTGATTCCTACATACTTGCATATTGCACTTGTTATATTACTTTACATTGACAATATCCATGAGATATACATGCTATAAGTTGAAAGCAACCGCTGAAACTTAATCTTCCTTTGTGTTGTTTCAATACCTTTACTTTGATTTATTGCTTTATGAGTTAACTCTTATGCAAGACTTATTGATGCTCGTCTTTAAGTACTATTCATGAAAAGTCTTTGCTTTATGAATCAGTTGTTTACTCATGTCATTACCATTGTTTTGATCGCTGCATTCATAACATATGCTTACAATAATATGATCAAGGTTATGATGGCATGTCACTCCAGAAATTATCTTTGTTATCGTTCACCTGCTCGGGACGAGCAGGAACTAAGCTTGGGGATGCTGATACGTCTCCGACGTATCGATAATTTCTTATGTTCCATGCCACATTATTGATGATATCTACATGTTTTATGCACACTTTATGTCATATTCGTGCATTTTCTGGAACTAACCTATTAACAAGATGCCGAAGGGCCAGTTGTTGTTTTCTGCTGTTTTTGGTTTCAGAAATCCTAGTAACGAAATATTCTCGGAATTGGACGAAATCAACGCCCAGGTTCCTATTTTGCCCGGAAGCATCCAGAACACCCGAGAGCCGCCAGAGGAGGGCCTTGTGGGCCCCACACATGCAGGTGGCGCAGCCCAGGCCCTGGCCGCGCCACCCTAGCGTGTCACCGCCCCTTCGACCTCCTGACGCCGCCTCTTCGCCTATATAAAGCCCCTGGACCTAAAACCTCGATACGGAAAAGCCACGGTACGAGAAACCTTCCAGAGCCGCCGCCATCGCGAAGCCAAGATCTGGGGGACAGGAGTCTCTGTTCCGGCACGCCGCCGGACGGGGAAGTGCCCCCGAAGGCTCCTCCATCGACACCACCGCCATCTCCATCAACGCCGCTCGTCTCCCATGAGGAGGGAGTAGTTCTCCATCGAGGCTCGGGGCTGTACCGGTAGCTATGTGGTTCATCTCTCTCCTATGTGCTTCAATACAATAATCTCATGAGCTGCCTTACATGATTGAGATTCATATGATGATGCTTGTAATCTAGATGTCATTATGCTAGTCAAGTGGGTTTTACTTATGTGATCTCCGGAGACTCCTTGTCCCACGTGTGTAAAGGTGACAAGTGTGTGCACCGTGTGGGTCTCTTAGGCTATATTTCACGAATACTTATTCACCGTTATGAATGGCGTAGTGAAGTGCTTATTTATATCTCTTTATGATTGCAATGTGTTTTGTATCACAATTTATCTATGTGCTACTCTAGTGATGTTATTAAAGTAGTTTTATTCCTCCCGCACGGTGTAATGGTGACAAGGTGTGCATCCGTCTTAGTACTTGGCGTAGGCTATGATTGTGATCTCTTGTAGATTATGAAGTTAACTATTGCTATGATGGTATTGATGTGATCTATTCCTCCTACATAGTGTGAAGGTGACAGGGTGCATGCTGTGTTAGTACTTGGTTTAGTCGTGTTGATCTTTCATGCACTCTAAGGTTATTTAAATATGAACATTGAATTGTGGAGCTTGTTAACTCCGGCATTGAGGGTTCGTGTAATCCTACGCAATGGTGTTCATCATCCAACAAGAGTGTAGAGTATGCATTTATCTATTCTCGTTATGTGATCAATGTTGAGAGTGTCCACTAGTGAAAGTATGATCCCTAGGCCTTGTTCCTAAATACTGCTATCGCTGCTTGTTTACTGTTTTGTTGCGTTACTACTGCTGCGTTACTACTGCTCATACTTATTTATACCACATGTATTTCACTATCTCTTCGCCGAACTAGTGCACCTATTAGGTGTGTTGGGGACACAAGAGACTTCTTGCTTTGTTGTTGCAGGGTTGCATGAGAGGGATATCTTTGACCTCTTCCTCCTTGAGTTCGATAAACCTTGGGTGATTGATACGTCTCCAACGTATCGATAATTTCTTGTGTTCCATGCCACATTATTGATGTTATCTACATGTTTTATGCACACTTTATGTCATATTCGTGCATTTTCTGGAACTAACCTATTAACAAGATGCCGAAGTGCCGGCTCTCGTTTTCTGCTGTTTTTGGTTTCGTAAATCCTAGTAACGAAATATTCTCGAATCGGACGAAATCAACGCCAAAAATCTTAGAATCCCCGGAAGCATCCGGAACACACGAGAGGGACCGAGAGGGGGGCACAGTGCCCACCACACCATGCCCCGGCGCGGCCTAGGGGGCCCGCGCCCCCTAGGGTTTGGCCAGCCCTTCGACCCCCGGCGCCGCCTCTTCGCCTATAAGAAGCCCCCTGGATCGAAAACCCGATACCAATTGACGAAACTCCGGAAAGACTCCGTGGGCGCCGCCACCGTCACGAAACTCCAACTCGGGGACAGAACTCGTTCCGGCACCCCGCCGGAGCGGGGAAGTGCCCCCGGAAGGCTTCTCCATCGACACCGCTGCCATCTCCATCGCCACCGCTGCCATCTCCACCGCCATCTTCATCACCGCTGCTGCTCCCATGAGGAGGGAGTAGTTCTCCATCGAGGCTCGGGGCTGTACCGGTAGCTATGTGGTTCATCTCTCTCCTATGTAGTTCAATACAATAATCTCATGAGCTGCCCTACATGATTGAGATTCATATGATGATGCTTGTAATCTAGATGTCATTATGCTAGTCAAGTGAGTTTTACTTATGTGATCTCCGGAGACTCCTCGTCCCACGTGTGTAAAGGTGACAGTGTGTGCACCGTGTGGGTCTCTTAGGCTAGATTTCACAGAATACTTATTCACCGTTGAATGGCATAGTGAGGTGCTTATTTATATCTCTTTATGATTGCAGCATGTTGTATCACAATTTATCTATGTGCTACTCTAGTGATGTGTTATTAAAGTAGTTTATTCCTCCCGCATGTGTGCAAAGGTGACAGATGCGTGCACCGTGTTAGTACTTGGTTTATGCTATGATCATGATCTCTTGTAGATTATGGAGTTAACTATTGCTATGATAATATTGATGTGATCTATTCCTCCTACATATGCATGAAGGTGACAAGTGTGCATGCTATGCTAGTACTTGGTTTAGTCTCGTTGATCTATCTTACACTAAAGGTTACTAAAATATGAGCATTATTGTGGAGCTTGTTAACTCCGGCATTGAGGGTTCGTGTAATCCTACGCAATATGTTCATCATCCAACAAAAGTGTAGAGTATGCATTTATCTATTCTGTTATGTGATCAATGTTGAGAGTGTCCACTAGTGAAAGTGTAATCCCTAGGCCTTGTTCCTAAATACCGCTGAGTTACTACTGCTTGTCTACTACTCGCTGCGTTACTATCGCTGAGTTACTACCGCTTGTTACTCGTTTTATTGCGTTACTTACTCGCTGCAATACCACCACCATCAACTACACGCCAAGCACTTTTCTCGCCACCGTTGCTACCGCTCATACTTATTCATACCACCCGTATTTCACTATCTCTTCGCCGAACTAGTGCACCTATTAGGTGTGTTGGGGACACAAGAGACTTCTTGCTTTGTGGTTGCAGTGGTTGCATGAGAGGGATATCTTTGACCTCTTCCTCCCCGAGTTCGATAAACCTTGGGTAATCCACTTAAGGGAAACTTGCCGCTGTTCTACAAACCTCTCGCTCTTGGAGGCCCAACACTGTCTACAAGAATAGAAGCTCCCGTAGACATCAAGCACTTTTCCGGCGCCGTTGCCGGGAGGAAAGGTAAAAAGGCTCTCATACTACGGTCCCAGGTAAAGTATTTTTCCGGCGCCGTCGTGTGTGTGCTCAAAGCTATTTCCTTTAGATCCTGCAATTGCATCTTTTTGTTTCTTGTTTACACTAGTTTGGCATAATGTACAAGAGTGAGCTTCTTATTCTATTTCCTGATTTAAAACATGGATTGTTTGATGCGAAAATTAAAAAACCTATGAAATCTTCTTTGCATGCTGGTAGTAATATTAGTATGAACGCTTTGAACACCATTGTTGATAATGATATAGAAAGTTCTAAGCTTGGGGA
>NC_061509.1:126989396-127052571 GCF_022539505.1 Lolium rigidum | reverse complement strand
GCATGCTTCACTTATAGCTGGAGTACATTGCGGACCTGGTGCATTTCGTCGGTGCCGATCAGCTATTTTTACTTATCAGGGAAGAAAAGGTAGTACTAGCCTTTTCGGTGAGATGTCTTTTCGGTGCTACGGAGTTGTACGATTCACTTGCTTGCTTTGTCGTCGGTGACTTTGCCAAGCTGACTTTGCCATGACTTTGGGTGACTGATATGTGGACCACAGTTGTAAGTGACTCAAAGTCACTGACTTTGGGGACTCCTGAATTCTTCGTATATTTCTGACGGTTTCTGAATTATGTACTCCGTACAACTTTTGTAATATTGTTCAAACTAGTTTTGACCGGGGTTTGTGTAGGGTGTTTTTTTTGGTTGGTCCAAATGGTGTTGTGTGGTCCAAATGTGATGTATCATCACACCACCATGTGCCCCCCTCCCCCCACCCCACCCTAGGTTTTGGTAATGCCATTACGATACATGCTTCTTAGAAGGAGTACATTTTTTCCGTTAGGGCATGACAATTTTGAAAAATTCAAAAAAATGGGAGAAGACAGAATGGTAACATCATTTTCCATGTGATGATGCACCCCTGTGCCAAATTTTGGTTCATTTTAAGAATGTAAGGTGACAAATTACTCGAGGAAGCTAGTTGGAGTAGACGGGCATGATCGGATTGGCATAGGGGATTTACTTTTTGAAGGATGTTATTTTTCATAGACAATATCTGACACAAAAAATAAAATGTTAAGGTCTCATATTATTCGAATGATTTTGAATTACTTATGACGTTTGGAAGTATTGGTATACATGAGTCCCACATGAAGTTAAATGGTCCAAAAAAAAGTTTCGTACACGTCTCCCAGAAAGTGGAAAGTCGAGTACATGCATGACTTCACGCGTCCACTCTTCGGATACGGAGAGTCGAGGCTATAACATAATCGGCCTCATCATCTCTCGTGAGCTCGTCCTCTCCACTCCCCCAACTTGCCTCCCCCACGCTTGTGAAAACCCCCCATCCACTCACCACACCTCTGAGGCATCGACTTTCCCGTTTCCAACCGCAGCAGCATGAAGATAGGTATTGCATACTAGGCGGGCAACAAGCGACCGCCCGCGAGAGGATGCCTCTACGGTAGTGGCCATCGCGGTGGGTCGAGGCTTCACCGGGCACCCGGGCCGCTCGTCTCCTGCTGCTTGTCGGATTCTTCGACCTCGCTCGAAATGGGCGTCCGGCCGTCACGACGGGTGAGGCTTCCACGGGCACCCATGCCGCTCGTCTCCTACTCTTGTGCGGTTCTTCGACCTCGGTCGAAGCGGGCGTCTGGCCGTCGGCGAGGAAGGTGGATACCAGCGTTGTTTATCCGCCGAAGATGTGCACGGCGTTGCAGGCCACCACGGCGAGGTCTTCCTAGGCCCGATCTTTGGACGCGAACCTCGGCCCTTCGACGATTTCGGCCCAAACGTTCGGTTCCGGGAGGATGTTGAGGGTGATGACGAGGAGGTACTTCTCTTTTACCGGCTTGTCCCAACCCTCTTTGTGTCATATTGCTTGTTCACATGGTTTGCACGAGCTGGTTCTTGATTGATTTGATATCCTACCTTGTTCTTGTAGATGTAATTGATTCTACGATTCGTAAGATCAGATTCTAGTTTAATTTCGACTAATCAATTTATGTGTTCATACTTAGTGGACTTGCAATTGTTGTGGCTTATGTTCATGGTTGTTCATAGGGTTTCTCATGATTTATTTTTAATGATACGGCGACCTACGAGATCTACACATTTAATTTTAGGGTTTCTAAGGTTTGATTATGTTAGTGGAGTATTTATTCGATCTGTCATAAAAAACCTGATTATGTAGTACTTAATAATTCATAGGAGTATTCGATGACATGGACAACAACAAGCTAGGTGCGCGGGGACCGGAAAAGCCGCTATGTTCTCAAGCGGGCTGAAGAGGTGATGAAATTCGTTTACGCATGCGCGGGGAGCTATTTTGCCCATTATGTGGCAAATTTCTCTAGAAGGACATCCACGGCTGATCCAACATGCGATGGGTGTAGGCCTAAGTACATAGGGGGAAACACCGCCACACAGCCCGAGGCCAAGCACGCGTCATATGGCCTCTTCCTCCGGAATTACGTCTTGCCTAGCTTGCTCCACGTCAACGCCCCTGCTTGCTTGGCCCTCATGCTCCTGGTCATGTTTAAAGTTCATATGTGTAATCTTAATCCCTTTGGAAGTTCAGCATTAAACTCTACTAGTACAACCGTGGTGGTCTTGTGATGTAGTACTCTTTTGATGCATTTGTGATGTAGTAGTTTTTTTTTGAAATGTATAGTACTATCTAAGAAAAGTACTCCCTCTGATTCACATTCATTTCACATCAAGAAATATGGATCGGGGCGAGGGAGTAAATTAAACATGGCATCTCGTGCATGAAGCTTGACATATCGATCAGGTTGGCTAGAATAGCAATACAATGCTGCTCATTAGGCAAATGCATGCCATGTACTATAGTATACATCTAGTAAAGAAGTCTATATTGACATAAAAAAACTACTTTGGGGATGAGAGTCAATTGGGGCATCTACAATATAGAAAATCTTGCTCGTAGATGATTTTGGCTAAGAGGGTTTTACTCACATTACACGTGCCACTTTCTTGTACGCAAAACAAGTTCCAATAAAGGAGAGGAAAGAAGAGGGTATTGTGGGCGAGATTGAACACCTTTTTATGTGTTAAGCTGAGGCCTCGTTTAGATGAGGATTTCGACTTATGCCTAACAGCTCAACACACCCACAAATAATTCTGCTTGCGCGCACCACCGTTCATTAAAAATAACAATATTAGCTCGCAAGATTAAGAGCGAAGTGAATTTAAGTAACTTGGTAAGCTTTTCAAGCAATATATTCGAGAGAAAGAGCACGCATGTTCGGCTCAAAATAATCATAAGAGAAGAAAAATAAATCTAAGGCACCACATGGATTCATACCTTGAGTCGACTGGCTCGTAGAAGAGCGGCCGCCTCGAGGATGCGGGGACGTCTCCACCTCGGTCTCACATGTGGCTGCTTATCGGCGGGTGGTGCGCCGCGCCATGTAGAAGATCTATCAAGAGAGAGAGCCCGATGACGCTACCGACGCCTCAACCTTGATAGCACCGACCTGTTGCTCCGCACCGAGATGCGCCACGTGCAAGATTTAGCGGATGCACCAATTTTAGAGATATGTCATGATCATTGTAACAAATTTCAACGTGATGATGATTTGATCTTGTACTCGGCCTTGAACATAAGAACTAGTACAATCTCACATTTTTTTATCATTATCCTTTGCGAGATTTAGCGGATGCGCCAAATTCAGAGAAATATCATGATCATGGTAACACAATTTTCAATGTAATGATGATTTGATGTTGCACTCGACCTTGAACATAAGTACTAGTACGGTCTCACAAATTTGTATCATTATACTTTGCAAGTTTTAGTGGATGCGCCCATTTTCAGAGGTATATCATGATCATGGTAAGTTGGTAACAAATTTTCAACGTGATGATGATTTGATTTTGCACTCGGCCTTGAACAGAGGTACTAGTACGGTGTCACAATTTTTTATCATTATACTTGGACGGTGGCCAAATTCAAAATCTCATAGCGGCAAAACTTGCCGCCCACAAAATACAAAAATTTCACACGCTTCCAAATTCCCATTCTACCCCTGTGGAGATGCCAGCAAAGTCGGTTGGTGGGGGGGTCTGCCCGTCATTTTTTGATCACCACCTCCCTAGCCCGGAAACCCTCCCAAAAAAATACATTTCCTTCGGACCACCCACCGGAACTTCCCAAGTCCCTCTCTCCCACCTCCACGACCACCGCACCGGAACATCCCCGTCGGACTTCCCTGGCCTACCCGAGCCCTCGCGATCCTCGTCATCCGGCTGCCTGCCGGAGCCGCTTCATCGACGCCGTCATCAACCGGACCGGATCATCCCCGCCGTACCTCGAAACCATATGCTCATCCAGCAGTCTACCGCGGTCGCTTCAGCTGCGGTATCGTCCACCCCACCGGAGCCGCTTCGCCGGATCAGTCGTCCACCGCATCGTATCTTGCTCACCGACACCGTTGTGCATGAACCGGATCTGCTTCACCGGCGCCGTGCATGATCTAAACTCTTCTACTGTCGCTTTTCTATTGCTTGCCTGCAAGTTCTTGTTTAATCTTGGGGGAACCTGTTTGTGCTAACGACGCGCCGTTACTTTTTGCGAGATGAGATGAGTAACCATGAAGTGTAATGGCCGTCTCTCCAACCCCAAGTAGCACATGTAGCGTACTTCATCACCGGATCTATCAACCCCGGGAAGATCTGCTTGTGACTCCCACGGAGTGCTTCTCCTAATGTAAGTCCCTTGTTTTAGCGCCATGTTACGGGTTCGGATGCTTGTTTGTATGAAGCTCTTTTAGTTCATTCCTAGCTATGACCGTAACACGTTGCTATTTTCTACTTCATTGCTAACTTTAAGCGATTGAACATTTTGGTTTGCATTCCCTGCTCTGTAGATGTAGCCATCATAACTTCTATCTTGCTCAATCGTTGTTACAAAAATTATAGGTATTATAGTAACATCCTGCTATTATTTAGTTCATGGCCAATTTTAAGTAATTGCACATGTTGGTTCGCATTCCATGCTCTATAGCTTTTGGCATCGTAACTTCTATATTTGGTTTACATTCCATGCTCTCTGTAGATCTAGCCATCATAACTTTATCTTGCTCGATCGTTGTTACAAAAATTATGGCCTGCTACTATGTTGTTTGTGCCAATTTTTTACTCCATGAACATGTTGGCTTGCATTCCACTGTACTACGGGTGATGCCATTGTTTTGTATCTAGTTCATTGTAAGCTAACAAAGTAAGGACTTAGTTTGGCATGCTATCACTCTGCTATCTAGTCTGTAGTACAAATAAACTTGTCATACTACTAGATAATAATTTTGCGTGCCATCTTGTTCTTCAAAAGCTGCATTATTGACTTGTTTCTCGACTTGGCATGACGCTCACATATGGAAAGCTGAACATATTGGTTTGCATTCCCTCTTATACAAGTTCACAAGTGATCCCACTATATTCTGTATCTGGTCCATCCTAAGCTCCAGCATTAACTATCCTCTATGTGTTGCTCATTACAAGTTTATATCCCTAAACATCTTGATTTGCATCCCCTTCACTATAAGTTCGGGAGTATTATTTAGTTCACGGCCAAAATTAAGTAATTGCACTTGGCACATGTTGGTTCACATTCCCTCCTCTTTAGCTTTTGCCATCGTAACTTCTATTTTTGGTTTACATTCCACGCTTTCTGTAGATGTAGCCATCATAACTTCATCTTGCTCGGTCGTTGTTACAAAATTTATAGCCTTGCTACTATGTTGTTCATGCCAATTTTGTACTCCACTGAACATGTTGGTTTGCATGGGACTCGGCGAGTAGTAAGTCTACTTGTTTCATTCTAACATGCTCGTTATATTGGCTGTTGGTATGCGGCATGCACTCTTTGTTTGCTTATTGTGCGCATTACAATGATCTTGTTATAACGACGAAATGATGAGTTCCAAATTCTTTGGCAAACAATATTGCGGTGTCTTTGCGTTTCCATTGTTGCTTGTCTTAACTTGTAATGTCTTTGTTTCGGATATTGGTGCTTGCATGGACAACTTAAAAGATTGCCGGATCACTTCATTGTATTGCTAGGTTTAATTACCATTCAATTTCTACGGGTTCTGTAATATTTTTTCAAAGCCTTGCAGCTGATGTAATATTTAGTTAGTTTTTATAGTTCTTTCGCGCATTTTTTCTTTGGTGCTTGTGGTAAGTGAGGCTATCAGACAGAAATCAATGCTGCGTAAATATTCTCAGTATCTAAATCACGAATTCCCATCCCTTAAACGGCCCAATTAAGCGAAATCACATACGTGCCGGCCCGCAAAATCCTAAAGCGCCTTTTACGCCGGCATATAAACGACAACTAAACGGGCTGGCCCACTTACTTATTGGGCCGGCCCACTTGATTAGCTTGTGGACCCCACACTTTTATTGGGCCGGCCCACTTGCTTTAAGGTGGACCCCGCCCACTACTGGGCCGGCCCACCAACTAGTTGGGCCAGCCCAATTGCTTTTGTGGTGGTCCCCACGTACTAAACGGGCCGGCCCTTTAAGACGAATGTGGGACCCACTGTGTTTTTGGCCGGCCCGCTAGCGTGTTGGGCCGGCCCACTTGCTCTATGGTGGACCCCACATACTAAATGGGCCGGCCCTTTTACGGGAAAGTGGGACCCACTGTGTTTTGGCCGGCCCACTAGCGTGTTGGGCGGCCCACTTGCTATACGGTGGACCCCACATACTAAATGGGCCGGCCCTTTAGCCGGAAAGTGGGACCCACCGGCGTTTTGGCCCGGCCCACTATCTTGTTGGGCAGGCCCACTTGCTATATGGTGGACCCCACATACTAAATGGGCGGCCCTTTAGCGGGGAAGTGGGACCCACCAGAGTTTTTTGGCCGGCCCGCTATCTTGTTGGGCCGGCCCACTCGCTCTATGGTGGACCCCACATGCTAAATGGGCCAGCCCTGTAACGGGAAAGTGGGACCCACCTGTGTTTTTGGCCGGCCCGCTATCTTGTTGGGCGGCCCACTTGCTATATGGTGGAGCCCACATTCTAAATGGGGTGGCCTTTTAACAGGAAAGTGGGACCCACATGCTAATTGGGGCGGCCCACTAACTTCTTGGGCCGGCCCAGTTGCTTTAATGTGGACCCCACTTTGTAAATGGGCGGCCGATAACGGGAAAGTGGGACCCACATGTCTTGTGGGCCGGCCCTTTTGCTGTTGACCGGTCAAACGAGTGCATTCGGCCGGCCCACATGCTTAGTGGGCCGGCCCATTAAAGTTTTGACCGATCAACCTTAGAGGTTAGGCCCGGCCCACGTAACTAATGGACCAGCCCGGCTATATAGTTGACCGGTCAAACTAAGTCGGCTGGCCCGGCCCGCAAACTTAATGGGCCGGCCCGCTTAAGACGTGGCGGGCCTCGTGTGGGCCTACCATCTACCACGGGGTTTCGGCCGGTTAACGCCGTTCAGCGCCGGTTAACGGCGTACGCACGTGTCGGTTGCATGACGTCGGCGGTCAACGGGCTCCCGGAAACACTTGGGCAACGGTCCGATTTTCCGTGGCGGAAGGGCGCCCAAGCGCGACGGACCGAAAAATCGTCGTAGGACTTTGCCTGACGCAGTTTCCACAACAGAACCCATATCGTCGGGTTAGGCCCATGGGCGACGAAAAATACCCCTTAGCGGACGATTTTGAGACGTTGTCTATCAGAACTTTTCTTGTAGTGCCTATTTCTTTGCTTAACTGTGTCCTCAAAATCATTACCAAGCTACTGGCTAATAGGCTCCAAAATATCATTCTCTCTTTGGTGCATAAAAACCAATATGGTTTCCTGAAGAAAAGATCCATTCAAGATTGCCTAGGATGGGCCTTTGAATATCTCTTTCAATGTCATAAATCAAAAGAGGAGATTCTTATTCTTAAGCTGGATTTTGAAAAAGCCTTTGATAAAATTGAGCATACAACCATTTTAAAAATCCTTAAGGCTAAAGGTTTTGGAGATAAGTGGATCAGCTGGATAGCTATGATCCTTAGTTCTGGGATATCTGCTGTAATGCTAAATGGTGTACCTAGGAAGAAATTTTATTGCAGAAGGGGTGTGAGACAGGGAGATCCTCTATCTCCCTTGTTATTTTTCCTTGCAGCTGATTTTCTACAATCTGTTCTAAACAAAGCTATGACCCTCAACCTCCTTTCAAAACCAATTCCCTGCACACCATGCCCAGACTTCCCTGTGATTCAGTATGCTGATGATACACTTCTTGTCATGAAGGCAGATGCTACACAATTGCTCTGCTTAAAATCAATTTTGCAATCTTTTGCTGCATCCACTGGACTCAAAGTCAATTATCAGAAATCTAGCATGATGCCAATCAACATGACTCCTGACAGATTGGCCCATTTTGCTGCTACACTGAACTGTAAAGTGGGATCACTACCTTTCACTTATTTGGGTCTCCCACTTAGTATCTCAAAACCATCTCTGGAACATTTTCTGCCAATTGTACAAAGAGTTCAAACACGGCTTGGTGGAATTGCAGATTTCCTGAATTATGGAGGAAAATTACAGATGGTCAAATCTGTTCTTGCATCACTGCCTATTTTCTTCATGTGTTGTCTGGATGTCCCTATCACAATTAAAGACCAAGTGATTAAGTATATGAGGCATTGTCTGTGGAGGAAAAAGACTGCAGATGTTCAAGCAAAAGGAAGTGCTCTAGTTTCTTGGTAGAAAATTTGCAGACCCAAGGACCAAGGTGGTTTGGGAGTTCTTAATCTTGATGTTCAAAATAAAGCTCTTCTCCTCAAAAATCTTGACAAATTCTACAACAACTCTGATATTCCATGGGTGCACCTTATAAGAGATACTTACTATGATGAGGACAGACCCCCTGGAATTAAATTGGAAGGATCTTTTTGGTGGAAAGCACATCTTAAACTCATTGATACTTATAAAGCTATGGCAAGGTGCAATTTGGGTAATGGTAAAACTGTGCTCTTTTGGACTGATCTCTGGGGGGACTCTTGTTTGCACCAAAAATTCCCACACCTCATTTCCTTTGCCAAGAGGACTGATGTTTCTGTGAGTAAAGTCATGCACATGGAATACCTACAAGACCTCTTCCATCTGCCCCTCTCCCAACAAGCTTTTGAGGAATTTGAGCAGTTGGAATCCCTATGTGATAATGTGCAAACTGAGATGCAACAACTACAACCTGATTCTTGGACTTACATTTGGGGATCAGACAAGTACTCAACAATAAATGCTTATAAATTCATGATTGGGGAACAACATGCTCCAAAGTTCTTCTCTTGGATATGGGAATCATCTTGTCAACCCAAACACAAGTTCTTCTTCTGGCTCCTTTTGCATGACAGAATTAATACAAGGAATCTTCTTAAGAGAAAGAATTTTCACCTCCCATCTTTCAACTGTGCCACATTGCAATGTGATCAAGAAGAGACCTTAGCACATCTTTTCTGGAGCTGTCCTTTTGCACAGTTATGTTGGACCATGATTTGCCCTCAAGCTTTGAATCAACAATCAGTTATGGAAGCATTCTATGAAATAAAGGATCATCTATCCCTTCATTTTGCTGTCGAGATTATCATTCTAGCAGCGTGGGCCATATGGATTATTAGAAACAGGAAGATTTTTGAAGATCAGGCTCCTTCTTTAAGTGCCTGGAAGGCAGTGTTTAAACAAGAACTCATCCTCCTTTCCTACAGAATGAAGAAAAAAAGATCTGCAGCTTACAAAGCTTGGCTTGACTCTTTTCTTAGCTCTTTAGTATAGGCTTCCTGTACACCTTGTGCAGTTTGTTTCTTTATTTTTCTTCTTCTTCTTTTCTTTTGTAACTTTGTAACTTTGTAAATATTTTTTGCCTCTTATAATAAAAATTGCAGTGGGGTTTTACCCCACTGTTTTACCCTCAAAAAAAAAGAATTTCGATACTTGGCAATTTGAGTTTCGCTCTCATGTTTGCAGTGCCTCCAATGAACTTTGGAGAATCATCATGGAAGGCTTCAAGCCATACAACCCCGACAAGTTGACTAGAAGAGAAGCGGTTGATAGTCAACTCAACAACACCGCCTTGCACATGATTCAAACTAGTGTGGGGAAAAAGGAATTGCATCGTGTTCGGAACTACACCACCGCCAAGGAAGCTTGGGATGGTTTGGCCGCTAGTTGCATTGGAAGTGAGAGCACGAGGAGGAACAAGTATAATGCTCTTAAGAATAAAGCCGAAGGTTTCATGAGGTTACCGGATGAAGATCATGAATTCATGTATGGAAGACTTCTCACCGTTGCCGATGCCTTCCGGCTTATTGGTGCCACCCACATCAATGACTCTTGGATCAAGGAGAAGTACATTGAATGCATGATGCCGTTTGTACCCATTGATGTCAAGACTCTTGTGGGGAGGGAATGCTATTCCTCTCTCACCTCTCAACAAGTCGTGCACGAGATGCAAGCTCTCAAGGTGCTTGAGAAAAACTCTCATGATTCTCGCAATCGAGCTCTTGGGATGACAAAAGGTTCCAACCTTGCCTTGGCGGTCAACTCCGTTGAAGAAGTGATTCCTCAAGAATCTTCTAGGGCATCTTGGAGTATGTCCTATCCGGAAGACTTGGAACACCACTACCATGACCACATGGCATTCCATGCTAACTCCTTTTGGGTTGACCCATCCAAGGCCAAGGAAAACAACATCAAGAGAAACAACTCAAGGGAGTTCACAAGTTCGGGCCCAAGAACAAGATCTTGCTACAATTGTGATGACAAGCGCCACTTCATTGCCGAGTGCCCCTATGAGAATAGGGAGACTCATGGTGGAAGGCTCATTCCCAAGGACAAAAGCAAAGACTCAAAGGGCAAATATTCAAAAGCCCCCAAGAAGAAATTCTACAACAACAAGACCAAGAAGGGCAAGAGGCCCTCAAAGATTGTGCTAGTGACTAGGGAAGAATATTCTTCCGATGAGGTTGAAAGCTCTAGTGATGATGAAGATGAAGAAAGCTCAAAGGAGGTGGCCGTCATTGTCACCACCAACATTCCCTCTTCATCCCTCTTCGAATCCCCCAATGAAAGTCCTCATATCAAGAATGCACATTGCTTCATGGCAAGGTCCTCCTTGGACACATCTATTGTTCTATCCACTCAAGAAGAGTATACCTCCGGTGATGATGATGTTGATGATGAAGAAGATGCAACCTCTAATGGATTGGTCGCTCTTGCCTCCCTCTTCACTAACTCTTCATCACCAAGTGAATCCCCTAGTGAGGTCATTCATGTGGAGGAAGAAAGTTGCCTCATGGCTAAATCCTCCGAGGTATCATCCCCTAACCCCTCTATGCCTATCATTTCAAGTGATCTAGGGGTTGATCTTGCTAGTCTAAAAGTGAAACAAGAAATGCTAGAGTTTTATGATTTCATTCTTAACCTACAAGGTAATACTAAAAAGCATGTTTCAAACCTCATGGTTCGTATGGCTCAACTAAATGGTACTCTTGAGAAAAAATGCCAAATAGAGAGAGAAGATGCTCTTGAACTACATGCTCTTAGAAATGCCCTTGAGGAAAGCCAAGAAACCATAGCCTCTCTTGAAGAGAGGTTAGAAAATCTTGGAGATCCTCAAGATAAAATTAACAAGCTCACTAAAGCTAGAGATCTTGCTAGAGCTAAGACTAAAGTGCTTTCAAAGGAAAAGGCCAAATTTGGTGTTGATCATGAGAAACTTGTGAGAGATCTAGATGATCTAGACAAGGCACACAAAGCCTTGAAGAGTGAATACTCTCTCCTCTCCAAGTCTTATGAGCAACTTCAAATTAGGCTCTCTTCATATGACATACCTAGCACCTCTACTCCTCTATGTGATCATGCAAATATTGTTGGGGAAAATGCTAGGTTGAAGGATGAACTTGCTAAGGCCTCCTCTCCCCAAAGTAACTTTCTTTGGATGATATTTTGAGTAAGCAAAGATCAAACAATGGGAAGGAGGGCCTTGGTTATAATGCCAAGGCAAAGAAGGCAAACAAGCAAAAGGCCAAGCCCGCACAAGAGAAGAAGAAAGCCATCACTAATGGTGAAGCCTCCAAGGGCAAAACCATAAATGATGATGATGCGGGAATTGCTAACCCTCACTATGTTTTATTTAAAGATTATTATGGTGATGTTTATGCTAAATATGTTGGCCCATATGATGGTTATGTTGCTTGGTCTATTTGGGTCCCAAAGACCCTTGTTGCTAACAAAAGAGGACCCATTGAGAAATGGGTACCTAAATCCAAGAATTGATCTCATGTAGGACTATGCCGCGGAGGTTCAAAATGGGTACTTGATAGTGGATGTACAAGTCATATGACCGGCGGCAAGAACCTCTTCAAGGAGTTGAGGCCTAACATAAATGATATCACCGTCTCCTTTGGCGATAATTCTACATCCGAGGTATTGGGTTTTGGCAAGGTGGTGGTTGCACACAACATTACTCTTGTGGATGTCATGCTTGTCAAAACCCTTGGTTACAATTTGCTCTCCGTTTCTGCCCTTGGCAAGGTGGGTTTCGCCGTCTTTATCAATAATGATATTGTGGTCCTCTTGTGGAGCAAGACTCTAAAAGTCGCTTTCGTTGGGTATCGCGAACACAACTTGTATGTGGTGGACTTTTCGGGGACCACCACGACAAGTGCGATGTGCCTATTCGGAAAGGCGGACGTGGGTTGGTTGTGGCATCGCCGCCTAGCCCATGTCAACATGAGAACTTTGCAAAGTCTTCACAAGGGGAACCATATTGTGGGACTAATGGAAAATGTGTCTTTTGCCAAAGATCGTGTTTGTAGGGCTTGTGTTGAAGGCAAAATACATGACTCTCCGCATCCAAGCAAGACTATCATCTCTTCCAAGAGGATCTTGGAGCTCCTTCATGTGGATCTCTTTGGTCCCGTTACTCATGCAAGTCTTGGTGCGAAGAAACATTGCTTGGTGATTGTTGATGACTACTTAAGATATACTTGGGTCTACTTTCTCAAGACGAAGGATGAGACTCAACAAATATTCATTGACTTTGCTACCGAGGTGCAACGTCAACAAAACCTCCTCATTATGGCAATAAGAAGTGACAACGGCTCCGAGTTCAAGAACTATACACTCAATGATTTTCTTAGTGATGAGGGGATTCGACATCAATATTCCGCTGCTTACACCCCTCAACAAAATGGTGTTGTGGAGAGGAAGAACCGGACTCTTATGGATATGGCAAGATCTATGATGGCGGAGTATAAATCCCGCTATAACTTTTGGGCGGAAGCCATCTCCACCGCTTGCCACTCCTCTAACCGGCTCTATCTCCGCAAGGGCTTGAACAAGACTCCATATGAAATACTCACCGGGAACAAGCCTAATATCTCATACTTCAAGGTGTTCGGGTGTAAGTGTTTCTACAAAATCAAAGGAGTTCGTTTGTCTAAATTTGCTCCTAAAGCTTTGGAGGGTATATTTGTTGGTTACGGTGCCGAATCTCACACTTATAGAATCTTTGATGTATCCTCCGGGATTATCATTGAATCTTGTAGTGTGAAGTTCGAAGAAAATGATGACTCCCAAGTGGGGCAAGTTGATGTTTGTGCAGGTGATGAAATACCTCAAGATGCCATAGTAAGAATGGGTGTGGGATTTTTCCGCCCAATTGAGGGACACGGTGTGGCGTCTCGGGAAGAACTATGCTCTACCACGGTGGAGCCCTCATATTCTCAACATCAACAAACCCCATCTAGTGAAGCAAATGATGCACCAACCCAAGAACAAGACCCTCCCTCTTGTGTGCAAGATCAAGGACAAGATCAACCAAGCATTCATGATGGCTCCAATGTGGATCCAACCAACTCTTGTCATTCTCCGAATATTGTTCAAGATCAAGCACATGAGGATGAGCAACCTCAAGAAATTGAGGAAGCTCAAGTTGAAGGTCAAGACGGGGACCCAAATGATCAAGTTGATCAAGTGACACCTCCAAGGCCAACTAGAACCAAGGAGGAGATCGATGCCCGTCGTCTAGCAAGAAGAGAAAGGCAACTTGAGCTTCTTGAACACACACATGACAAGGTTCTTGGTGATGTAAGGGCAAAGGTTTCCACAAGAAGGCAATTGGCTAACTTTAGCAATGTCACATCCCGGAATTTTCTAAATTTCGGAATGTAAAAAAAAATTAATTTAATGCTTGATGGATTGAACTTGATTGAAAATTCACAAAGAATTAAAACTTTCTAAAGTTATTTACTAATTAATTTCAAAATAGTGTTTTCAAAAAAAAACTTTTGGTTTCAAAGTATTCAAAATCAAACATATCTTTGTTTTCAAGGTTTTCAAAATCCTTAATGCATTTTTATTTGAGAAAACAAAACGTTAGAAAACTCTATTTGCAAAATATTGCCAAAGTTGCCATTTAGGCCAAGTGCAAATAATTATTATTTTATTTTTCACAATAGATTTTAAACAGGTTCCTTGTTGTCCTAAAACACTATTTTTACTTTTACAAATTTTTATAAACTTGTTTGGTATGTGAATGTTGAAACTATTCACATATAGGCATAATGGCATAGTAGTAATAAAATGATATAAAATAAAAATTTATAAAATTTAAATTCTTTTATTATCCTATACGGAGCAATATAATTTTACAAACCCGTAGAATTTCGTTTCACTCAAATCGAAATTATGAAACTCATTTTATAAAATAAAACAAGTAACAGAGAAAAGAAAAAGAAAAAGGAAAAAAAACAAAACGGGCCGGCCACCCGGCGGACCGGCCCAGCAAAGCAGAATCGGTCCAGCCGGCCGACCGAGCCAGGCAGCGGCCACCATCAATCGAACCACGCAGGAAACAACCATAATCCCGTATTTGTCAAATCTATCTGCACTTAAACGCACTTTCCTTGAGCTACACAACTTCGATTTCAGATCCGTTTGTTTCTACGCGTTCCTAACTTCGAGACCCATCTTTTTCACCGACCTATGGCCAGTTTCGTTTTTCCTTTCCTCTTCTCGAAACCATAGATCAACGAATCTTAACTCGTTGCTTTGACCCCCTAAACCACTTCAAATCGCTTCGGGCTCTACACGAAAGTTGTATATCTCGTCGAGATCTTTCAATCCCGACCAATATCATCTCTTTTCATCCACCATACACGGATAATTTCGCTTCGCAAGGCGTCAGGTCTGACAAAGGGAATCTTCAATTAGTTCGTGCTCGTTCCACGAAATCCAAATTACTTTGGTGAGTATGTAGATCTGATCATCCTCTACAACTTTCATGTTGAAAGTTTTTCGATTTGACGTACGGATTTATCGCTCATCTACAGATCTATTTCGAGCCAACCGGAACCAAATCGAGTTTCAAAACTATCTCGAATCGTCATGACTTCAACACGGAAGTTGTTCCTCTCGTCAAGATCTTTCCATTGCCGCAAGTTTCACCTTGTTTCGTTCACCGAGCAAGGAGAAAATCGTGTTACAAGATTCAGATCTTATAAGGTATAACCCAGATCTTGTCAAACACATTAATCCGTTGTGAAAAGTAATTTGTGCGTTAGATAGATCTATTAATTCTATACAACTTTGATGTAGAAAGTTTTTCCATCTGAGCAAATTTTTTCGTCAACTTTATGACATCATCATGACATCAAGCATAGTCAACTCAGTCGAGTCAAAATCAAATCTGCAGTCAGCGGTACGGTCAGCAGATACGGTCAGCGCTACAGATCAGCAGATACAGTCAGCAGATCAACTATACAAGATACGATCAGCGTCTCAGTCAAACTCGGTCAAACTCATTTTAATGTAAAAATTTTAAATATCAGATTATGTGTCTAACTTAGAAATTCATTATAAAATCATCCAGAGGTCCAAAATTTACAAACTTTATATCGTTGAAAAGCTTATAACATGTAGAATCCAAATATGCAAGAATACTTTATATGTTATGTATTAGTTTTCGAATCATAGTTCAAATGATTTAATTAATCCTTTTCACTATAAAAATTATATCAAATAATCTACTGGTCCAAATTTAACAAATTTGTACTTTCTGGAATCCTCAGATCATATACTTCAATTTGGTATAGGAGTTGTACAACTTTGACACGTGCACAAACTAGCTTTAGTAAAATCTATACAAATCAGTAATTTGACGATAATTCAAATTCTATAAATTATTTTTGAATAATTCCAATTGGTCTAATCTTGTACTACTGTAACCTATCCAGGGAAGTCAAGTTTATATTTTTACTAAACATAAATCTTGCGGTACTAATTAATAAGGTTGTATATGTTAAATGGATACTCAATTAATGTTTTCTAAACCAAATTAAATATCCAGGAAACTTTATTATTATTGCACATATCAGAGAACACACCAATACTACTAGACACTTTACCTTGAACTAATATCGTGTCTATCAAAATGCATTTTCATTCACTCCTTTGACTAGTTTAAAACTATTCAACTTACAAATGAGTAAATTGAGTAATTTCATGTATCATTTGTTTATACCCAAGCCTATGTGTAACTCATACTAATTTAGTAAGTGTTGTCACACTTTACTAAATAATATTTTGAGTTGCGTCATTTGAGACTCATGTGATTTTATCACATGGATCATATCATTTTCCCATCCTTGAGTAGCAAACAACAATTGACCATAGGTTCTTATCAACCATTTTTCTTCTAAGCACTTGACTTAGATAATCATTTCCTTTTTCAAGTATTTGATCCATCCAATCAATATCTCCAATTCATATCTTGCAAGCCAAACCTCATGCCATATCTTCCTTAACCGATGATTAAAACACATTGATTAACTACATGATTGTTTGCTTGGTTTGGTTTTATTGTTGTTGAATGGTGTGTTTATGGTGTGCTATATTTTATATTATAGTTCGTATGGAGAGGCACGTATTTTGATTAAGAGAAGTGAACGCGCTTCGACTACCAAAAAGGCAAGTGACATTCAAATCCTACTTATTTTATATATGCATTAGTGTTTTGAAACTAGTATGCATGGTAGGATTTTGTTTTCAAAAGAAAAGTATTATGCTATGCTTAGCAAACCCTAGTAGTGTGTAGCTACTCCTGAACCTATTGATAGGATACTCTATTTCTGCTCCGCAACATCAAATGCCAAATGCTGTTTCATTGTTTCGATTGTGTTGGTTTGAAAAGTGAAAATTAACAACCTTAATGAATCACCTGGGTGGATTGTATGTGTGGTGGGCGGCTGCTCAGGGCTCCGACCCTGGAGTAACCAGTGGCAGGTGGGTGCCTGAGAGTGCGCAGTTGAATAGTGGTTGCTCTAGACTGCACCTCTGGTTTTCACCAGGGGATCGTGCGGGGGTTTATTATCTGTAATGGTTCTAAGCCTGTGAGTTTCACTTGTGGATGGCCACCCAAGATTAAAGAGATTACTATGTCGTCCATGTTTTAGATAGCTTCCAGTGCAGCCTTATGGTATTATGGGCTCTGCCGGGATTAAGTAAGTTGTGAGGCCAAACTTGTTGCTAGACATGATGATGGGGCTTGCAACCCAACGGGAACGGGTCTAGCTAGTTATGGTCGAAGCCTCCTTCTAAAAGATCTTGTCTCATTTCTTCTCTTGGGAAGGGTGGGTCTTAAGGTGAAAGTGCACAACCTCTCGAGAGTTAAATCTAAGATCTTAGCCGTGTCCCCGGTTATGGACAATTTGAGCTTCTAGGCAGGGAATGTACGGAAGAATCTCATCATTGTTTTATGAATGTATTTAAAATTTTGTATCAACCTTTGAAAACTCATGGGAGATGTAACCATGTGATTATTCTAAAACCCATGGAGGATTTAACCATGGTGTGATTTCGTAATGTCACTCAAAAATTTTCAAAAATGTTTTGTTTTGAAATAAAATGTAGGATAAAATTGGCTTTATGCAAATTTGCCTAAACTCCACTTGCCAAATTTCATGTAGATAGTCATGCCCACAACTGCCACCATATATGTGTCATTTGCCAGTACATCATTGTACTGACCTCCATTCGTGGGGCTGCATATTCAAACGTGCAGGATTTTCTGAGGAGAAGTATGTGGTAGGATCTCGAGTCTACATTCCAACATGACTGCCTGTGGCACATGAAGAAGATGAAGGCTCATTGATGACTTACTTTCTGCTGTGTATGTTCTGAATATTGTTGAGCTAGTCCATGTGACTATGCAATTTGTAAGATTTTACTTTACCCTTTGGATCAAAGATGTAGTAATTTGATACTATTGCAATGATTACTATATTTTGTAATGTGTGTGCTATCAGTGATCCCGGGAATAGCACTATACACAGGTATCTTACCTTTATTAAACGGTAGGGTGCTACAGAATGGTATCAGAGCATAGTGTTGCCTGTAGGATCGAGACCCTAGGTTTGGATTGGAAATAGGAAAACCCTAGGATGAAAATTTTGTCAAATCCTATTTCAAAAAAAGTGTGCTTTGTGAACTTCTAGTACTCTCATCTATTCCACCTTCAAAAGTGTTTTCCTCTTACCTTAGATGACCTACCTTATGAAACCATTAAGAAAGTAAAGATGATGACATTGTGCCTGGAGTGAAGGACTGCTGCTTCATGTGACATTCTTCGATTCTACAAGAAGTGTTTCATGGAAGACAAATGAAGAATTTGAAGAAATACTTCGATGCAGACTGCACAACACACGAAGATGCACCGAAGGAGTAGAATAGAAACTAGAAACATCCAAAGCAGAAATAGACTAGACCACCATTAGTTATCTTTTAGAGAACCAACGATAAAGTAACAAAATATTGATCATACCAAATTGAGGTATGACCATACTAATTTGTTAGTGTTTGAAACAGATTGCTTGATGCTTGTTAGATGTTGTTTGTAAGATGTTTTGCTTTTATCTAATGTGTTGGGTACGAAATCTTCTTTAGAATCTTTCTATCTATTCTCATCTATAACCAACTCAGAGAATGTTTTCTCGGAAACTTGCCCTGAAGACAACAATAGTGAAATCAACCTGGATGTTTCCTATCAGATGAAGAAGCATAGGATGTGAGATATGCAAAACCCTAGCTAGGGATCGATAGAGGTGTTTTCAAAAAAAATTCAATAATGGGGATTGAAACATTGATTCAATCATTCCATGTAAGTTTTATCAAACTTGTGAGGTTGACCAAGAGTTAGAATACGAGATATACCAAACTGAAAACAAGGAAATGATTGGGTGCGACATGGATTGGCCCCCATGACGACTACTCATATTGTTTACTCTTGTATGAGGAATGGTAAATCTAGAGAGACATACCTACAAGAGAGACGTCGTTGATAAGCCTGAACTATATGATGAATAGATATTATGCCCTTATAGTAGGCAAGTGCTGCCAACCGTAGGACTACGGTGAGTTTGAAGACCCAACCACTAGATAAAGAATAGCGGAAGACCGTCGATGACACCGACAAGTAAGAATATGAAGGATGCCTTGAAGTAATCTCATGTTGGTCTTTCGTTTGACCCAAGGAGTGACCCATCAGTATCAAAAATTAGTTCAACCAACCATTTGTATTAGAAGTCGTACTATGAAGGGACCTTTTGTTGGAGATATGCCCAAGAGGCAATAATAAAAGTGGTTATTATATATCTTTATGTTTATGATAAATGTTTATATACCATGCTATAATTGTATTAACCGAAACATTGATACATGTGTGATATGTAAACAACAAAGAGTCCCTAGTATGCCTCTTAACTAGCTTGTTGATAATGGATGATTAGTTTCATTATCATGAACATTGGATGTTATTAATAACAAGGTTATATCATTGTATGAATGATGTAATGGATACACCCATATTAAGCGTATCATAAGATCTCGTCATTAAGTTATTTGCTATAAGCTTTCGATACATAAGTACCTAGTCCTTATGACCATGAGATCATGTAAATCACTTATACCGGAAAGGTACTTTGATTACATCAAAAGCCACTGCGTAAATGGGTGGTTATAAAGGTGGGATTAAGTATCCGGAAAGTATGAGTTGAGGCATATGGATCAACGGTGGGATTTGTCCATCCCGATGACGGATAGATATACTCCGGGCCCTCTCGGTGGAATGTCGTCTAATGTCTTGCAAGTATATGAATAAGTTCATAAGAGACCACATACCACGGTACGAGTAAAGAGTACTTGTCAAGAGACGAGGTTGAACAAGGTATAGAGTGATACCGAAGATCAAACCTCGTACAAGTAAAATATCGCGAGACAAAGGGAATTGGTATTATATGTGAATGGTTCATTCGATCACTAAAGTCATCGTTGAATATGTGGGAGCCATTATGGATCTCCAGATCCCGCTATTGGTTATTGGTCGGAGTGAGTACTCAACCATGTCCGCATAGTTCACGAACCGTAGGGTGACACACTTAAAGTTAGATGTTGAAATGGTAGTACTTGAATATGGAATGGAGTTCGAATATTTGTTCGGAGTCCCGGATGAGATCCCGGACATCACGAGGAGTTCCGGAATGGTCGGAGAATAAGATTCATATATAGGATGTCATTTTATGTGAATTAAAATGTCGCGGAAGGTTCTAGAAGGTTCTAGAAAAGTCCGGAAGAAACTACCAAGGAAGGTGGAGTCCACATGGGACTCCACCTCCATGGCCGGCCAACCCTAGTGGGGGAGGAGTCCCAAGTGGACTCCCCTTAGGGGCCGGCCACCCCCATATGGGAGGTGGAACTCCCACCTTTGGTGGGAGTCCTAGCTTGGCTAGGTTTCCCCTCTCTTTTGGAAGGTTTTGGTTCGGGTCTTATTCGAAGACTTGGAGACCAACTCTTGGGGATCCACCTATATAATGAGGGGCCAAGGGAGGGGGCCGGCCACCCCAAAGACCACAACCTGGCCGCCCCCCTTGAGTGGCCGGCCACCCCCTCCCAAACCCTAGCCGCCCCCCTCTCCTCCATAACTCCCGCGCGCTTTAGCGAAGCTCCGCCGGAGTTCTCCACCGCCACCGACACCACGCCGTCGTGCTGTCGGATTCAAGAGGAGCTACTACTTCCGCTGCCCGCTGGAACGGGAGGTGGACGTCGTCTTCATCAACAACCGAACGTGTGACCGAGTACGGAGGTGCTGCCCGTTCGTGGCGCCGGAACCGATCGTGATCAAGATCTTCTACGCGCTTTTGCAAGCGGCAAGTGAACGTCTACCGCAGCAACAAGAGCCTCATCTTGTAGGCTTTGGAATCTCTTCAAGGGTGAGACTCGATACCCCCTCGTTGCTACCGTCTTCTAGATTGCATCTTGGCTTGGATTGCGTGTTCGCGGTAGGAAAATTTTTGTTTTCTATGCAACGTTATCCTACAGTGGTATCAGAGCCGTGTCTATGCATAGATGGTTGCACGAGTAGAACACAATGGTTTGTGGGCGTTGATGCTCTTGTTATCTTTAGTTGAGTACTTTTCATCTTGATGGCATAGTGGGATGAAGCGGCTCGGACTAACTTTACATGACCGCGTTCATGAGACTTGTTCCTCGTTCGACATGCAACTTGTATTGCATAAGAGGCTTTGCGGGTGTCTGTCTCTCCTACTATAGTAAAGATTCAATTTACTCTTCTATTGACAACATTAGTATCAACGTTGTGGTTCATGTTCGTAGGTAGATTAGATCTATATCGAAAACCCTAAACCACGTAAAATATGCAAACCAAATTAGAGAGCGTCTAACTTGTTTTTGCAGGGGTTTGGTGATGTGATATGGCCATAATGTGATGATGAATATGTATGAGATGATCATTATTGTATTGTGGCAACCGGCGAGAGCCTTATGGTTGTCTTTAAATTTCATGTTGAGTAGTATTTCAAAGTAGTTGTAATAGTTGCTACATGGAGGACAATCATGAAGACGGCGCCATTGACCTTGACGCTACACCGACGATGATGGAGATCATGCCCGAAGATGATGGAGATCATGTCCGTGCTTTGGAGATGAAGATCAAAGGCGCAAAGACAAAAGGGCCATATCATATCACATATGAACGCATGTGATGTTAATCCTTTTATGCATCTTATTTTGCTTAGATCGCGACGGTAGCATTATAAGATGATCCCTCACTAAAATCTCAAGATAATAAAGTGTTCATCCTTAGTAGCACCGTTATCAAGTCTTGTCGTTTCGAAGCATCTCGTGATGATCGGGTGTGATAGATTCGATAAGTACATACAACGGGTGCAAGACAGTTTTGCACATGCGGATACTAAGGTGGCCTTGACGAGCCTAGCATGTACAGACATGGTCTCGGAACACATGATACCGAAAGGTAGAGCATGAATCATATGATTGATATGATGAACACTTTGAGTGTTCGCCATTGAAATCACACCTTTTCTCGTGATGATCGGGTTTAGGTGCGGTGGATTTGGTTCGTGTGATCACTAAGACAATGCGAGGGATATTGTTTTGAGTGGGAGTTCACCTAGATTTTTAATTATGTTGAATTAAAATTTGAACTCATTTTGTCATAAACTTAGTCTAAACTATTGCAAATATATGTTGTAGAGATGGCGTCCTCAATCAATTTTAACCAGTTCCTAGAGAAAGAAAAGCTTAAGAGCAACGGTAGCAACTTCACCGACTGGTTCCGTCATGTGAGGATCTTCCTCTCCGGCGGAAATCTGCAATATGTGCTTGATGCACCGCTAGGTGACCCTCCCTGCGAAACCGAAACCGATGAAGTAAAAGCTGTTTACGAGACTCGGAAAACTCGGTACTCTCAAGTTCGGTGTGCCATCCTGTGCGATCCGGAATCCGATCTTCAAAAACGTTTTGAGCACCACGATCCTCATGAGTTGATGAATGAGCTGAAAGCTATTTTTGAGACTCATGCGGCCGTGGAATGCTATGAAGCATCGAAACATTTCTTCGACTGTATGATGGAAGAAGGCAGCTCCATTAGTGAGCACATGCTCGCCATGACCGGGCATGCGAACAAACTCGGTGACTTGGGAATAGTGATTCCTAACAGGTCAGGGATTAATCGTGTCCTTCAATCACTACCACCAAGTTACAAGAACTTTGTGATGAACTACAATATGCAGAACATGAACAAGGAGTTACCCGAACTCTTTGGCATGTTAAAAGCTGTCTGAGATTGAGATCAAGAAAGAGCACTAAGTGTTGATGGTCAACAAGACCACCGAGTTTCAAGAAACGGAGGCAAGTCTAAGGGAAAATTCAAGAAGGGTGGCAAGAAAGCTGCCACGCCTCCTATGAAACCTAAGAACGGCCCTAAGCACGATGCTGAGTGCTATTACTGCAAAGAGAAGGGACACCGGAAGCGTAATTGCTCCAAGTATTTAGCGGATCCGAAGAGCGGCCTTGTCAAGAAGAAGAAAGAAGGTATATCCGATATACATGTTATAGATGTTTATCTCACTAGTTCTCGTTCTAGTACCCGGGTATTTGATACTCGGTTCGGTTGCTCATATTTGTAACTCGAAACGGGAACTAAAGAATAAACGACAACTACCGAAGGATGAAGTGACGATGCGCGTTGGAAACGGATCCAAGGTCAATGTGATCGCAGTCGGCACACTTCCTCTACATCTACCTTCGGGATTAGTTTTAAGCCTAAATAATTGTTATTATGTACTGCGTTAAGCATGAACATTATATCTGGATCTTGTTTAATGCAAGACGGTTATTCATTCAAGTCCGAGAATAATGGTTGTTCTATTTTTATGAATAATATCTTTTATGGTCGAGCACCACAAAAGAATGGCTTATTTCTATTAGATCTCGATAGTAGTGATACGCATATACATAACATTGATGCTAAGCGAATTAAATTGAATGATAATTCTACTTATATGTGGCAATCGTCGTCTTGGTCATATTGGAGTGAAACGCATGAAGAAACTCCATACTTGATGGATTACTTGAATCACTTGACTTTGAGTCACTTGATAGATGCGAAGCATGTCTAATGGGAAAAATGACTAAGACTCCATTTTACGGTATGATGGAGCGAGCTACCGACTTATTGGAAATCATACATACCGATGTGTGCGGACCAATGAGTGTAGCATCGCGCGGTGGTTATCGTTATGTTCTAACCTTCACAGATGATCCGAGTAGATATGGGTATATCTATTTCATGAAACATAAATCCGAAACTTTCGAGAAGTTTAAGGAATTCCAAAGTGAAGTAGAAAATCAACGTAACAAGAAGATCAAATTTCTACGATCTGATCGTGGAGGTGAATATCCGAGTTATGAGTTTGGCATGCATTTAAAGAAATGCGGAATACTTTCACAATTGACACCGCCGGGAACACCACAACGAAACGGTGTGTCCGAACGTCGTAATCGAACTCTCTTAGATATGGTTCGTTCTATGATGTCTCTTACTGATTTGCCGTTATCATTTTGGAGTTATGCATTAGAGACAGCCGCATTCACTTTAAATAGAGCACCATCAAAATCCGTAGAAACGACACCGTATGAATTATGGTTTAATAAGAAACCTAAGTCTGTCGTTCCTTAAAGTTTGGGGTTGCGAAGCCTATGTAAAAAAGTTACAACCGGACAAGCTAGAACCCAAAGCGGAGATATGCATCTTCATAGGATACCCTAAGGAAACTATAGGGTACACTTTCTATCACAAATCCGAAGGCAAAATCTTTGTTGCTAAGAACGGAACCTTTCTTGAGAAAGAATTTCTCACTAAAGAAGTGACTTGGAAGAAAAGTAGAACTCGATGAGATTAATGAATCTATACTCGTTGATCGAGTAGCGCGATGCAGGAAGTTGTACACTGTACCGCCTACACCGGCAACGGAAGAAGCTAATGATAATGATCATGAAACTTCGAACGAGGAAACTATCGAACCTCGCGGATCGACAAGGGAACGTGCCACTCCTGATTGGTATGATCCTTGTCTAAATGTCATGATTGTGGATAACAATGATGAGGACCCCGCGACGTATGAAGAAGCGATGATGAGCCCGAGATTCCAACAAAATGGCAAGAAGCCATGAAATCCGAAATGGGATCCATGTATGATAACAAAGTATGGACTTTGGTAGACTTACCCGATAGCCGAAAGGCTGTCGAGAATAAATGGATCTTCAAGAGAAAAACAGATGCCGATGGTAGTATTACTCGTCTATAAAGCTCGACTTGTCGCAAAGGGTTTCCGACAAATTCAAGGAGTTGACTACGATGAGACTTTCTCACCCGTAGCGAAGCTAAAATCTGTGAGGATTTTGTTAGCAATAGCTGCATTTTTCGATTATGAGATTTGGCGGATGGATGTCAAAACGGCGTTCCTTAATGGAGACATTGAGGAAGAGTTGTATATGGTACAACCCAAAGGTTTTGTCGATCCTAAAAATGTCGACAAAGTATGCAAACTTCAGCGTTCAATCTATGGACTGAAGCAAGCATCAAGAAGTTGGAACCGACGCTTTGATAAGGTAATCAAAGACTTCGGGTTTATACAGTGTCATGGAGAGGCCTGTATTTACAAGAAAGTGAGTGGGAGCTCTGTAGCATTCCTGATATTATATGTAGATGACATATTATTGATTGGGAATGTGTTATCACCAGAATTTGACCGAGTCAGAGGTGGGCCGTGATCAAGATGGACGTGAAGAATATATATATAGAAGAAATACGTGAGTCGGCCTTTTATACCAAGTTGGGCTTAATTGCCCGTGTATCTGTAACATATTAGATCGCATCTTAGTTTAGAAGTTAGAATCTTACTCGTGCACGGTTTGGTGCACGCCCACATTAGAAAGTCCCCTGGACTATAAATATGTATCTAGGGTTTATGGAATAAACAACAACCAACGTTCAACCACAAACAAATCTCGGCGCATCGCCAACCCCTTCGTCTCGAGGGTTTCTACCGGTAAGCACCATGCTGCCTAGATCGCATCTTGCGATCTAGGCAGCACAAGCCTGCCCACGTTGTTCATGCGTTGCTCGTATCGAAGCCTTTTTGATGGCGAGCAACGTAGTTATCTTAGACATGTTAGGGTTAGCATTGTTCTTCATGTTACATGCTTTCGTAGTGCAACCCTTGCATGTCTAGCCGCCCTTACACCTATTTTAGGTGTAGGGGCGGCACCCCGCTTGATCATAGTTTAGTAGATCTGATCCGTTACGGTTGCTCCATGTTTCATCAAGGATTAGTTTAACATCCGCAATAGTTAGGCCTTACAAAGGGTTGGAGGATCCAGCGGCGTGTAGGGTGGCGTTTGCTAGCCCTAGAAAGGATGTTCCGAGGATCAACCTCGTGTTGGTTTTTAGGCCCTGTCTAGGATCGGCTTACGGTCACCGTGCGCGAGCGCGAGGCCCAATCGTGAGTAGGATGATCCGATTATGCGGTGAAAACCCTAAATCGTCGTAGATCTCATTAGCTTTATCTTGATCAAGCAGGACCACCATATATTCGGACACCTCGTCCGGATCATGGGTGGATCGGCTTTTGAGCCGATTCACAGGATAACCTGAGAGCCGATCGAGGCTCGTATTTAATGTTTACGTGTGTGCCCTGCGAGGAAACTAAGCGAGGCATCATCCACACCTTCCCGACCAGGTATAGGTCGGGTGGCACGCCCTTGCGGTTGGCATCGGCGCGTGCGACCAGGAGGCTTTGCGGGCCGTCGCTCTGAGGGACTGGGGCCAGCCGCAGCCCTAGTTGTTCCCGGCTCTACGGTGTTGCCCGTCTCTGCCCGTCAGGGGGTTTCTGACGTCAACACATTCTGGCACGCCCGGTGGGACAACCTTCGACATCCGCAACATCGCCATCTACATCCGAGATGGCGGAAGACGCTCCGGTCACGTACGAGGATCTGCCTGATGAACTCAAGAAGAAACATGACGAGATCAAGGCAACCCTCGAAGCCGAACTCATCGGCTCCTTCCACCGAACCCGCTCCCATGGCGTCGGGTGGAAGGGTTTCACACCTGAAGGCGCACTCGATGGAGTGGACCTTTCCGCCCCGTCGGAAGAACGCACCAGGTCGCTGCGGCAGGAAATCAACTACATGGTGGCTCATTCGTTGCACCGCCACTCTGAGAGCCTGGTGAACACCTTGGAGCGTGTCGCTCTGCGCGTCGTCAAGGAACTCATGAGCCACCGGTATTCTCCATCGGGACCAGCTCTGGGGACTTTCAAGGGAGAGATGCCGCTCCAGCCCCAGCCGTTCGCATGGGCAGCACCGGAACTGCCGAACTCATCGGCATACGTCGTCTACAAGATTGGTGGTGATCCTAGTGACTACCAATTCCTACCGAGGCACCCAAGGAGATCCCGCACGGATACGCGTGCGCATACGTGCACGGACTGCAACGCCCGGGCACTCTCGAAACCAGGCTGCAATATCAGGGGCCTCTGGAACGGCAGGAGGAACGTCAGGAGCCGATCCTGAGAAGCAATCGTGGCTAGCTAAGTACGCCACTCCGACGAACCTCCAAAGCCCAGCTCCTGCAGTTGGCTTAGAACCGGAAAAGCAAGCATGGCTGGTTAAGTATGCCACCCCGGCGAATCTTCAGGGTTCGACACCTTCAGCCATAACAGCGGATCAGATTTGTGCAATTCTGAAAGATCAGTTCGGCATGATGCCGAAAAGGAAGGCGTTCGGCTACACCAAGCCGTACCCCAACAGCTACGAACTGATCCCGCTGCCACCCAAATATCGGCTCCCGGACTTCACGAAGTTTAGTGGATCGGATGGGTCCAGCTCCATCGAGCATGTGAGCCGGTATTTGGCACCAGCTGGGCACGATCTCAGCGTCAGACGAGTTGCGCGTGAGGTTCTTCGCACAGTCCCTCACAGGATCGGCTTTCGGGTGGTACACATCGCTACCACCGAACTCCATCCAGACTTGGAAGCAGTTGGAAGAGCAGTTTCATGAGCAATATCACTCAGAGGCTTCCGATGTTGGCATTGCCGATCTAGCGCAAGTACGGCAGAAGCGCGGGGAGACAGTGGCAGAATACGTCCAGCGCTTCAGGACCATTAGGAACCGATGCTTTTCGGCTCATATAAGTGAAAAAGAAGCAGTCGAGTTGGCGGTGGTGGGTCTCTCATCATCAATCAAGGACGTGGCCTCCCAAGCAGACTACCCTTCGTTGGCACACATGGTGCAGAAGCTGTCAGCATATGAACAGCGCCACCCAGATGTTTACCAGGACAAATTCAAGCGTGCGGTGACCCTGGTTGAGGCAGACGAGGATGAAGGTCCTGCGGGAGATCGGGAGATAGCAGTGGCTGAATGGACTCGAGCAACGGGCCCCGTGACCTGCAAATGGGTGAAGCCACAAGGCCCTCCAAAGGGGTTCGACTTCGACGTGACCAAGACGGAGCAGATTTTTGATCTTTTGCTCACGGAGAAGCATATAAAGGTACCCGAAGGCCACAAGTTCCCCACGGTGCAAGAGCTGAACGGAAAGCCATACTGCAAATGGCATAACACGTTCTCCCACACCACCAACGACTGCAGGGTGTGGCGGCAGCAGATCCAAATGGCGATAGAAAACGGACGGTTGATTTTCAACCAATACGCCATGAAGGTCGACACACATCCCTTCCCCACCGTAAACATGGTGGAGTATACTTACCATGGAGGGTGCCAGCCGGATTTCTCGTGCCAAATCAATATGGTAGATCTTGGACACCACGGCGGCAAGGATGGAGATGAGGGCGAGCTGCTCTCATAGCAAAGATACGGAGGAAGCCGCTCCACGCGATCGGCTCCGCCAAGACGGCAAGCGCTACGTCACAGAGGGAGAAGTGAAGAACATAAGATATCAGCGACCTCTCTCTGATCACCTCCTCAACAAGTATGTGAGTCAGTATGACCAACGCCGACGGTCCAGCGATAATGATGAAAGAGATCGTCTGGCTAGAGAAGCCAGAAGACATCGTCGGCATAATCACGATGAGGAGGAGCACGAGCGTTGTGCCAAGGAAAAGGCAAGGGAGCAAGACGACGAGGACAGGACGCGGGATTGTCCCTTCTTCGAGCACTTGCTGGGATTCGGGAATGAGCCGATTGCCAACAATCGGCAATTGCCCGAGAATGCAACCGGAAGAAGAAGGAGGCAGCCAACGTGTCCGTGTTCGAGCGCTTAGGACCTCTCCCGCCACGAAGCAAACGAGCTGAGTCCCCTCGGTTGAAAGAGCTCGAAGATTCGGAAGACGAGGGAGAAGAAGAAGACAGGTATCACCGGCCAAGGTGGTGCCCTGATGGACTCAGCCGTTCCCAGAAACGCAGGGTTCAACGATTGCGCGGCCTGGAAGAAGCCGAGAGGTTATACTTGCATACATTGAGGAAAGCAAGGCCTGATGCGGCTGCGAAGGTTCAGCGAACCCTGGATGAAGAGGGTCGTCCACGGAAAATGGAGTGGCGCCCCAAGCAAAGGAAAGCCGATGATGAAACATCGGCTGGCACAAACATGGTGCTCGTTCTTCCGAAAAAGCTTAGTGCTCCACGATTTCACGATGCACTCAAGGTGGACGACAGCAAGCGCACCAACATGATAAAGTCAGAGATTGGGCTGGTTTTATCTACCGGCACGAACGAGTAGCAAGAACACGTCAATGAGCAAACATGGCAAGGCTGATCCTTGTGATCGGCCCCAAAAATTTATGAAGGGACATTACAAAACCTTCATCGAACAAGCAACATGGAGGCCGATTCCAGCAATCGGCCAAAATTATCCACACCATCCATTCTGCCTGGGTTCGACATGTTATCCAACAGAGCCGATACAATCAATTCTCTTGACAGAATCGGCTCGGGGGGGCACCCAGGTGGATAAAACACGAGGATATGCAGTAGAAATAGCTCATCCTTTGGTGATGGGTATTGGAGTGTGGGGGCCGATGCACCAGTCGGCCGTAAAAAAAAATTCTGAAAATTCGAAAATTTTCAAGCGCAGCCGATGCAGCAGACATCGACTTAAGGATATAAAAGCCGATGCATGGCCATCGACTCAAGAGGAGTAACTGTTACGATCAGAGGGTCAATAGAGCACAAAGGTCAATGGAGTAGTTTAAGGGCTCAGATCCTCTCTTCAAGAACAATACCAAGATCAGGTCGAGGATGGATTGCATGAGATCCACCAAAGGAAAGGAGCCGATCTAGCCGGCAAGGTGAAGAACTGAAGAAGCTCGGGGGGCAGTTCACCCTGAAGGTTCTCTGCTTGGGGCTACGTCATGAGTTAAGGCTAATGTCGGCACATGTAGCTGATTCGCCTTGATTAAGGCTCGGGGGGCAGCTCGCCCTAAAGGTCTTCGCTCTGGGGAGCCGATTTGGTTGGAATCGGCTAGCCCTACGACACAACTGGTCTGGAGAGTGGTGTTCTGTTACAGAGTCATCAGTTTGAGCATCCAAGACAGTTCCAGGGCTCTTTTAAAGTCGCCTGCTCAAAGATCAAGTCGCCAGCTTACTAAGATCGGCTGTGCCATCGTCATCGGTAGAGCTAGCTAGCTTGGAGGGATGGCTAAATTGGCCTGTCTCGCAGATTATCATGGAACTAATGCGTCGCCATCAGTCACTAAGCATGGATTAGGCCAACAGTAGACAAACTCAGCATGAAAGAAATCGGCGAAATCAAGTTAAGGGAATTCTTCATTAATATTGGGATTTCTTACAATGGGGAGCCGATTGCTCAAGAGAGGAAGAACAAAAGAAGGGTCTATTGACCGATCTACTACTGCTAGGCCTATACTATTAGATCCTAATCTACGGGCCATCACTGCCCTCATCGTCATCCTCAGAACTTTCATCGGCACTGCTGCCGATGGGCTCCTCGTCGCTACTCCCGTAGCCCTCCACGGGGGCTTCGTCCCCGTCTTCGTCGTCGCTGCTGTCGTCGTCCCACCACATGCGGAGGCGTTTCGCCGGCGGATAGCCTTCGAGGGAGTCGTCGTCGTCGTCGTCTTCTTCTCCCTCTTCTTCAGAGGTGGGGCAGCCGTCCCAGGAGAACTGGTCGTCCTCGCTTTTTGACTCCAGCTCCCCGTCGGCGAGGAACTGAAGATCTTCATCCCCGCTGGTCAAGGACTTGTCGTCCTCAGACCAAATGGAGGAGGCATGGCTTTCCTCGTCCCAGTCTTCCGGGGCACAAATTTCCGGCAGCGTCTCGCGGGAGGAGTCGGACCCGTAGGAGAACTCGGAGGAAGAGGAAGAAGACATGGCGGCACAGAGGGTTTTTGGTGCTAATGCGAGGAGGACGAAGGAGACGCAAGCTGTTTAGAACGGTTAAATAAAGGGGATATGAGAGAGATTCAATGCCACGGCGGTTTCCGAGGAGATGTTGCCCAACGAGGAGAGTTTTGCGGCCACGTGGAGAAGTGGAAGGGGCAAGGCATCATGATGGGGATTCGCGGCGATTACTGCTCTGCCACGACATGACCCGACGAAAGAAAGCGTAATGATTTTGGAAATGTCATTTCCAAAACCGAGGGAGCATGTGTTATCACCGGAATTTGACCGAGTCGAGAGGTGGGCCGTGATCAAGATGGACGTGAAGAATATATATATAGAAGAAATACGTGAGTCGGCCTTTTATACCAAGTTGGGCTTAATTGCCCGTGTATACGTAACATATTAGATCGCATCTTAGTTTAGAAGTTAGAATCTTACTCGTGCACGGTTTGGTGCACGCCCACATTAGAAAGTCCCCTGGACTATAAATATGTATCTAGGGTTTATGGAATAAACAACAACCAACGTTCAACCACAAACAAATCTCGGCGCATCGCCAACCCCTTCGTCTCGAGGGTTTCTACCGGTAAGCACCATGCTGCCTAGATCGCATCTTGCGATCTAGGCAGCACTAAGCCTGCCCACGTTGTTCATGCGTTGCTCGTCATCGAAGCCTTTTTGATGGCGAGCAACGTAGTTATCTTAGACATGTTAGGGTTAGCATTGTTCTTCATGTTACATGCTTTCGTAGTGCAACCCTTGCATGTCTAGCCGCCCTACACCTATTTTAGGTGTAGGGGCGGCACCCGCTTGATCATAGTTTAGTAGATCTGATCCGTTACGGTTGCTCCTTGTTTCATCAAGGATTAGTTTAACATCCGCAATAGTTAGGCCTTACAAAGGGTTGGAGGATCCGGCGGCGTGTAGGGTGGCGTTTGCTAGCCCTAGAAAGGATGTTCCGAGGATCAACCTCGTGTTGGTTTTTAGGCCCTGTCTAGGATCGGCTTACGGTCACCGTGCGCAAGCGCGAGGCCCAATCGTGAGTAGGATGATCCGATTATGCGGTGAAAACCCTAAATCGTCGTAGATCTCATTAGCTTTATCTTGATCAAGCAGGACCACCATATATTCGGACACCTCGTCCGGATCATGGGTGGATCGGCTCTTTGAGCCGATTCACGAGATAACTCGAGAGCCGATCGAGGCTCGTATTTAATGTTTACGTGTGTGCCCTGCGGGAAACTAAGCGAGGCATCATCCACACCTTCCCGACCAGGTATAGGTCAGGTGGCACGCCCTTGCAGTTGGCATCGGCGCGTGCGACCAGGAGGCTTTGCGGGCCGTCGCTCTGAGGGACTGGGGCCAGCCGCAGCCCTAGTTGTTCCCGGCTCTACGGTGTTGCCCGTCTCTGCCCGTCAGGGGGTTTCTGACGTCAACAGAATGATATAGAACTATTAAACAGTGTAAAAAGTTATTTGAATAACAGTTTTTCAATGAAAGACCTTGGTGAAGCATCATATATATTAGGCATCAAGATTTATAGAGATAGATCAAGACGCCTAATAGGGCTATCACAGAGTACATACATGGACAAGATTCTAAAGAAGTTTAGAATGGACGAAAGTAAGAAAGGGTTTTTACCTATGTTACCAGGCAAGGTCTTGAGTAAGACTCAAGGACCAGCTACGGCAGAAGAAAGAGAAAGGATGAATCAGATCCCCTATGCTTCGGCAGTAGGCTCTATTATGTATGCCATGCTATGTACAAGACCGGATATAGCGCATGTTGTTAGTTTGACTAGCAGATATCAAAGTGATCCAGGAATGGAGCACTGGACAGCGATCAAGAATATCCTGAAATACTTGAAAAGAACTAAGGATATGTTTCTTTGTTATGGAGGTGACCAAGAGCTCGTTGTAACAAGTTACACCGATGCAAGTTGGAACACTGATCCTGATGACTCTAAGTCACAGTCTGGGTACGTGTTTATATTGAATGGTGCTGCAGTATGCTGGGCTAGCTCGAAGCAGTGCACGGTGGCGAAGTCTTCAACAAAATCGGAGTACATAGCGGCTTCAGAGGCTTCATCAGAAGCGGTATGGATGAAGAGGTTCATTGTAGAGCTCGGTGTGGTTCCTAGTGCATTGGACCCACTAGTCATATACTGTGACAACATGGGTGCCATCGCCAATGCACAAGAACCAAGATCACACAAGAGGCTGAAGCATATTAAGCTGCGTTACCACTCGATTCGCGAGTACATCGAAGATGGAGAAGTAAAGATTTGCAAAGTACACACTGATCTGAATGTAGCAGATCCGTTGACTAAAGCTCTCCCTAGGGCAAAGCATGACCAACACCGGAATGCCATGGGTGTTAGGTTCCTTACAATGTAATCTAGATTATTGACTCTAGTGCAAGTGGGGGATCTGTTGGAGATATGCCCAAGAGGCAATAATAAAAGTGGTTATTATATATCTTTATGTTTATGATAAATGTTTATATACCATGCTATAATTGTATTAACCGAAACATTGATACATGTGTGATATGTAAACAACAAAGAGTCCCTAGTATGCCTCTTAACTAGCTTGTTGATTAATGGATGATTAGTTTCATAATCATGAACATTGGATGTTATTAATAACAAGGTTATATCATTGTATGAATGATGTAATGGATACACCCATATTAAGCGTAGCATAAGATCTCGTCATTAAGTTATTTGCTATAAGCTTTCGATACATAAGTACCTAGTCCTTATGACCATGAGATCATGTAAATCACTTATACCGGAAAGGTACTTTGATTGCATCAAAAGCCACTGCGTAAATGGGTGGTTATAAAGGTGGGATTAAGTATCCGGAAAGTATGAGTTGAGGCATATGGATCAACAGTGGGATTTGTCCATCCCGATGACGGATAGATATACTCTGGGCCCTCTCGGTGGAATGTCGTCTAATGTCTTGCAAGTATATGAATAAGTTCATAAGAGACCACATACCACGAGTACGAGTAAAGAGTACTTGTCGGGAGACGAGGTTGAACAAGGTATAGAGTGATACCGAAGATCAAACCTCGGACAAGTAAAATATCGCGAGACAAAGGGAATTGGTATTATATGTGAATGGTTCATTCGATCACTAAAGTCATCGTTGAATATGTGGGAGCCATTATGGATCTCCAGATCCCGCTATTGGTTATTGGTCGGAGTGAGTACTCAACCATGTCCGCATAGTTCACGAACCGTAGGGTGACACACTTAAAGTTAGATGTTGAAATGGTAGTACTTGAATATGGAATGGAGTTCGAATATTTGTTCGGAGTCCCGGATAAGATCCCGGACATCACGAGGAGTTCCGGAATGGTCCGGAGAATAAGATTCATATATAGGATTTCATTTTATGTGAATTAAAATGTCGCGGAAGGTTCTATGGAAGGTTCTAGAAGGTTCTAGAAAAGTCCGGAAGAAACCACCAAGGAAGGTGGAGTCCACATGGGACTCCACCTCCATGGCCGGCCAACCCTAGTGGGGGAGGAGTCCCAAGTGGACTCCCCCTTAGGGGCCGGCCACCCTCCCATATGGGAGGTGGAACTCCCACCTTTGGTGGGAGTCCTAGCTTAGCTAGGTTCCCCTCTCTTTTGGAAGGTTTTGGTTCGGGTCTTATTCGAAGACTTGGAGACCAACTCTTGGGGATCCACCTATATAATGAGGGGCCAAGGGAGGGGGGCGGCCACCCCAAAGACCACAACCTGGCCGCCCCCCTTGAGTGGCCGACCACCCCTCCCAAACCCTAGCCGCCCCCTCTCCTCCATAACTCCCGCGCGCTTTAGCGAAGCTCCGCCGGAGTTCTCCACCGCCACCGACACCACGCCGTCGTGCTGTCGGATTCAAGAGGAGCTACTACTTCCGCTGCCCACTGGAACGGGAGGTGGACGTCGTCTTCATCAATAACCGAACGTGTGACCGAGTACGGAGGTGCTGCCCGTTCGTGGCGCCGGAACCGATCGTGATCAAGATCTTCTACGCGCTTTTGCAAGCGGCAGTGAACGTCTACCGCAGCAACAAGAGCCTCATCTTGTAGGCTTTGGAATCTCTTCAAGGGTGAGACTCGATACCCCCTCGTTGCTACCGTCTTCTAGATTGCATCTTGGCTTGGATTGCGTGTTCGCGGTAGGAAATTTTTTGTTTTCTATGCAACGTTATCCTACACCTTTAAGACTCACCTTGGAGAGATATGTGATTCACTATAGGTGAATAACAACTACCCATTGGATATTAACTCAGGAGCCCTAAGTCGTAGATGTTTTCCAAATATGACCGATTATCAAGTCTTATCCTAGGATGTGCCAAGCCATATCGAACATGAGCTTAGCCTGAACCCAAGACCTAAGACTACCTAACAAAAATCTCTTTAAGGGTGGTAGCACTCATGCCCATCTGAAACGCTAAAACTTTCTAGCCTTTCACAAATCTCGAGGACGAGATTTATTTTAAGGGTGGTAGTCTGTCACATCCCGGAATTTTCTAAATTTCGGAATGTAAAAAAAAATATTAATTTAATGCTTGATGGATTGAACTTGATTGAAAATTCACAAAGAATTAAAACTTTTTAAAGTTATTTACTAATTAATTTCAAAATAGTGTTTTCAAAAAAAAACTTTTGGTTTCAAAGTATTCAAAATCAAACATATCTTTGTTTTCAAGGTTTTCAAAATCCTTAATGCATTTTTATTTGAGAAAACAAAACGTTAGAAAACTCTATTTGCAAAATATTGCCAAAGTTGCCATTTAGGCCAAGTGCAAATAATTATTATTTTATTTTTCACAATAGATTTTAAACAGGTTCCTTGTTGTCCTAAAACAGTATTTTTACTTTTACAAATTTTTATAAACTTGTTTGGTATGTGAATGTTGAAACTATTCACATATAGGTATAATGGCATAGTAGTAATAAAATAATATAAAATAAAAATTTACAAAATTTAAATTCTTTTATTATCCTATACTGAGCAATATAATTTTACAAACCCGTAGAATTTCGTTTCACTCAAATCGGAATTATGAAACTCATTTTATAAAATAAAACAAGTAATAGAGAAAAGAAAAAGAAAAAGAAAAAAAAACAAAACGGGCCGGCCACCCGGCGGACCGGCCCAGCAAAGCAGACTCGGTCCAGCCGGCCGACCGAGCCAGGCAGCCGCCACCATCAATCGAACCACGCAGGAAACAACCATAATCCCGTATTTGTTAAGGGAAAATCTAGCAGGAGGCGCCGCACCGCTCGCCGTCCCGTGCGGCGCTTCGTAAAATGCATCGCTGCCCTTATGGAGTGATGTTTGTCGTGTGACACGTTCCTGAAAAGGTCGCGCTGGCCTGTGCTCCACCAACCACCCGTCCTCCACTCCTCCTTATCCTCCTCACGGACCTTCTCTGCCCGCACAACTTGCTCTCTCTCTCTCTCTCCTGATGAAACAAACATGGTGCCTCGCCGGAAATATTCAGAACGCTGTGTCGGAGAGGACCGCGAGGAGAGGCCGCCGCCGACCTTGCGTCGGTGAGGGCGCCGCCAAAAAGCGCGAAGAGGCCTCCATGGGCTTGCGCCGGATGGCCGCGGCGCGTGAGAACCCCGGTCCGACGAACGCGGCCTCTTCCCCATCCACCTCCTCCCCGATTGCGCGACCGCCGCCGCCGCCGGGCATCTCGCCGCCGCCAACACAGCGCTCGAGCACATCGCGGCCATTTCCCGCCGGCGACCGGAGCATTTTGTGATAGATTTTTCCTCTACTTGCTCATCTCGATCTGTCACACTCCTAATTTTTTTTGGTGAGATGCTCGTCCGTTTTGTATGTGAACTTAATCTGGAGTAGTTGCATTTTGCCTTGCTTTTTCTTTGGAGGACGATGGCTTATCGAACTAGTGCTACTACAGATTTTTTTGGAGTACCGATTGAACCTGGAAGTTAAGTTCAATTAATCCGGTAGATAAGCTTAATTAATCTGGCAAGTGAAACCTAAGACTGCTCATAGTGGGAGTAACTTAGGTAGTAACATCACACATTTCAAGGTATTTTGGTGACATGGCATAGCAATAAATGAAGAAAGAGAGGGAGGTGGTAACTAGCTATGTTACCATAACATCACACACCCCAAGATAAAATGAGTCTACTAACAAATAAATGAGACTTTGCATGATACCATCTCTAAGTTACTTTCCACTATGAAGGTAGTAACATAGACTAGTAACTTATGCATGACACCACCTTATGTTACTCCCCACTATGAGCAGCCTAATTGTATGTACTGACAGTTCTACCTGACAATCTGACAGAATGGAAAAATTAATCGGGCAACCAAGCTTAATTAACTAGGTAATTAAACTCTCATGTAATACTTCAGGAACGGTTGAATATGGCATCTATGCTCGGTTAATCCGGGAGTCAGACTAAATTAACCTGGCAATTACTAACACTACCAACTGTTTTGTTACCTGAATAGTATATACAGACATGAGTGTTAAAATTTACTTTCCTTTTGTGAACCGTACAAGATATTCTTGTAGACTAGAAAGAAAGGAGTACTTATCTCCGATAAACAGATTTTTCGGTTGTTTTTGTGCTCACAGGAGAGCATGTACGGTTGCATGGAGAAAAAAAAAATCAAAACTCACCCATCGAGAGTCTGACACAAGAAAGCGACATTGCTGGATGGACCATACAAAATAAAATGAGAGTCATCACAGCAGGTCTGACACATTTGGGCTGACCCGCGTTTGAAGTAGAGACAACATGGGCCGTCGCACGCCCGCTACTCCCGTGCGGCGCCGCTGCGTAGCAGCGTCCATTTGTTAAATCTATCTGCACTTAAACGCACTTTCCTTGAGCTACACAACTTCGATTTCAGATCCGTTTATTTCTACGCGTTCCTAACTTCGAGACCCATCTTTTTCACCGACCTATGGCCAGTTTCGTTTTTCCTTTCCTCTTCTCGAAACCATAGATCAACGAATCTTAACTCGTTGCTTTGACCCCCTAAACCACTTCAAATCGCTTCGGGCTCTACACGAAAGTTGTATATCTCGTCGAGATCTTTCAATCCCGACCAATATCATCTCTTTTCATCCACCATACACGGATAATTTCGCTTCGCAAGGCGTCAGGTCTGACAAAGGGAATCTTCAATTAGTTCGTGCTCGTTCCACGAAATCCAAATTACTTTGGTGAGTATGTAGATCTGATCATCCTCTACAACTTTCATGTTCAAAGTTTTTCGATTTGACGTACGGATTTATCGCTCATCTACATATCTATTTCGAGTCAACCGGAGCCAAATCGAGTTTCAAAACTATCTCGAATCGTCATGACTTCAACACGGAAGTTGTTCCTCTCGTCAAGATCTTTCCATTGCCGCAAGTTTCACCTTGTTTCGTTCGCCGAGCAAGGAGAAAATCGTGTTACAAGATTCAGATCTTATAAGGTATAACCCAGATCTTGTCAAACACATTAATCCGTTGTGAAAAGTAATTTGTGCGTTAGATAGATCTATTAATTCTATACAACTTTGATGTAGAAAGTTTTTCCATCTGAGCGAATTTTTCTGTCAATTTTATGACATCATCATGACATCAGCATAGTCAACTCAGTCAGATCAAAATCAAACTGCAGTCAGCGGTACGGTCAGCAGTACGGTCAGCGGTACAGTCAGCAGTACAGTCAGCAGTCAACTATACAGTACAGTCAGCATCTCAGTCAAACTCGATCAAACTCATTTTAATGTAAATTTTAAATATCAGATTATGTGTCTAACTTAGAAATTCATTATAAAATCATCCAGAGGTCCAAAATTTACAAACTTTATATCGTTGGAAAGCTTATAACATGTAGAATCCAAATATGCAAGAATACTGTATATGTTATGTATTAGTTTTCGAATCATAGTTCAAATGATTTAATTAATTCTTTCACTATAAAAATTATTTCAAATAATCTACTGGTCCAAATTTAACAAATTTGTACTTTCTGGAATCCCCAGATCATATACTTCAACTTGATATAGGAGTTGTACAACTTTGACACGTGCACAAACTAGCTTTAGTAAAATCTATACAAATCAGTAATTTGACGATAATTCAAATTCTATAAATTATTTTTGAATAATTCCAATTGGTCTAATCTTGTACTACTGTAACCTATCCAGGGAAGTCAAGTTTATATTTTTACTAAACATAAATCTTGCAGTACTAATTAATAAGGTTGTATATGTTAAGTGGATACTCAATTAATGTTTTCTAAACCAAATTAAATATCCAGGAAACTTTATTATTATTGCACATATCAGAGAACACACCAATACTACTAGACACTTTACCTTGAACTAATATCGTGTCTATCCAAATGCATTTTCATTCACTCCTTTGACTAGTTTAAAACTATTCAACTTACAAATGAGTAAATTGAGTAATTTCATGTATCATTTGTTTATACCCAAGCCTATGTGTAACTCATACTAATTTAGTAAGTGTTGTCACACTTTACTAAATAATATTTTGAGTTGCGTCATTTGAGACTCATGTGATTTTATCACATGGATCATATCATTTTCCCATCCTTGAGTAGCAAACAACAATTGACCATATGTTCTTATCAACCATTTTTCTTCTAAGCACTTGACTTAGATAATCATTTCCTTTTTCAAGTATTTGATCCATCCAATCAATATCTCCAATTCATATCTTGCAAGCCAAACCTCATGCCATATCTTCCTTAACCGATGATTAAAACACATTGATTACCTACATGATTGTTTGCTTGGTTTGGTTTTATTGTTGTTGAATGGTGTGTTTATGTTGTGCTATATTTTATATTATAGTTCGTATGGAGAGGCACGTATTTTGATTAAGAGAAGTGAACGCGCTTCGACTACCAAAAAGGCAAGTGACATTCAAATCCTACTTATTTTATATATGCATTAGTGTTTTGAAACTAGTATGCATGGTAGGATTTTGTTTTCAAAAGAAAAGTATTATGCTATGCTTAGAAAACCCTAGTAGTGTGTAGCTACTCCTGAACCTATTGATAGGATACTTTATTTCTGCTCCGCAACATCAAATGCCAAATGTTGTTTCATTGTTTCGATTGTGTTGGTTTGAAAAGTGAAAATTAACAACCTTAATGAATCACCTGGGTGGATTGTATGTGTGGTGGGCGGCTGCTCAGGGCTCCGACCCCGGAGTAACCGATGGCGGTGTGGGTGCCCGAGAGTGCGCAGTTGAATAGTGGTTGCTCTAGATCGCACCTCTGGTTTTCACCGGGGATCGTGCGGGGGTTTATTATCTGTAATGGTTCTAAGCCTGTGAGTTTCACTTGTGGATGGCCACCCAGGATTAAAGAGATTACTATGTCGTCCATGTTTTAGATAGCTTCCAGTGCAGCCTTATGGTATTATGGGCTCTGCAGGGATTAAGTAAGTTGTGAGGCCAAACTTGTTGCTAGACATGATGATGGGGCTTGCAACCAAACGGGAACGGGTCTAGCTGGTTATGGTTGAAGCCTCCCTCTGAAAGGTCTTGTCTCATTTCTTCTCTTGGGAAGGGTGGGTCGTAAGGTGAAAGTGCACAACCTCTCGAGAGTTAAATCTAAGATCTTAGCCGTGTCCCCGGTTATGGACAATTTGAGCTTCTAGGCAGGGAATGTACGAAAGAATCTCATCATTGTTTTATGAATGTATTTAAAATTTTGTATCAACCTTTGAAAACTCATGGGAGATGTAACCATGTGATTATTCTAAAACCCATGGAGGATTTAACCATGGTGTGATTTCGTAATGTCACTCAAAGATTTTCAAAAATGTTTTGTTTTGAAATAAAATGTAGGATAAAATTGGCTTTATGCAAATTTGCCTAAACTCCACTTGCCAAATTTCATGTAGATAGTCATGCCCACAACTGCCACCATATATGTGTCATTTGCCGACACATCATTGTACCGACCTCCATTCGTGGGGCTGCATATTCAAACGTGCGGGATTTTCCGAGGAGAAGTATGTGGTAGGATCTCGAGTCTACATTCCAACATGATCTTGCTCGTGGCACATGAAGAAGATGAAGGCTCATTGATGACTTACTTTCTGCTGTGTATGTTCTGAATATTGTTGAGCTAGTCCATGTGACTATGCAATTTGTAAGATTTTACTTTACCCTTTGGATCAAAGATGTAGTAATTTGATACTATTGCAATGATTACTATATTTTGTAATGTGTGTGCTATCAGTGATCCCGGGAATAGCACTATACACATGTATCTTACCTTTATTAAAAGGTAGGGTGCTACAGGCAATCATCATGCTTATATCTCCTTAGTGGAACCCAAGAAAGTTTTTGAAGCCCTTGAAGATTCGGATTGGTTGGAAGCTATGCACGAAGAACTCAACAACTTCAAGCGCAACAAAGTATGGACCTTAGTAGAGAAGCCAAAGGGGTGCCGCAATGTTATAGGAACTAAATGGATTTTCAAGAACAAGCAATATGAGTTTGGAAATGTTGTGAGGAACAAGGCAAGATTGGTGGCTCAAGGGTTCTCTCAAGTTGAGGGAATTGACTTTGGAGAAACCTATGCTCCCGTGGCTCGCCTTGAGTCCATCCGTATCCTTCTTGCTTATGCATCGCATCATAACTTTAAGTTACAACAAATGGATGTGAAAAGTGCATTTCTTAATGGTCCTTTGCATGAAGAGGTTTATGTTAAGCAACCACCGGGGTTAGAGGATCTCAACTTTCCTAACCATGTCTACAAGCTTGATAAAGCACTTTATGGTCTCAAACAAGCTCCTAGAGCTTGGTACGAGCACCTTAAGGAATTGTTGTTAGACCGTGGGTTTGATGTTGGGCTAATCGACCCCACTCTTTTTACTAAGAGGGTCAATGGGGAGCTTTTCGTTTGCCAATTATATGTTGATGATATTATCTTTGGCTCTAGTAACAAAGATTTCAATGATGATTCTCAAAGCTTATGACCGATAGGTTTGAGATGTCTATGATGGGAGAGATGAAGTTCTTCCTTGGTTTTGAGATCAAGCAATTGAGGGAAGGAACCTTCATCAACCAAGCAAAATATCTCCAAGACATGCTCAAGAGGTTCAAGATGACCGAGTTGAAGGGTGTGGCCACTCCTATGGTTACCAAATGTCATCTTGCACTAGATCCCAATGGTAAAGAGGTGGATCAAAAGGTATATCGCTCCATGATTGGATCCTTGCTTTACCTTTGTGCATCTAGACCGGACATAGTGTTGAGTGTTGGTGTGTGTGCAAGGTATCAAGCTTCTCCTAAGGAGAGCCACATGATGGCTCTCAAAAGAATCTTTCGGTATTTGGTTGATACCCCAAGATATGGTATTTGGTACCCCAAAGGCTCAAGTTTTATTCTCAATGGATATACCGATGCGGATTGGACGGGTGACAAGGATGATAGGAAATCAACTTCCGGGGCTTGCCAATTCCTTGGTAGGTCCTTGGTGTGTTGGTCTTCTAAGAAGCAAAATTGTATATCTCTCTCCACCGCCGAAGCCGAATATGTTGCCGCCGCGAGTGGATGCACTCAATTGTTATGGATGAGGCAAACTTTAAAGGAATACGGTGTCATTTGTGACAAAGTGCCTCTATTATGTGACAATGAAAGTGCCATCAAGATTGCCTATAATCCGGTGCAACATTCAATAACGAAGCATATTGAGATCCGGAATCATTTCATTAGGGAACATGTTGCCCGTGGTGATATTGAGCTTATCTATGTTCCTACCAAAGATCAACTTGCCGATATATTCACGAAGCATCTTTATGAAGCAAGGTTCTCTTATTTGAGGAATGAGCTAAATATCATTGATTCAAGGAGTATAGCTTGACCATCTTGCAAACACACCTTTGCCTCAAAACTTTATTTGGTTTAGATGTGGGCATGGAAATAGGGGAGTGCGGTTTAAACTATTGAGCTATCCCTCCCCCATAATGCCAACATTAAGAAATCATTCTCCTTATATCATATGTTGATATGTGAGCTTCAATGATGAGTAATGGCTTGGACCCAAGATATATCTTCGCGGTGCCATGCCATAACACTCATATATGGTGGCCTAGGCCACCGCACTCTTCTTTGTGAAGAGTTGGAGTAATTTGGGACTTTATTGGACTTCATTTGACTATCTTTTGTTCTTATGGGAAATCACTCATGTTTGGTCTTCATTTGCAATATTTTGCAAATATGAGTGATATTGTACCATCAACAGTGTGCTCTTTCTATCCTAAGCCCCACCTTTCCTAAAAGAAACCATTTCTATCTACATACACTAAAACTCTGCATTTTTCGAGGGTTTTTTGGGCTGTGGGCAGCTTCGGCGGCACTGCCGGTGCCTTCTCACCGGCACTGCCGGCCTCGGCTGGGCGGCACTGCCGCTGTTGCGGTGGGATATGTTGAGGGCCCGCAGGGGGAGTTAGGGCAAGTGCCTCTTTCTCCCCCATCGTGCGTTTCTCTCCTCTCACCCGACCCCAGCCGCCACCGCCGTCGCTCCCGCACTCCGGCCGCCGTCCCGGGACCTCCCTCCTCCTCTGGTCGGTGGATCCGGGCAGGGCCCCCTCTCCTCCATGGCTTCCTCCTCCGGTTAGCTTCCTCTCCTCTCTCTCCCTCTCTAGAATGGGTTGACCTCTCTAGAAGAAAGAAGGATGGATGAATCTCTCCGATAGTTTTGCCATAGAGGTGGATGATCTTGTGCATTGTGCTGTGAAAATTTGAGGAACAATGATTGAGTCTAGAACAGATCTGGTGTATTTTCATGTTGACCGGCACTCGCCGCCTCGTCTCACCGGCACGCTGCGGTAGGGCCGGCACTCGCCCCCCTGTCTCACCGGCACTGCCGGTTGGGCCGGCACTGCCGCCCATACCACCCCGGCACTGCCGGTGCAGCTGTTTCCAGATCAATTTTAGCTTCTTCTCTTGTATCTTGAACATTTCATTCACCATGCTTTGATCATCATAATTGCTTTGTTTTAGTGTACCTTATCATATGCTCCTCCTACCCATTGCTCTCACAGGTGCAGGTGGTTCTCATCGCTCTAGCTCGGGCAAACGGGCGGTACCTAGTGACTTTGAAGCCGAAATCCTACCTATGAAGAAGTCATCTCGTCGGGAGAAGAATTCGGCTCCGGCTGAACCTCGAGCTAACCTCATCCGGAGGTTGAGAGGCATGCCCGTTGGGAAGTGGCCAGATAATGAGTATGCTCGGCTGCGTCAGACCAACATCTACACCTCTCCCAAGGCCACCAATTGCTCTAAGCTGTTCTGGACTAAGTATCAAGAGAAGATTTTTGATGATCTCTATGCAAATGCCACCTATAAAGTTGCTCCTATGCATCACATCAACTTTGCTCACATGGATAGACACGCCAACTACTTTGCTGAAGCTCGAGATATTTGTGAGCAGTTTGGTCTTCTTCCACTGATGAAGTTTCAACATCCTTACTGTGTGGATGTGATTGGGAAATTCTTTGCCACAATTTATGTTGACAATGATGATGCCAAGACTATGACTTGGATGACAGAAGGTCGCATGTTGCATGGCACTTGGGACCAATTTGGAGCTTGTCTTGGTTATCCGGTGCTCACTGGCAATGAAGATGGATATTTTAGAGCCCACAACACTCCCAAGCCCATTGAGAAGGCTCTCCTTGCTGATCTTTATCTTGAAGGAGAAGTGGTATATGGTTCTCAGAAATTCCTTCGTCCGGTGTATGACATCCTTCTCCGCATTTACCGAGAGGTCCTTAATCCCAAGGTTGGCTGCGTTGATCAGATCTATGGGTACCTTGGGAACTTTTTATTTCTCTCTCACGAGCACCGTGACACTGGTATTCACCTTGATGTGATGGACTTTCTGTGGAATGAGTTTTGGGCATGCATTATAGCTCTCAAGGCTCTTGTTTTTGCTCCCTACTTCATGTTCTTCATATGCTCTCGTTGGGACAATGCTGGATATGGCAAACTCTCTGATGAGGTTACTCTTCTACCTCACAAGGCCAAGGATCTCAAGGTCAAGACTCATGCTAATCCTCCTCGTCTTCCCAATGATGAGGATTCTGCCCAAGAAGACTCTGATATGGAGTATGCTCCCCCTGCTGACAATGGTTGGGTTACTCGTATAGAGGCCAAGTTGGCCAAGATGTTCTGTCTCAAGTCTGACATCAACAGGCGTCAGTATCAAGCTCATAGGGAGCGGAAAATGGACAGGAGGAACACAAAGCTCATCATGCGCAAGTTGGATATTCATGTTGAGAGTGGATCTGAGGAGGTCATCACTCCTGAAGAAGAATGGCTCTCTAAGCATGGCAATGTGACTGAATTTGAACAGCTTGGGCTTCCCGGTCCTTCTCGCCGTCGGCGCCCCACTAGTGATGATGTTGAGCCCGCCGAGTCTGACGATGATGAAGATACGGAGGAATCCTCCGAGGATGATTGAGCTTTCATGGGACGATGTAGCATCGCTTCTTTTCTCCTTTTTGGTGTCTTGATGCCAAAGGGGGAGAAGAAGGTCTAGTAGGACTTGCACGGGATTTGCTAGGGTTTGAGGGCACAAGCATTTGCTTTTTTATCATTCCGTTAAAGCTTGTGTCCTCCGTTTACCTTCTATGTTTATGTTGAACCTTATCTTGTGTTATATGTGTTCTATGTGTGGTGAGCAAGAACTTTTAGTGAGTGAACTATTTCTATGGTCTTCGGTATTCTATATGGTTGAGAGTATTGTCATGAATTGGTATGATCATCTTATATCTCATATTGTCTATGGATTTATCTACTTGATATGATCATGGGACTCTTGTTCATGAAATTGAGACTATTGTCTTGTATTGTTGAGGATGTCAGTATGCAAGGGTATGATCTTAACATCTCAACTTTTATCTTTTTCCATACATTATCTATCATATACATTTTATGAGCATTGTGCTTTCTACCTTGAAAGTTGGAGTTGCTCCATACCTAATGTGTGCATCAATATTCTTGCACTAAATTTCTCGCATGCACACATCTAGGGGGGTTTCTCTCTTATGTCTAGCACAATGATATTCTTGCTCTATTCTTTGCAAAATCCCGGTATTGTCATCAAACACCAAAAAGGGGGAGATTGAAAGAACATTTCATGATCTCTAAGTTTTGTATGTTTGTTAACAACACCGGTGACAATTTAACCGTGTGCTAAGTGGTTCACAGTTATGGAAAAGATACCACGGAAAATCTCGACCCACTCAAAAAGGAAGAAAAGAAAAGGGAAGAAGCTGAAACCTGGCCCTGGCCGGCACTGCCGGCAACACTGGGCCGGCACTGCCGGTGTGTGCACCCCGGCACTGCCGGTGATTTCAGGCCGGCACTGCCGGTGAGTGCACCCCGGCACTGCCGGCGTTTTCGGCCCGGCACTGCCGGCCTGTCTGTCGACCTGAAGATTCAGAAAAGTGGCCGGCACTGCCGGCGTCTCAAGGCCGGCACTGCCGGAGTTTCACCTCCAACGGGCAGAAAAGTGGGTGGGGTATAAATACCCCCCTTCACCTACCTGGAATGTTGCTCAAACCCTAAGATCTTCATCCTCCATTGCTGAGCCACTAAGAACACCAAAATAGCCAGATCTCCTCCCTCAACCACCCAAATCACTTGTGCTTTGGAGAATCGAAGGAGAAGACCCCGATCTACATCCTCACCGAAGCGTTTTTCATTTCCCCCTCATATGCTTGAGGGCCCCCTTGCTAGTGTTCCTCTTTGGATCCCTAGTTGATTTGTGTTGATGTATTGTTGTTGATTGTTGTGTTGTAACAGATTTGGGAGCCTCCAATTCGGTTGTGGATGTGTGCCCCAAGAACCTTGTAAAGGCCCGGTTTCCGCCTCAAGGAAATCCCTTAGTGGAAGTGGGCTAGGCCTTCGTGGCGTTGCCCATAGGAGATCCGAGTGAAGCCTTCGTGGCTGTTGGTTTGGCTTTCGTAGCAACCACACTCCTCCAAACGTAGACGTACCTTCTTGCAAAGGAAGGGAACTACGGGAATCATCTCCGTGTCTCCGCGTGCTCCACTCTCGGTTACCTCTATCCTATTCTATCTCTTATATTGTGTAGCTATATCTTGCTTAGTTGATTACCTTGTCATATAGGTAAATTCACTTAGTTGCATATCAAGAGAATTTACCTTTGTGTCAAGCCTAAATTGAAAAAGAACTAAAAATTGGTTAGCACCTATTCACCCCCCCCCTCTAGGTGCGGCATACGATCCTTTCAGTTATTGTAAAAGCATTGTGAGCTGAGATCAAAGTACTCTAAACATAGGCATGATAGATATAATACTAACAATAGAACTTATCAACTATGTTACAACATGAGAAGTAACTCAAACAAATGATCATAAATAATTGTGCACTGAAAGAAACTGTTTGTTTATGAGCATAGAGAAAACATAGCAAAGTGGTACTCAGCTTATCCTTTATGAAGTAGAAAAACATAAATGCCAGGACACCTTTAAAGTCCAAAGGGTGACTAGATACAAGTAATTTGAGAACAAGCAATATCATAATCATGAATCAATCAATAATAAATTTTGGAAATGTGCACATTATACTCAGAATGACAACTATACTCTCTTAATTGGTACATAAAGCAAGAATATGAAGACTCAACATAAAAGTAAAAAAAAGGCCCTACGCAGAGGGAAGCAAGATTACTCATGTGCTAGAGCTTTGTATTTTGAATGCAATAGGAGTGTTGAACATATATTTTGATAGGTATGCATGTCTATGTCAACGAATGGCATCAAATGATATATCATCCTTTCATATAGTGACCTAAAGAGCGGCTCCCATGTAGTTCTCCATTGCACACCATTATTTAGGATCTTTCCAGTACATAATGTGCGGAGCATTATTTGTTTATTTGTTTATTTTATATTTTATTTGGGATGGGCACCCAGTTACCTTGGTCTTTTTTCAATGTTAAGGACCAGCACATTATTCATGCTAGTCACGAAATGAAGTCATGAAAATAAAATGAACTATTCAGTACTTCCTCATGAGCTAAAACAAAACACAAAACACGTAATAATGTTTGAAGGTTTAAAGGTAGCACACAAGCAATTCACTTTGAGTGGCGGTAAAATACCACATATAGGTATGTATGGTGGACACAATTGGAACTTTGGTTTTTGGTGGTTGGATGCACGAGTAGAGCTCATACTCAATACATGCGAAGGCTAGCAAAAGACTGGGAGCGACCAACTAAGAGAGCAATAATGGCCATAATCATGCATAGCGACAAAACATTACTAATCAAAGCATAAAGTGATGTTACAAGTCAAAAAATAAATGATCATAGAGGCTTTAGTTGACTGGTTTGTAGTCATACATGATGTAAACATGTGCCAAGTCAACCCAATAAAGCATCAAAGGAAAATACAACAATATTGTGCTTTGTATGATTGAAACAAAACATGATTCTTTCAATGGCACTTTATGCACTCTCAGCTATTTGAGACAAGACATGCTACAACAATAAGTACTAATCATATGATAATAATAACATCCAACATGACATGTCAAAATCTATGCCACAGTCTAAACAAGCTTTCTTTTGCATCACTATAAGCATGAACCATTTTACTCGTCTCCAACACCAATCAACTTATTTGAAACAACTCTCATAGATTAAAAAAATAAAGACCAGACAGCTAATCATACATAAATAAATAAAACTAACAAGCTCTGAAAAAATAAGAATGAAAAACAATGAGCTAAACGCAGTACTAGTAAACTAGAACACTCGCAGAACAATAAGAGCAAAAACTAGAGTGTTCTATGCAACTAAAACAGAGTGTCTCATTCTCCAAAACAAATATGCTGGGATCCAACCATATGCTACAGCAAAAAAAAACAAAACTAAACGGAAAACAAAAATAAAGACGCTCCAAGAATAACACATAGCATATGAAGCAATAAAAATATAGCGTCTAGAAAGATGACCTAATGCTTTGTTGATGAAGAGGGGATGCATTGGCCATCCCCAAGCTTCGATGCTTGTACCTCTTGGATATTTCTTGGGGTGACATGGGAATTCCCAAGCTTGAACTTTTTTCCATAATTCATCTCATTACATCATTCTTCTCTCCCTACACTTGAAAACTTTCTTCATACAAAACTTCACACAATTCTTATTAGCAGCATTAGTAAAATCAAAATAACAACTCCACTCGGGTTCAGTTCTAACATATATCAAACATGAATTAAAATATTAGCTACTGTAGCAAGTTCTTCAAATAGTTCTTTACTCAAAAGAACTCAAAAAGAAAGAGTTTAAGACGCAAATGCAAATAGTGGCATAAATCTGTCAAAACGGAACAGCAGGTAAAGATTGATTTTTTCCAAAAATCTTCTATTGCTCAGATCGAAAAGTGTTCAACTAATGAAAGTTAGATAATAATCTGGGGCATATGCTCAAAAATTGGCAGCTTAAAATTACGTTCTGGCTGGGAATACAAAAGGTGACAGCAAAGAATCTGTTTCAGGACAGTAACTTCCCCAAATCTTACTTTCTTCCTATTAGAGGCTACTCTTGGCACAAAAACGAAATAAAAATGATAAAGAAAGGTTATAACAGAGTTAATAACTTCCAAGACTCAACACAGGAAAAATTACAGAAATAAAACATGGGTTATCTCCCAAGAGTATTTTTCTTTAACACCTTTCAGTGCGCTAGGCTCAGTAATTTGAGAAGATGCTCACATAAAAATATGAATTGAAGCAAAAGAGAGCATCAAGGAGAAAATATGAAACATATTTAAGTCTAATCCACTTCCTATGCATATGAATCTTGTAAGAAAATAAATCAAAGAAGAACATAATAACAAGCATGTGTAGGTAAAACAAGAGCAACTTGGGACTTTTAATATAAAGAGAGGTGTTTTAGTAACACGTAAATTCCAAAAACCATATTTTCCTCTCTCATAATAATTTTCAGTAGCATCATGAACAAACTAAATAATTTAAATATCACATAAAACATTCTTATCACGAGCCACATAAATAAAATAATTATTACTCTCCACATAAGTATAATCATTCTTATTAAGTGTAGTGGGAGCAAATTCAACAAAATAGCTATTATTATTATTATTATTATCATCATCATCATCATAATCATCGGATATAGGAGACATATGTAATCATAATTAAGTTTCTCCTTACTAGTAGGTGGACTGAAAATATCATATTCATCATTGTAATCATCATAGCAATTTTTCTCCTCTAAAGCTGGGGAACTAAAAAGATCATTTCATAAAAATTAGCTTCCCCAAGCTTAGAATTTTCCATAGCATTAGTAATAATGGTTTTCAAAGAATTCATACTAATAACATTTCTATTAGCATGCAAATAAAGTTCCATAGGGTTTTAATTTTCTCTTCAAACACTTCATGTCCTAGCTCAAGATAAATACTATAAAGCTCTCTAATTTTATTGTTGTTTTTCATTAATCCTAACTAGTGAAAAAAGTAACATCAACATGGGAAGTGAGCATGGAATAAACTAAGCAAACCAATAACAAAGTAAAGAGATTGTAAGTGAGAGACCCCCCTTGCAGAAATCCTCTTTCTTCCCGGCAACGGCGCCAGAAAAGTAGCTTGATGAGCGCAGATTGCACACCGTTGGGGAACCCCAAGAGGAAGGTATGATGAGCATAGTAGCAAGTTTTCCCTCAGTAAGAAACCAAGGTTTAATTGACCAGTAGGAGAAAAGCATGACTTCTGAAGGTGTTGCTAGCTGACTTGTGGCAGGGCGCAACAACGTGGAACCTGCACACAACACAACCAAAATACTTTGCCCCAACTTATAGTGAGGTTGTCAATCTCACCTGTTTTGCTGAAAACAAAGGATTAACCGTATAGTGTGGAAATATGATGATTGTTTGTAGTGGAATTAAAGAGAACAGTGCTTGCAGTAAGTAAACATAACATGATGATTTTATCAGTGTAAAAGAAAGGACCGGAGTCCACAGTTCACTAGAGGTGTCTCTCCATAAAGATAAATAACATGTTGGGTGAACAAATTATAGCTGGGCAATTGACAGGATAAAGACCATACATGACAAGATGATTACTATGAGATTCATTCGGGCATTACAACATAATACATAGACTGTAATCCAACTGCGTCTATGACTAATAATTCACCTTCTGGTTATCGTCTGAACCCCTTCCAGTATTAAGTTGCAAACAACAGATTATCACATTAAGCAATATGTGTAAAGTAAACAATAGAATTATCCTTAGACAAAACATTATTGTTTTCTCCCTAGTAGCAACAACACATCTACAATCTTAGAAGTTATTGTCACTCTTCCAGAAAACTAGAGGCATGAACCCACTATCGAGCATAAATACTCCCTCTTGGAGTTACAAGCATTTACTTGGTCAAAGCATCTACTAGCAACGGAGAGCATGCAAGATCATGAATAACATATGACAAATATATAATCGATCTCAACATAGTATTCAATATTCATCGGATCCCAGCAAACACAACATGTAGCATTACATAAAGATGATCTTGATCATGATAGGCAAGTCACATGATCTAAACATGAGACACAAATTGGAGAAGACAACCATCTAGCTACTTCTATGTACTCATAGTCCAGAGATGAACTACTCACGGATCACTTCGGAGGTGGGCATGGCGATGTAGAGGCCCCCGATGATGATCTCCCCCTCCGGAGGGTGCCGGGAAGAGCTTCAGAACCCTCCCGAGCTAGGGTCAGCGATGGCGGCCACGACGGAACTTTTCGTGGATGGAGGCTCAGGTCTTTAGGTTTTTCCCGAGATCGTCAATAAATAAGCGGAAGGGTGAGGTTGATGGATGCCTGGGGGGCCACACCACCCCTTGGGGCCGCCAGAGGCTAGGCCGCGCCAAGGCCTGGTGTGGCCACCATGTGGCGCCCCTTCGTCTCTCCTCTGGACTCCGTCTTCGTTACGGTAAAATATGAACTTCGGCTTTTGTTTCGTCCAATTCCGAGAATATTTCCTGTACAACTTTTCTGAAATACAAAACCAGCGTTCAACTTTGATTAACGCAGCGACGGTTTCCCATAGGGTGGTAGGCAAGCCATCCTATCATTGATGCGGCTTTCCCATGCAGCGGATATAGTGCGCGTTGCCGCCACCTCGCGTACCTTCGGCATTTAAATAGACTTCGGGGTGGCACCCTCTCGCTCACATTCCCATAGCATACATCTTACAACCTCGCCCACTCAAATCACCGGCTCAAACGCTAGCGACGTAGACGATGTCTTGGTGGCAATGGAAGCTGCAACGGTGGCGCGGCGACGAAAGGATTCAGCCCATGACTTGACGGTTGACAAGGTGTGGATGCTCTACCAACACTGAGAGGGGACAAACACGGAGCACGCTGCCCTTTGTGGGATGCCAAGAACATGGAGCACTGATATTCCTTCGTCTATATTCGACGAGCTCTCGAGCTTGTCCACCACGATGACAGCCCGGTCCCCCGAAGAACAAGAACCATGAGGCTCGCGAGCTCTAGTGGGGTGTTCCGGACGCACCCTCGACGTTTTCATTGCCTACATCTAGGGTGGCAGAGAGCATCTGCCTCCTCTACTTCCCTCACCACCTCATGCACCAACGTGATGGGCTTCGAAGGATGACGTCATCATCCTTGGGGACGCTTACTTGTCCTCGACTCTGCAGATCCCACCATTTATCGTTGGCGGACCCCGAAGCCAGGCGTTGTTGCGTGCCGCTGACGTCCCCGACGACATCAAGGGCTCGCACTCGCCCTCGAAGAACCGCGCAACGACCTGAGAGAGATGGCGGCACCCTTATCTAGCGGCTTTGCATGGTCAACATGCGAGACGGGAAACTACGTCGACCTCAACAACGACGACAACTGCTCGGGATATGGAGGAGGAGAAGTTCGACAGCTTGTTCTTCTACCAACGGCACAATGACGGGCTTTAATTTAGTTTATGTGTAAATTTTAGTTGAATTTATTCAAGTTTGTAAAATATAACAAAATATGAATTTTTTCTCTAAAAGCATGCAGGAAAATTATTATCATTCTGATTATTTTTTTGACTCATATGAACAACTTAAAAAATTGACCAAGTTCCCGTTATAAAATTTGGGCACTCCATTTGTACTTTTCTCCACTCTGATATAATTTTTTTTCTCTATGAACCGTAAAGAGATTCAAATTCTATGGCCACATACACATACACGTACGGATTGTTAGTAGATAAAGGAATAAAATAAATAAAGTATCATAAGGTTCTCTAAAAAAAGCTATTACAAGGAATGTAAAGTAAAGGAAAGTTTTTTTTTATTAGATGGGTCTATGTTTTTTGCGCCTGCCAAATCTGCCCTCGTGTGGAAAAATACTACTCTTCGAGACAACTAGTATTGATCAAACTGGACCGTTGAATCTGTTAATTGGACGGCTAATTATTTCCAGTCCCTACCGTAAAAAGCCTCTATCTCCCAGGGCACCTTGATAGTAGCTTCTTCGAGACGGTGTTCTCCTAGGATCATGGCCGCCGACATCTTCTGGTCTACAACAATGACTTCCTAGCCGTTGCTTCTACAAGCGCCTAGGGTTTTTCAAGCTTTCTCCGATGGAGCCTTGCTACGCTCGAGGCCCAGATGCGGCATCGAGATTTCTCACACCGTGCCGTTGAGAGACACAGAAGAAAGATATGATGGTGAACTTTTCAAGGACATGAGTTTTTTTTTCTTGTACTTCCTCTAGCCCTAAATACTTGTCGCAGATTTTAGGCGAAAAATTAGGGTAAAATATGTATATATTCATTGCACCTGAGACCTGGCAGACTATTTAGAGACGGAGGGGATGACAATGTTCTTGCAAAGGCTGGTATCAGATAACGTATGGCTTTAATTAGGCCATTTTCGAAATAAAATATACACTTGTTTTGGAAAATACCTATCTGTCATATATACTTCCCTCGGTTCAAAATAATTATCTAAAAGTAGATATATCTAGGTATTTTTAGTATGTAGATACATCTATTTTTAAGCAATTATTTTGAACCGATATTTTTAGTAATAAATTTTACCCATGGTGTAGACTACTAAGAAAAGAGAAACACGCCGTATATTTTGAGTCGTAGAAATTATACATTAGTTGGACCCACTCGCGCACACGCACATGCCAAGATAATGAAAAAGAGAGTAGCTCACCGCCAGTCACAAATCTATTGGTTGCAAATCTGGCGACACATCACACAATAGAAATACATTTTCGTTTGATTCCAACATCAGAAAAATGCACATGGGAACTGGGAACCCTCTCTCGTGCAGTCACACCAAACCGGCCGGCCGAAACTGGAAACCTCTAGTAGAGCGTCTCGATCGTCTTGCTCAACTCTTCGAGCTTCTTCATCCGCAGTCTCTCGCTTTCGCCCACAAGCTGCTCAAAATGCACGACGCAATAAATTAGCTTTGCTGGTTAAAAAGGACCCTGCAAGCAGTGACAGCTTAAAGCCGTGTATTGGTTATTCACCTCCACTAGCCTGGTGACAAGGCTTGCTTTCTCGCTGCTCTTCTCGTTATACGCCTCGAGACACATTTTGTACTCCTTCTCCTGCTCTCATCCGAAGAGAGCAACGCACAGAAGCTAAGATGTTTGTACTATACTTTGAACATGGTAAAATGAGAAGAACAAAGGTCCAGTGTGGTGCTGCGAGAAGAATCAGCAGCAGCCTCACCTTCTTGAGGCAGCTCTTCCCGAGAGGCTTGAGCTGCCGGTTCAGCTTGTCCACCCGCTTGCGTATCGTCTCCACCTCCCTCCGCGTCGGATCAGCCATCACTTCCAGCTCCTACAACAGTTAACAACAAACCTCAATTTTCCATCAGGCCATCAGTTCATTTCTAGTTGGAATCCTTGCACCGATCGATCGAGCAAGTAGTTACGTACGAACCTGGCGGATGAAGGCGAGGCGTTTGGACTCCTGCTCGACCCTGCCGAGCATGGAGAAGACCTTGTCCCTCACCTCCACCTTCTTCCGCTCGATCTCCTCCTCCTTCTCCTTGAACAGGGACAGCGCCGACGACCGCGAAGACTCCCATTCCTCCTCGTCGCCGATCGACGAGCTCCTCACGCACACGATCTGCATCTGCTGCTCCCTGATGCCGCTCTCCATCTCCCCTGGTTTCTCCATCTCAGGCTCTCGATCAGGTACGACAACTAGACCCGTCTCACGATATAATATCTCACCAAACAGCATGGAAAAGCTATCACAGCTTGCACCCTTCCCAAGTTGTTGTAGGAGCAAGCAGCTAGCACTCTGATCTCTCTCCCTTATATTTGGGTGGTATCATTCGTGTCCTTGTTGCAGTCTGAACCTTAAAGCAAGATATGTACGTACTGATTGCTTTATCATCAATGGGCAGCTTCATGCAGGTGTCGGTCGATCAGAAGGGCAAACATGGGGTTAATTGATCTCCAAGCAGAAGAGCAAATGTAAATACTAGTACGGATTAGTCGTTAGGTGACTGAGCACCCTGACAGAAGTCGAGTAGAAGTAACTCCTGAGGGAACTTTGTATCATAGTAGTGCTGGAGTCGTGGAGTGTCTAAGGTCATGAGTGGGTGTCTCATGTGTACATGTCAAGGTTTAAAATAGCGCGCTATTTCTCCGCTAATACCACGCAATAGCATATTTGGAGGGTGTAGGCTAAATTTTAGTAATTTTGCTCGTTATAGCGCTATTTGTGAAATAGCATGATATATCGTGCTAAAACTTCATAACCTTAGCGCGCTATTTTTTTCAATCTAAGTTGCTTTCACTTTTTCGTGGTGATGAACTACAATATGTTGGTCCCTTTTCTAGATTAGAACCTAATATCGCTAATGGTGATGATTCTTAATAAAGAATTTATATTATATTGTTGCATTGTGGAATACTGATGGAATACTGATGTTAGCCTTCTGAAAAATTAGAGATCTATTTGTTGTATGTGGTTATGTATGTACGATTCAGTCATTTTTTGACTAAATATCCAACCTTTTTAGCGAAATCCTTTATTTTTAGACTATATTTAATATTTTTTCAAAACGCTATTTGAAATATAGCACGAAATTAGCACGATATAGCGTCCATAGCGTTTGAAGGAGGCCGACGCTATTTTATTTAGCACGCTATTTTAAACCTTGGTACATGTGCGAGGGCATACCATACGCAGATGCGCATGAAACTGGAATGATCGCTTCATTGGCAGCAACAAGAAATTATCTTCCGCTTGGATGTAGCTATGGAGTCGAGGGCTCTCTCAGTGGGGAAGAGAGGCTTCAGGAAGCTCCTCAAGCGCAAGCTGCTAGGGCTTGCCTCGCTGGAGAACTATCGCTAGGTAGCTGTCGATGATCAGGAGGCTAGCGGAGGGTGACGATTGTACCAAGTTCTTTCAACTTCACGCTAATCACCAGCGTCGGATGAACTTCATTGCGCAACTCAAAGTGGACGGGACCCTGGTGTCGGATCAGGATGCTAAGGCCGACGCGGTGGATGCCTTCTTTGAGCACCTCCTTGGCTCATCGCCGGAGCGAGACTTTTCTCTCGACTTGGACTTCCTGGCGTTCGGACCCACAACATGTCCGAGTTGGATGCTCCTTTCTCCGAGGAAGAGGTCTACGGCGTGGTCCGCTCACAGGATTTGGAAAAAGCGCCTGGCCCAGCCGGCAGGTTCTACTTGTCTTGTTAGCACATCATCAAGCTTGATGTCATGGATGCCTTTCGTGTGTTGTGGAGTGGGGATTGTCGAGGGCTACACGTGGACAACCCGGTATCCCTCCTGCCCAAGCATGAGGATGTTATGGAGGTTAAAGACTTCTACCAATAACCCTGATTCAAAATGTGGCAAAGCTGGTGGCTAAGGTGCTTTCTTCACGTCTCGCCGCCAGATGGCAGAGATAGTGCACTACGGGAAAATCAGGCGCTACCGTGCAACCTATCAATGCCTTGAGCCGCCGCACGGCAAAGAAATCATTGCCGTGCGCAGCAAGCAGCACGCGCGGCAACGACACTCCGCACGGAAAAATCTGAGAGCAGCGTACGGCAATGAAGGCAAGCACGGCAAAGACAGAAGCGGCGCACGGCAAAGAATCTCATCACAGCAAAGTACAAAGAAAGCTCACGGCAAAGAAAGGAAGTCGGCAAAGTCCCTACATGCCGCACGGCAAAGAAACAATGCACGGCAAAGGCCCTGGGCATTGCCGTGGCTCGCCCCTTTGCCGTGCGGACAGGTTAGTTGCACGGCAAAGGCACCTTTGCCGTGCGTTCCCTTCTTTGCCGTGCGCCAATATAATTTTTTTTGTTTTTCTTTCTATTTTATTTCATCTAATACTTATATTTATTTGTTAATTAGTTTTTCTTTTTGATGACTATTTATTAGACAATGTGCAATACAAAATTACTCTCCATGTTCATCCCCCACATATATCACGGTTTCGGAGCAACCCGCGGTTCGGAAAATCTCCTAAGTGTTATCGCCCAACGGTGAGGAAGGTCACACCGGGGAGCTACTTTTGCACCATTACACCTTGCACCACACTTTCACACATAGCATAGGCCCACATGCAAGATTTGGTGGGGTTCCGGTGTTCCGGCGGTCGTTCTCCCCCTCCTCCCCCAAAACAGCGGAACGTGTGCCCTGGCGGGTCTACCCCCCTAGATTTCTCCGCGCGAGGGTGCAACAATGTACTTTTTCATTCTTTTAGGTTTGTTTAGGACATATACACATGGAGAACCAAGATTGGGACCCTTTGGCACATACACCCGCAGCTCGAGCCATTATCACACGATCGACGGTGTGCCTGATCTACTGGTTAGGGTTCGGCATAGGGTTAGGGGTAGGGTCTAGGGTTTAGGGGAGCTAATTTTGCACCATTACACCTTGCACCACACTTTGACACATAGCATAGGCCCACATGCAAGATTTGGTGGGGTTCCGGTGCTCCGGCGGTCGTTCTCTCCCTCCTCCCCCCAAAACAGCGGAACGTGTGCCCCGGCGGGTCTACCCCCCTAGATTTATCCGCGCGAGGGTGCACCAATGTACTTTTTCATTATTTTAGGTTTGTTTAGGACATATACACATGGAGAACCAAGATTGGGACCCTTTGGCACATACACCCGCAGCTCGAGCCATTATCACACGATCGACGGTGTGCACGATCTATCGGTTAGGGTTCGGCGTAGGGTTAGGGCTAGGGTCTAGGGTTTAGGGGAGCTACTTTTGCACAATTACACCTTGCATCACACTTTGACACATACCATAGGCCCACATGCAAGAATTGGTGGGGTTCCGGTGTTCCGGCGGTCGTTCTCCCCCTCCTCCCCCCAAAACAGCAAAACGTGTGCCCCGGCGGGTCTACCCCCCTAGATTTCTCTGCGCGAGGGTGCAACAATGTACATTTTCATTCTTTTAGGTTTGTTTAGGACATATACACATGGAGAACCAAGATTGGGACCCTTTGGCACATACACCCGCAGCTCGAGCCATTATCACACGATCGACGGTGTGCGTGATCTACTGGTTAGGGTACGGCGTAGGGTTAGGGCTAGGGTCTAGGGTTTAGGGGAGCTACTTTTGCACAATTACACCTTGCATCACACTTTGACACATAGCATAGGCCCACATGCAAGATTTGGTGGGGTTCCGGTGTTCCGGCGGTCGTTCTCCCCCTCCTCCCCCCAAACAGCGAAACGTGTGCCCCGGCGGGTCTACCCCCTAGATTTCTCCGCGCGAGGGTGCAACAATGTACATTTTCATTCTTTTAGGTTTGTTTAGGACATATACACATGGAGAACCAAGATTGGGACCCTTTGGCACATACACCCGCAGCTCGAGCCATTATCACACGATCGACGGTGTGCCTGATCTACTGGTTAGGGTTCGACGTAGGGTTAGGGCTAGGGTCTAGGGTTTAGGGGAGCTACTTTTGCAAAATTACACCTTGCATCACACTTTGACACATATCATAGGCCCACATGCAAGATTTGGTGGGGTTCCGGTGTTCCGGCGGTCGTTCTCCCCCTCCTCCCCCCAAAACAGCGAAACGGGTGCCCCGGCGTGTCTACCCCCCTAGATTTCTCCGCGCGAGGGTGTACCAATGTACTTTTTCATTCTTTTAGGTTTGTTTAGGACATATACACATGGAGAACCAAGATTGGGACCTTTTGGCACATACACCCGCAGCTCGAGCCATTATCACACGATCGACGGTGTGCCTGATCTACTGGTTAGGGTTCGGCGTAGGGTTAGGGCTAGGGTCTAGGGTTTAGGGGAGCTACTTTTGCACAATTACACCTTGCATCACACCTTGACACATAGCATAGGCCCACATGCAAGATTTGGTGGGGTTCCGGTGTTCCGGCGGTCGTTCTCCCCCCCCCCCCCAAACAGCGAAACGTGTGCCCCGGCGGGTCTACCCCCCTAGATTTCCCCGCGCGAGGGTGCAACAATGTACTTTTTCATTCTTTTAGGTTTGTTTAGGACATATACACATGGATAACCAAGATTGGGACCCTTTGGCACATACACCCGCAGCTCGAGCCATTATCACACGATCGACGGTGTGCGTGATCTACTGGTTAACGTTGCGCGCGCACGGTAAAGGCCTTTGCCGTGCAGTTTGGTCAGGCGCACGGCAATGTCTTCGTTGCCGTCGGAGGCGTTGCCGTGCGTCGACGCACGGCAAAACCTTTGTCGGGCAAATAAGGGCCTTTGCCGTGCGATCTGTCGCACGGCAACGAATTGTTTTCCCGTAGTGGTGGGACCCTAGCAGAGCGCGAATGGCAACTTCCAACTCGTGCAATGCACTGCGTTGATGACGAATGACATCCTGTTGAAGTTGGATATCACCGAAGCTTTCGATAAGGTGGATTGGGCCTTTCTCTTTGAGATGTTGGCGAAGCTAGGCTTTGATCACAAGTAGATTACCATGATATGTGGGTGATACGTCTCCAACGTATCGATAATTTCTTGTGTTCCATGCCACATTATTGATGTTATCTACATGTTATATGCACACTTTATGTCATATTCGTGCATTTTACGGAACTAACCTATTAACAAGATGCCGAAGTGCCGGTTCTGTTTTCTCGCTGTTTTTGGTTTCAGAAATCCTAGTAACGAAATATTCTCGGAATCGGACGAAATCAAAGCCAAAGATCTTAGAATCCCCGGAAGCATCCAGAACACACCGAGAGAAGTCGGAGGGGGCCACGAGGCCACCAAACTACAGGCTGGCGCGGCCGGAGAGGGGGCCGCGCCGCCCTATAGTCCGGCCCCCCTGTCGGCCCTCTGCGCCGCCTCTTCGCCTATATAAAGCCCCTGGATCGAAAACCACGGGACGAAGAACCACGATACGGAAAACCTTCCGAGCCGCCACCATCGCGAAGCCAAGATGCGGGGACGGGAGTCTCTGTTCCGGCACCCTGCCGGAGCGGGGAAGTGCCCCGGAAGGCTTCTCCATCGACACCGCTGCCATCTCCACCGCCATCTTCATCACCGCTGCTGCTCCCATGAGGAGGGAGTAGTTCTCCATCGAGCTCGGGGCTGTACCGGTAGCTATGTGGTTCATCTCTCTCCTATGTGTTTCAATACAATAATCTCATGAGCTGCCTTACATGATTGAGATTCATATGATGATGCTTGTAATCTAGATGTCATTATGCTAGTCAAGTGAGTTTTACTTATGTGATCTCCGGAGACTCCTTGTCCCACGTGTGTAAAGGTGACGGTGTGTGCACCGTGTGGGTCTCTTAGGCCATATTTCACAGAATACTTACTCATTGAATGGCATAGTGAGGTGCTTATTTATATCTCTTTATGATTGCAGCATGTTGTATCACAATTTATCTATGTGCTACTCTAGTGATTTGTTATTAAAGTAGTTTATTCCTCCTGCATGTGTGCAAAGGTGACCGTGCGTGCACCGTGTTAGTACTTGGTTTATGCTATGATCATGATCTCTTGTAGATTGCGAAGTTAACTATTGCTATGATAATATTGATGTGATCTATTCCTCCTACATATGCATGAAGGTGACAGTGTGCATGCTATGCTAGTACTTGGTTTAATCGTGTTGATCTATCTTACACTAAAGGTTACTTAAACATGAGCATTATTGTGGAGCTTGTTAACTCCGGCATTGAGGGTTCGTGTAATCCTACGCAATGTGTTCATCATCCAACGAAAGTGTAGAGTATGCATTTATCTGTTACAGTTATGTGATCAATGTTGAGAGTGTCCACTAGTGAAAGTCTAATCCCTAGGCCTTGTTCCTAAATACTGCTCACTTGCTGCGTTACTACTGTCTGCGTTACTACTGCTACATTACTACTGCTTGTTTACTTGTCCTGGGCAAAGCACTTTTACGGTGTCGTTGCCGTTGCTACTTGCTTATTCATACCACCTGTATTTCACTATCTCTTCGCCGAACTAGTGCACCTATTAGGTGTGTTGGGGACACAAGAGACTTCTTGCTTTGTGGTTGCGGGGTTGCATGAGAGGGATATCTTTGACCTCTTCCTCCCTGAGTTCGATAAACCTTGGGTATCCACTTAAGGGAAACTTGCTGCTGTTCTACAAACCTCTGCTCTTGGAGGCCCAACACTGTCTACAAGAATAGAAGCTCCCGTAGACATCAGTGGGCTGCTGGGCACAACGCCAATGCGGGTGGTGGTGACTAGGGTAGCAGGCGGCCTCATTTTCAACCGCCGCGGTCTACGCCAGGGTGACCCTTTTTCACCCCTACTTTTGACACTGTCATGGATGTCCTGCACCTATTGTTCGAGCGGGCAGCAGCGGATGGTTTGCTCACGAGGATTGAATCAAGTGGTTTCCTGCGTCGCACCTCAATGTATGTCGACGACGTGGTCATCTTCATTCGGCCTTCAAAGGGTGACCTTCTGACATATGCTTCCATTGTGGATGATTTTGGCGTGGAGTCCGTGTTGCGCACCAACCTTGTGAAATGCTCCATCCATCCCATCCGGTGCACAACATAGCAGGTGGATCTGGCAAGAAGGGTCCTGGTCTGTGAGGGGGCATCCTTCCCTTTCAAGTAGCTAGGTCTGCCCCTAGGACTTAGGAAGGTGACGGCTTCCTAACTGGAGCCAATCGGCTGCAACCCTGGTGTGTGCATCTCCTCACCGGAGGTGGGAGGACGATCCTGGTCCAGACGACACTTTGTTCGATCCCCATCCATGCCATGATGTCACTGGACATTCCACCAAGGTCCTGGAGGCGCTACTTAATATCTATAGGGCCTTCTTATGGAAAGGTCGAAGGGAGATAAACGGGGGGCATTGCTTGGTTGCGTGGGACAAGTTCGCCTCACTAAAGTTGCTTGGCAGCCTTGGAATCCCGAACCTCAAACTCATCAACCTCACACTCCAGTGCAGGTGGGATTGTGTAACATCCCAAATTTTAAAACAAGAAGAAATTGAATTTCCCTATTGCCAAATTTTGGAACCAACAAAAACTTTTATTAAATTAAGTTTGATACATAGTGATCATGCTTATATGTTGTGGTATTGCCATGATTGTTTGATGAAGTATTTTGAAATGATCTTAAACCCTAAACCCTATCCTATTCACCATCCATTATAAACAAAATAAAAAGAAATGAAAGTAAATAAGAAAAGGGCCTATGTGCCTATGGCTATTTTTGGTAAAACTTTTACCTAGGCTTTTCTACCTTGTTTAGATACTTTGAAAAACATCAACAAACCTAACCTAGTACTTACCAACTAATTTAAGTAAGAAACAAAAATAAAATAAACTTTGCATAGAGGCCTATGTGACACATAGCCATATTACCAAATCTTGCCCTATGCCCTCATACTCTACCCAAAAGGTTTGAAACCATCTCTAAACATAATCTAACCCTAAATGGACCCTAGACCATGCCCAAGTAAAGCAAGGGGAACAAAATAGAAGTTTAAGAAAAATGGGAATTTCACCTCTTATGTGTTTATGGCCATTTTTGCAAATCTTGGAACTAGGCCTTTTGAAATTGTTTCAATGGTTTGGAAATGTTCCTAAACAAATAAGAATCACTTTGGAATCAAGAAAAACCAAATCAAATAGAGAGAAATAAAATAAATGAGAGAAATGCAAATCTCACTCACATACACATTTAGCCAAACATGAATCATT